>NC_141052.1:17288117-17875617 GCF_041138505.1 Cibotium barometz
TCACAAAAGTTTCATAAGAAATTAATCCCAATAATGTTTAATGAGATCATCCTCCTCATCATCACAAAAGTTTCATAAGAAATTATCCCCAATCATGTTTGATGAGATCTTCCTTGTCTCATCACAAAAGTTTCACAAATTAATAGGTAGCATCAAAACCATAAAGATAGACTAAATTGAAAATCATGTCATATGTCTAAAGCATGCCATGTGTCATGCTAAAATAAATAGATAAAGCCTATGAAAGTATATGTCAATTAAATCAAACCCTCAAAAATTTTTGAGGTCTCCACTTCATATGAGAAGAAATCCCAAAAAATGATAGTTGAGAACCTGTAAAGCATAATAAAACAACGTACATTCAATCCATCATAAAGAAACTCAGCCTATCATGATCCTTCACTTGCTTGATAAGTTTAGCCCATTAAAGCTCCTATACGAATGTAAATAGAGAAACCTAATTTTTTTATAATTCTAACCATTAAAGATCTTATAATTGCCTAAAAATTCAGCCTAGCAAAGCTAAATAAAAATGATAACTTACATGTAAAAAGATATTCTCATTGGTGGTGCATAACAAAACAAGCCAAAAACAAAAAAGATATTCTCTCTGGTGGTGCATAACAAACAAGCCAAAACAACCTTTTCTAAATCTTCATTCGAATAGAAGCTCTTGGAAGGAATATACTAAAGAGCCATGCCCAATGAGACCCCCAAGAATCTAAGAAAAGAGTGCTGATCTAATGAAGACCAACTCCTAGTGGAATCATGTAAATTCATGGCCCTTTCCCTTTATTCCTTGGCATATCCTTGGCATATCTTTTGGTCTCATTTATTATCATATCAATCAAGTCTAAGGGAAACAACATAAGCGATAACTGAATTTCTGAAAACTCACATGGTAGTAGCTGCCCAAGATCGGGTCCTTGATCACCTTCAAACAATAGCATAGGATGAAAAGTTCCATGTGGCTTAGTCTCCATGCCATCTCCACTATTCCAAGTTGGATTTGCTACATTCACCCACTCATTAGCACCATCCCTATCATTTAGAACCAGCCCCTCTGCTTCTAAAATCTTGTCATCAAGATCAACCTCATCTCATCTAGATACATGCTCCTCTTCAATCTCCTCATTAGTTGATTCCCCATTTATTTATCCAGTGGATCCTCCACCCCTTCTCTTGAAAAGATGCAGGGGGGTAGAGAGCTTGAGCTCTTGCAAGCACACACACACACACACTCACAAAACCCTAATAGAGAACACACAAGGTGAGAGGCTGAAAATCTTCTTCTTCTCTACTCAACACTCAACACACCATATACAAGAATAAGAGTACACACAATGTGAAAGGTACTCAACCAAATACATACACGGGTTCTCTATAGTGTGAACCCGACTAAATGAGCTGGCGCTATAACTATGCCAGTCTCTAGAGTGGCTGTCACACAGCCTGTCATCCCACTGGCCGCATATCACCCAAGATCTCACCAACCATGCCAGTGGTGTAAGTGCGGGGCCTATCCCCCAGGCGGGTCATCAGTGTCCACCGCCTCACTAGAGCTCGATATCTCAACACTCCCACTCCACCAAGCAAAGCCCTGAATCTGCGGAGCTTCTCTGTACCCAATGCTTTGGTGAAGATGTCAGCTACCTGATCCTCTGTGCTGACATAAACAAGGTCAAGGTCTCCTGCCAAGACCTTCTCTCTGACGAAGTGGTAGTGGACCTCTATGTGCTTCGTACGAGCATGAAAGACTGGGTTCCTGGCCAACTGTATACTACTAATGTTGTCACAGAAAATGACAACTTGTCTATCCACCACTGATAGACCCAAATCTGCAAGTAGCTTTCTCAACCAAGCTACCTCACATGCTACCATAGCAGCTCCTCTGTACTCGGCCTCTGTACTTGATAGAGCAACCGTAGGCTGCTTCTTGCTGCTCCAAGTCACAGCAGCACTCCCCAAAGAAAACATGAATCCATTGGTAGGTCTTCTATCTGAGATACTACCAGCCCAATCAGCATCTGTGTACCCATGTACACATATCTCTGTCCCAGTCTCATAGAATAGTCCACAATGCAAAGTAGACTTCACATACCTCAGTATGCGTCTCACTGCATCCAAATGCGATTTTCGTGGAACCTGCTGAACTGAGTTTTCGACCAAAACAACATCTCTACTTTAAAAATCCGCTTTGAGACAGGATGGTAGAGTCTATATCCCTTGCCTTTTTGTGAACTGTATCCCACAAATTTGCATTTAACTGCCTTATCATCAAGCTTACTACGTTGTTGCTCAGGCACAAGAGCATAAGCAAGACAACCAAAAACATGAAAATGAGCCACAGAAGGCTTCCTGCCATGCCAAGCTTCATAAAGGAGTTTTAGAGACTGCAAGGCCTTGGTAGGCCATTTGTTCAACACATAGTTTGCGCACATAGTTGCCTCTAACCAAAAACCATGAGGTAAATCTTGGGCTTTCACCATACATCGTGCCATCTCCATGAGAGACCTATTCTTCCTCTCAGTCACACCATTTTGCTGAGGTGTGTATGGCACTGTACATTGATGCCTTATGCCTTTTCCAACCATATATGCATGAAATTCCTTGGACATATACTCCCCCCTCGATATCTGAAAAACGAAGGGTGCCAACTTTACATTCACATGCATTTTCAGCCATGGATATGAAGTGCCTAAAGCATATAAAAACCTCTGACTTTGACTTTAATGGATACACCTAGCTATATCTAGAGTAATCATCAATAAAAGTGACGAAGTAGAGATATCCCCCAATAGATAGTGACGAAGTAGAGATATCCCCCAATAGATAGTGACCTCATAGGACCACATACATCACTATGTATAAGCTATAATTTTTAACAGCTCTCACAGATCCATCCTTTGGAAATGATGCCCGATGCATTTTACCAAGAATACACCCCTCACATACATGTCTAGTAGGGGTCTCAAGAGTTGGCAACTCAGACACCATATCATGTCTTTGAAGGCATAACAAACTGTTATAATTCAAATGGCCAAATCGTGCATGCCATAATTCTGCATCACTCATAGCACGAGTCATAGAGAGACTAAGCAAGCATCGTGCTGCAGCTTCTCAAATACATCCATCTTGTATAGGCCATGAAACAAGGTACCTAAGGCAATGATAGAATAACCATCATTTCTATCCTAAACTGTACATCTCTCATCCACAAATTTCACTGTCAAGCCTGACAAGGCTAAGGTTGAAACTAACAGTAACAGCAAGTTCTTCTTAATGCTTGGAACATATAAAACTTTTGAAAGAGTAAATGCGCCCCTATTTGCAGCAATGAGCACAACTCTACCAACTCCCTTGACAGGTTCTGAGGAACCATTTGCACATGTGACAGTTTCTACACTTGGGACAGATTCCAGAGATGAGAACAAATTTTTTTGTGAAGTAATGTGCTTACTAGCACCATTGTCAAAGTACCAAGCATCCGATTGTGCCACTAACATGCATACTTTGACAATGGTGCTTACTAGCACCATTGTCAAAGTACCAAGCATCCGATTGTGCCACTAACATGCATACATCATGAACAGAAGGGTCATAACTGCAATGTATGGTCCATGCCCAATCATCTTGAGCAAAACTTGTAGATTCTTTCTTCTCTAGACTTGGTGCAGATGCATCAGCCCCACAACCATGCCCGATTCTTTCTTTTTCTCCTTCTCTAACCTTTTGTTACACTCATGTATGTAGTGCCCTGGTTTCCTGCAATAGTGACACTTGCCCTTCCTTTTAGGCTTATCACCTTCTTTCTCCGTATCCTTACCTGAGGATTCTGATTTTGGCTTATAACCACCATGCGAAGAAGCTTTACCTTTGCCTTTCTGATTGGCAACAAAAGCTTGGTCACCAACTCGCATATTAGATCTGTTTTGCCTAGACTGTTCTTCTTGCAAGAGTCCTGAAACCCGCTCATCAAATGTAAGGGCATTTTGATTTCCCTTCATCATGAGTCTAAGGGTAGAGGCAAAACTCTGATAAGAATCCTGCAATGCATTCAGAACTGTGGGCACCAATGTACTATCAGGATATATATCTCATCCACACTAGCAAGCTACTCCTTAAAATCTTTGATCTTGGTCAAGGAGCTGTCCATTGAATCTCCCTCATTCATGTGCTCAGACTTCAACTATTTACGTAGATATGCAACACGTGCTTCATTGCGCACCTAGTATAATGGAACAAGTGCATCCCATGCCTATTTTAAAGTCTTACATGACCGAATATGAGGAATAATGCTTCGCTTCACAAAAAGTGCAAGCAATGCATGTGCTTGTGCATCTCTTCCATCCCATCTCGTTTGAATAGCAGTGGGAGGTACTGGTGGTGCATGTGGAGGAGCCACATCTATATCAGATTCTACTTCAGATGCACCTGCAACACCTGGTTGTACGGGTAGTTGTGAAATAGGACGAGTTTCACTACCAGTGACCACACTCAAAGCATTAGCAACAACATTTTCACATCCATGTGTATATTAAATAGTTGGCTAAAAACTTTTGATACAGACAACATGTTGAATACATCACTACTACCAGCCATGACTTTCTACCAAATGCAAAATCTTTCAACACACTACAAGTACTCAGTATTTATTGAATGCAACCTTGGATGGCTGCCAACCGACTGAATCACCTGCAAAGTGTATAAAAATTAACACAGAGTAGAGAATAGAGTGTTACTAGAGAAAGTATAATGGTCGAGATTGTTGAAGACACTGTAGATGCTACTGCACACCAAATGTTTATCGCTACACATATAGCAGCCCAAACACCCAAAATCGAGCAGAACCAATCCAAAATGACGCCTCTCCAGAATGTCCACAGAAACCTTGCGGTGCCCAAAATGCGCCCAAATCACGCCGCAGACCTCGAAAATTTTGTATACAGAACACTACAGTATATACCTTCTTCTCCTAAGAGGGTATCTCAATTGGAGACAGAAAAATAGGGTCGTAAAGAGGGAGGCAAACTAGTGGATCAAGTGTCAAGGAAGCTAGCTCTGATAATTGTTGGAATTAGGATTAGGATTGCAACAATGCACACACACACAAGATAGAGAAGCTTGAGAGCACACAAACTCACTAGATTAGAATGAACAAATGTGTGCCAGAGATTAGTACACACCCCAAAATGAGTAGATAAGAGGGTGTACATACACATGAGGAAAAAAACCTCTTAGTGAGGGAAAAAGTGCCCCGGCGGTCCTAAGTGTGTTCACACACATCACTACCATATATAATGCTACAAGTTGAAAGTGGCTCAAGGTCACCTACTAACCCAGTAGTCAAGCGATTCATCATTTGAACCACCTTCGTTTACTATATTCACCTCATCTTCCTTCGTTTACTATATTCACCTCATCTTCCTTCGTTGAATTGACTCCAGGCACAAGATGCCTTTTGGTTAGTACCAAAAGCGATAAGAGAAGAGGCATGATTTGCGCTAATATGATGTGATCTCTCTCACATACTCTATGGTTCTCAATTGTTGTCCAAATGCACTTTGTCCCCAACTATTGTAGAAAAAGATGGATGGAACCACCATATAGCATCCCACTAAGCTATGGCAAAAAGCATGGTTGGCTTGCCTAGGCTCCATAGGTGGTATGTGGAGTAGCCAGAGGGCATGGCAAAGAGCATCAAAGCTTGGCACCAAAATCCTGTGCACATTTGCTAAGGAAACCTGTAGAAAATTGATATGCATGGTTGTGCACGAAGACGTGTAGTAGATAGGGTCAATTAGGTTACCTCCTTATTGGATCAATCAAAGGCGTAGATTTCAAGCTTTGAAATTGCAATTGGATGGCTCCAATTATGCATGATGAAGAGAGAATTATGTCTTTGATAAAGCCCACCATTTTTGGCCACTTGCTATTTTTTCGTTATCTAGAATTGCTGTCAATTTTATCCAATTAAGAAAAGCATGAATTCTCCTTATTCTCATGCCCAAACATCACAAAAAATTAATCATGTGATATTAAACTGTGTAAAGACTTGGGACAATTGAAAGAGACTTGAATTTAATTTATGAGTGAATGGAATAATTCTCACAATCTGGTTTGGTAAATAGGGCATAAAGATGTCCTCAGACACTTTTCTGTCCAATTACTAATTTACCAAAACAGTGATAATGCCTCATCATGGTGGTTAGGGTTTTCAAGCCTAGCCAAGTTAATTGTGACTCATTGGTTTCAATTTATATCCTTATTAAAATAACATTAAATATTAATCTTTATTAAATTAAGATAATTAAACTTAATTTACATGTAGGGAATTTTTCAATGTTTGTATTGCTCGAGGCTCACGACGAGTGCAACATGTAGATCTTAATTCTAATCTCATACCATCTAGGTTATTAATATTAACTAAATTTCATAAAAAGTACCTTTAAACTATGTTCATGTTTCTAAAGTCTTACAAACATTGGTAAACTTGAAGTGTAGAATTTTACATCTAAATGCATGCTCCAAAAGATCAATTGACTATCTAGGGATGGTCTTGAATCATATAGATGGAAACAAACTCCTTTCTTTCACACCCAATTAATGAAAGTAGAAACTTATTGCAAGCCTCACTAACAAGACATTAGAAAACATATCATTACACTCCTTTAGGAGGAACTCACATTGCCAACTAACGTTGCTCTACATTATCACATTTTATGCCATATTTTCATGTCAATCTCAACTAAATGGTTATTGACATTTTATGCCATATTTTCATGTCAATCTCAACTAAATGGTTATGAAGCCATATTTTCATGTCAATCTCAACTAAATGGTTATGAAGCCATATTTTCATGTCAATCTCAACTAAATGGTTATGAAGCCATTTCAATTAACTACTTCTCTATCTATAAATTCTCAATAAAATAAAGAATTCTCAAGTAGCAAGAGTTGTATACACATCACATATAATAGTACACAACAGAGTAATGATGTTTTTTTTTCAAGGAACACCTTTTTTTCCAAAAAAATCTTGAAAGGAAACAACATAGAAATATCTTATTATTTTGAAATGATGCTTCCCTCCTTTCTTAAAGGTCTATTTGTTGGTTTGGTAGGTTTTGGTAATTTGTTTTAAGAAAAATATGACTATTATAGCACCTTTTTTGGTCTTGTCTACCTCATCTCCAAGTAACCTACATAATGTAACCACTTTTTGTGTAGTGATGTGATAAGACTCATACAAGGAACCACTTTTGTGTGTGCTTGTTTTGCATCATTAGAGATTCACTATTAGCATCATATTTTATTAATTGGCAACACTAATTAATTTGTTTGGATATGATACTTCTCACATATTCTTGTTTATTAATTGGCAACACTAATTAATCTGTTTGGATATGATACTTCTCACATATTCTTGTTTATATCTTCTGTACATGATGACATCTAGAAAAATAATTTTAGCAATGATAGATTACAAACTTAAATTGGCTTACCTTCTTTTGATTTGTAAACCTTCTTTTCCATAAAAAAAAGAAAGATAAAATGCTAGTGAGATTTAGTGGTCCAAGTCCATGGAAGTACACCCAAAAAAAAACCAATGCTAAAATGTTTCAATGGATGCACAAAAAAAGGATCAATGCTAGTGGGCTCTAGTCCAAGTGGAATCCATGAAAGAGGAAAATATAATTATAGAGTATGCTTTTTTTTTGCACACATTTCTGCAAATAAAAAGACATTTTTATAAAGCATTTCTTTCTCTTCACGCTTATTTTAGCAAGGACAAATTACAAACTTATGTCTACCTTTTGATGATAAAGTTAAATTCTAAAGATTTCTAGTCTAAGTGGAATCCATGTTGTAAAGAAATATGATTTATACTGTATGTGTTTTTTTTTTCACGCATTTCTCAACAAGCAAATGAAACTTTTCTCTTTCTCAAACAAACAATCTCTCTCTATTCTCTTTCTCAAGCAAACAATCTCTCTCTCTCTCTCTCTCTCTCTCTCTCTCTCTCTCTCTCTCTCTCTCTCTTCCCATCTTTGTCATTTCTTTCTCACTCGTCACACCAATTGTACTCTTCTCTCTCTCTCTCTCTCTCTCTCTCTCTCTCTCTCTCTCTCTCTCTCTCTCTCTCTCTCCCCCCACCATCCCATTTCCTTATTCCTTACCTACTACAACTAAATCCAAAGAGATATAAAATAAACAATATTTTATGCTTGTATTATATTTCAAGGAAAACATCAATGACAAAAAACAAGCATGTTTCACGCAAGCAATATTGAGTTGGCTATAACTATCGTAAAGTCTTATATTGTTCCATCACTCAAATTTACATATCTCCACTTGTCCCTCCCTTTCCATATATATCCTTCTCTCTACCCACTCACAACCTATCTCTTTACCCCTACCTCTCTCTCTCTCTATCAAGCTCACAAGATGCATTGAATGAATTTTTCTTATTATAGATAAGTACTTGTATTATTTAGAAGTTTGTAGTTGCTACTATATGTGGTACATAAATTTGTAGTCCTATAATCTATGTGGTGCATAATTCTTATGTTTTCATAATTTTTATAGTTTTATAATTTATTGTGTCTAAAAGACTTACTCCTCCTTATCTCTCTTTCAAATATTTGAAAGCCCATATCTCTCAAACCATAACTTAGATTAAGGAACCAAAAAAAGTGAATACATTTTTGAGCTCTATGGAAACATCTAGTTTATGAGGATACACATGCTAGGCATACACCATCGATCATGTGGATTCATAAAGTAGATGGTGGTTGCACAAAGCTAAAAAAATAGCACGCTTTTTCTTTTTTAAGCTCCTCAATACAAGCTTAGTTTGTGATGTATGACCATTAAAAGATTACGCAAATATATCAAGTTTCAATCATTTTAAATGGTAAGATCCCTCTTACCAACAGTAACAAATTAAATTGAGTGTGTAAATTACTGTAAATGTGTAAATTATTTGTAAAAATCTCATAAATAAATTAGAAAAAATATTTTTAAGGTCACATGTGCATGTGTGTGCACACCTACATTTAATTTAGGTCAAAGGGAAAAATGGTAAAATTAAGTTAAAAAAAGTAAAATTAATTGGTTTAGTACGAATATTTAATTGAAAACATTGAGGCTAAAAATTGTAAGGTTCCCATGAAAAAAAAGTCTATTTTGTGTGGGTGCACATTAATTTAATATATAAACTAAAGGGTTAGATTCCTTAACGTTAAACTATGGTTTAACTAAAACTAGATGGATTTTGGTTAGTGGGTAGTGCTAAAATTACCCACCATGGTATTTATTTAGTGGTATGTGGTTTGAGGCACATGCAAAACAAGAGTCATGCATTATATATTATATTAAAAGGGATAAAGTGCATGCATGAAATTCAAAATTGGACTTTAGCCCCAAAAATCTATGAAATGCATAAAAGGTATAGCTTAGCAGCCACTCATGTAGACCATGCACATGTAGAGGTTCTTAATCATCTTTTTTTTGTAGAAATACCCCCCCTCTCTCCTGGTCCCCCCTTCTAGTCTACATGAGTGGCTTAGTAGCCACTCATGTAGACTATGCACATGTAGAGGCTCTCAATCATCCTTTTCTTTAGAAATAACCCCTCTCTCCTAGTCCCCCCCTTCTAGTCTTAAGATTCATGTGAATAAGGTGAAGTGCTAGTTAAATTTTTGGGAGTGTTAGTTTTTAAAATTTTATCTTCCTTTTTGTATGTGAGGAGAGAGGGAGAGTTCTCTTATATATTTTTTGGGAGTGTTAGTTTTCAAAAATTTATCTTCCTTCTTATACATTAAGGAAATTCTTCTAAATAGTTTTGGGGAAGGAGAGGAACCCCTCATTGTAGTAGAGAGAGAAAGTAAATTTTTCATTCAATTCTTTTCCACACACACACACACACACACACACACACACACACACACACACACACACACACACAGAGAGAGAGAGAGAGAGAGAGAAATTTTTCCTTAAAAGTTTGGGGAAGGAGAGGGTTGCACCATGCCCAAGGGGCCCATGAGGGGAGCGGACAAGCATCAAGCCTAAGGCAAAACCAGTGCCAAGGCTAATCAAGGCCAACCAACCAAGGTGAAATTGACAGCCAAAGATCAACCAAGGCCAACCAAAACCTAACTAAGGCCCAAAGGACCGAAACAGCTATAGCCAAGGCAGAATCGACACAGCAGCCCAAAGGTCAATCAAGGCCAAGCAAGGACCTAACTAAGTCCCAAAGCCTGGTGGCTCAACCAAACAAAATTAACCCATAACAATAACATTAGATATGAAGCAAAGCCAGCAAGACACACAAAGGCATAGAGTAGCAAGGGGAGCAACATCGAGTAAGGCACCAACCATTAGACAAGCACAACAATGACCACCTCCAATAGGCACGGGAGAGAGAGAGAGAGAGAGAGAGAGAGAGAGAGAGAGAGAGAGAGAGAGAGAGAGAGAGAGAGAGAGAGAGAGAGAGAGAGAGAGAGAGAGAGAGAGAGAGAGAAGTAAAGGTAAGTCCCCCTCCATACCCCAATCCCTATGGAAGGGATATGAAGCAAAGCCCCAGCAAGACACACAAAGGCATAGAGTAGCAAGGGGAGCAACATCGAGTAAGGCACCAACCATTAGACAAGCACAACAATGACCACCTCCAATAGGCACGGGAGAGAGAGAGAGAGAGAGAGAGAGAGAAGTAAAGGTAATTCCCCCTCCATACCCCAATCCCTATGGAAGGGATAAGGGGAGGTTTAAGTTTTTTTCATATATATCAAAGGCTTTTCTTAGTTAATTTCTTGTGTGGAATATAAAGGGGAGGCCCCCAATGCATTAAAGATAAAGAACTTATTTATATATATAGTAAACTTTAGAGTGATATATATACATACATATATATAGCCTTTAAAGGTATTTTTAGATAATATAATCTTTAAACCTTAGTAAATATATATATGTGTGTGTGTGTGTGTGTGTGTGTGTGTGTGTGTGTGTGTTATATATATATATATATATATATATATATATATATATATATATATATATAGGTATGTATGTATGTATGTATGTATAGTCTTAGAACTTAGTGTTACATATATATAGTTTATATCTTAGAGATTTTGGATACATACATACATACATACATACATATATATACATACATATATATATATATATATATATATATATATATATAGATAGATAGATAGATATACATACATACATACATATATGTATATACATACATACATACATACATACATACATACATACATACATACATACATATATATATACATATATATATATATACATATATATATATATACATATATATATATATATATATAGATATATATTGAACTGGTTAGTGATCAAGGTGTACATTTCTTGAATTAGGAAAGTACAAGAAGTTAGTAGCAAGATATAGTGGTCCATATATAATTACACAAAGGATTGAAAGTCAAGCTTATGAACTTCTTCTTCCCTTGTATCTTTAAATCCACAATGTTTTTCATGTCAGTTTGCTAAAAAAGTATATTTTGAATCCAGGACATATCCTAGAAGATGAGAAAAATACTATGCTAGTTCAAGGACAAGTGGAATTAGAACCAAAGGAAGTCTTGGATGTCACATAAAAGCCTCTCAAGAATAGGGTCTTGAAGGAATACTTAATCAAATTGAAATTTTTCCTAGCCAAAGATGCGACATGGGAGAAAGAAGATGATATAATAAGAGATTATCCACAGTTCGTGAGATGAGAACATCTTGTAGCTTCACAACAAGCATTGTCAAGGGAGTACAACCCGTCTAGAGTATAAAAGCATATTGGATGTGGGAATGAAAACCTCAAGGGTGGTCCCTCAAGCTCTACCAATTCAATTCTTGGACCTTCATAACCTAATCACTTATGAGGGAGAAGCTAGAAAGTTTCCTCTCTTCTCACTCAATCTCTCTCAATCACTTCCACATCTAGGTAATCAAGCTCTACCAATTCAATGCTTGGACCTTCGTAACCTAATTACTCATGAGGGAGAAGCTAGCAAGCTTCATCTCTTCTCACCCAATCTCTTTCTCTCTTAATCACTTCCACATCTAGGTAATCACAAGCAAGCTCACCCCAAGCACACACACACACACACACTCACTCAAGCACTCACACATGCAAGCAAGTTCACCCCAAGCACACACACACACACACTCACTCAAGCACTCACACATGCGAGCAAGCAACTCCACAAGGCTCCATAGCTAATGATTAACATAAACATGAAAGCATACAAGAATTAAGAAGAGATTAAGACAAGAATGAAGGAGCTCCCAAGATTGAGCTCAAATATAGGTTGTATTATCAAAAGTGTTTTTTCACACTCCCAATAAGTTCCTTATATACAAATGGGCTTTGCCTAGCCGCTCCCCACACTTATGGGGTGCCCAAACCATGTTCTCATTACAAACCCAAGCCTTATATGGGCTGTCTTTTGTTACAATGGTAGGCCTTTAGCCATGTACAATGTGAAGTATATAAGCTAGGGTGGGGATTACAAGGTTGTGATGGTTTACCAAGCTAGATGCATGAGTGATGCATAGTTTCTTGATCATGTTTTGCTTGTTTGCCACCATTGTATTCATTGAGAATTGTTTGATGTGGATGCCTATGAAGGTACCACACATGCGTGGATTGCTTGTGCAAATGTCACCGGAGTAGTGAGTCTCATCAATGAAGATAGTCACTCGAGACCTTGACCCATCTCAATCGGACGTGGGTATGCGCTGGACATGGTCAATGTGATTGACAAGGGACGGTCCCATTTGTATTGGGGAGAACACGTTTGGGGACTAGAGGTGCACATCAATTACATGTGGCTCCTATTTCTAGTTGGCTAGAGCATTCTTATCCTGGGAGCGATATGGCTGTAAGAACGGCTCCCTGGATTTTGGAACAATTGTCTGATTTGGATGTGATACTTGTGGGCTCCTCCGGTCAGCATAGTGGTCTGCGAGTGTTCAGGCTTAGTAGTGCATACTTTCCTAGTCTACAATTACCTTATAGTGGAACTAAAATTATTAGATTGGACAATGATGGGTTTCTATGGTCACAAAGGTTATATTTATTTGATTTAAATATCAATTTTATTTACTGTTAATTGGCAAAGAGGTAAAAATAATTGAAATTGAAATACAAGCACTCAATTGCACTTTCAAAAATTCAAAAATATGAACAAGTGTAAATCACCTACTTGTAGATTTGCAAAAGCTTGAGGTTGACATGTTGTAGAATGTTGAGAAAGCCTTTAGTTTTCTCAAGAAATCCATGCCTCCTTTTAGAAAATTGTGTCCCACAAGCTCCCAAATATGAAGTAAATGCTCCAAAAGACTAGGCTAGCTTCTACCCCTATGTTGGCTAGTACTCAATATACATACAATAAGAGAGGCACTAACAAAATTATGACATCATAGAAGAGCTCAAAAGAAGGCATGGAAAAGAGAAGGAATGGAAGAGTCCTTTTATAGTTGGCAACCCTCTAATGCATGAAAATGACCCGTATATGACATAACACATCATGCACATTAGTTAACTAATGCTAACTCAAGCAATTGGGGACTACACTAAAGATATTTGTTGCATGAGCCTACCATGTCTAATGCAACTAAGAGAAGAGGAGTCCGACATCATCCATGCAAAAACCACTAGCCAAAAAAAACCATTATCCTACAACATCTACCTAAATACCACTAGCAAATCCACTTACCATTTTTCACTTACCACGCTCCTCAAATCCACCTGGTTTCGTTAAACCATGGTTGTTACCCAAGCCTTAGAAACTTAGACCATTTAATTAAATTATCTTAAGGGTGCATACACTTGGGCTAAAGCAAATTAATTTTATTTTCCCAATGTGTTCATAATATTTTTGCCCATGCCCTTGGCCCTAGGGTAAACCCCACATTCTGGATTTAAATATGGACTTATATTTTTCAAATTCTTTTGAAATCTAAGTGCTTTCACCCAAGGATACACGCTTTTTTTTTGGTAATGTTACCCAAGGATACACACACACACACACACACACACACACACACACACACACACACACACTTGTGCACATGTGCTGCTCTCATATTTTATCAATAATTTCCCAGGGTATGTGAGCCTTAGCATTTAGGTTAAAATTTAAGGTTCCCACCTAAGTCTTATTTTTTCAAAGACTTTTACCCATCTTTGAACAATTTTTCCATATTCATTTTATTTACACACTTTATCTTTTTGCTAAAGTACACAATTTATTTATTTTTAGGTAAAAAATCGTTCATTTAATAATATTTTTTTGCATGGGTACGAGGGATCTTACACACACACACACTCTCTCCCCCTCTCTCTCTCTAATCCTCTAATCCAAGGGATCTTACACACACACTCTCTCTCTCTCTCTCTCTCTCTCTCTCTCTCTCTCTCTAATCCTCTAATCCAACCTTCTAACTCCCAAATAAGATATATATATATATATATATATATATATATATGTATGTATGTATGTATGTATGTATACCATATAGTGTTATAGTATATAGTAGTGTATAGAAATATAGTATTATAGTATATAGTAGTGTATAGAAGGGGAGAAAGAGGGACCAGTAACTAGGAGCTTTTACGTGGAAGCTCCCAAATAAGATATAGTAGAAGAAAAGAAAAGTCTTGTAAAACTAACAAAAACAACCTTAACCTTAACATTACAAATGTCCAAAACTTAGTTAAGAGAGCCAAATGAAAAAAACATGGTAATGAGAATAAGTTGATTAATGAATTGAAAAACATCTAGTATTTACACAAATATTAAGTGTTTAAAGTAAAGGCAAGCTTGTGCGAACTCTCACTTTTGATGAAAAGAGAGAAAATGGCCTTGGTTTCATTCATAACTCTTGTGAACTGCAAAGCCCCAAGGAAGTTGCTTTAAGACGAGCATGACACTCCATTTTTAAGGATATTTTCATTGTAATAGAGCCATTTATTTTGAGTGGCCGTCGAAAAATAAGATGAAACATGGAAAATAACTGGCATTATCAATGTTAGAAAAAAATTTATCCTTAAGTGTAATTTTTTTGGCTGTAATTTTGGCTAGCCTTGAATTTAGAGATTTAAAATTTAAAAATTCTATTTGTAAAACCGATTAAGCTATGTAATTTTTCACTAAAGACCAGTTGAACTTTAAGATCATCCTTTTTTTCACTGGTTAGAAAAAAGTTTATTTTTGACACTGTAAATATGAAGGGAAACCTAGCCCATCAAAAATCGTCCTTACTGAGGCAATGAGACTCTCATCAAGGTTAAGGGAACCACGAGATGGGTGACAACGATAAGACGAGCAAAAATTCCAAGTGTTCTGTGTATACTATATATTCAAATAAATTTTTTGTACATGAGTTCCTCCATGACATCCCCTCCCTCTCTTCCTTCTCTTCTCTCCCCCTCCCTTTACTCGTCAAATGAGCCCTTCATGGCATTTAATAGAGAATTGTGAGACCTTTGATAGAAAGGGTATGGGTGAACGCATAGAAATAGAAAACATATGGGTGAATGCATGCAAATAGAAACTACATGGAGGGGTGAATGCATGCAAATAGAAAGCATATGGAGAGTCATCATTTCATTGTCTTAAATAGAGAGGACATGAGGACATGGAAGGGTGAATGCATGTTTGTCATTGACTTTTTCAAGCATTACTCATTACATATTAAAACTAAAGCTTACAAAAACACTCTTATTCTTGAAAATCTCACATAATATATTTAATGGAAATGCACAAAACATTTTGATTTGGAAAGGTTTATCGTTGGAGGTTCCCCAAACTTTTGAAAAATCCACCTCATCTTTGAAAAAATAAGGAAAGAAAAATGCTTTGAAAAAGGAGTAATGGGATAGCTCACAATCGTCTAACACCTGCGATTCTGAGTGGAAAGGAGCTGGCTGATGCTGATAAGAGAAATGCAGAGGCTTTTGACCAGCACAGCACAGAAAAGGGAAAAGGTTGATGGTGATCATCACTGAAGACAGTGCAGCAGGCCTGATTCCCCTCCTGGAAAACGATGCAGATCGAAGCATCCACATTGACGTACCCAAACATACTACTAAGGCCAGGTTCAGACAGCAGCCGTGAAGCATTTGCCGATGAGAAGATAAAGTTACCAGCGCTGGGTGTGATACATACCTGCACGATACATCATCTTGGTCGCATTGGATATTGCATGTCTCTGTTCCAATCACCGTAGATGAGCTGTGACAAGGGTCCAGCATACACCATCCTGCAAGAGATAGCCTTCATCAGCATGAAGCCCCCCGGCCCCATCTATGGTAGCAAGTGATTGACATGATACATGAACAAGTAGTGAAGAGAAGCTCCCTCTTTGGATGGGGATGCTTTACATCTTCGTCATCTCCTTACCATGCTTCCCTTGGAAATGATCGGATCCACCATAGAAGTTTTCCATGGCTGGAGATTCCAAGGAACGATACTTCTTCCACTCACCTATCTTGCAGCATGTTGGATAGAAAAAAACACCTTGCACATTCCTTCCTGTAGCCAGCCAACCTTTATATCCCAAGTGCTACACAATGGCACCCTTTATATCCCATGTGCTACAGAACTTGTGCTTGAAAAGTTATGCATAGTTGCAGCAGACCCCTGCAATATAAGCGTATTGCTTTGGTGTGCCTGTAATACTCCTACAAACCTCAACCTTAGCCAGAAACAGCCCTTGTATAAGAACCACAATTCTAGCCATTATTAAACTTTGCATGAATTATTAATTCTATTGGATGGAGAAAATGAACAGGGAAAAACAAATGTTCTCAATGCTTGAGCATTGATGCAATTGAATATACATGAAACAATGAAAAATCCTAATTTCCTTCTGCAATGGCATGTCCCCTAGCACATAGGTTTGCAAATAGGGTAGATGACATAACCTCCAACTTCATTGTCTGGATGTATCGATAGACCCCGTTATTATATACAAGTCCTGAATATAAATTATAATAGCCAATGCATTGTTTTGCCAATTGCCCTTTTGTTTTCTTTCATCATTACAGCAAGAAAGACATATCAACCCTCTTGAACAAAAGGTGAGTTTTTAATTTAAAAAGGGCTAACACTGCGAGCCAATTGTAGAAGAAATTCTGGAACCAATCTTCTTCTTGGCTCTGATAAAGCATCATTCACCTGCGCTTCTTTATCCCCTGCATGTACAACTGCAAGAATGTCTGCCAAAAGCACATCCTGGCCGCCTCGCATCGGATCCTGAATGAAAATTTCAATCATGTGGATTCTAAAAGACAAAAACTGACCAATGGCAGGTCTAAGAGATTCCCTCAAAGACTTTAATACAATCTCCAAGACATCAATAAGTTAAAAAATCACACGAAAACAGGAAAACGTTTTGTTTAAATGCTTCAGATTAGACCTGCAAAAAAACATCTGTGTGTGTCTTTCCTTCGTAAAGTCTCGCTGTCACATGTGCACCAATAGACACTAGAACATCTGCAAAAGATGTACTGCAAAAAGATGATGTAGGTTAAGTTATGTTGATTTGCACACACACACATGCACATGAGAGAGAGAGAGAGAGAGAGAGAGAGAGAGAGAGAGAGAGAAAGATGAGTCTGTTAACCATATGATGGCACCGAAATGCAGGGAATGGAACTTGAACTCAGGATCTCTTGATTAGGAGCCCAATGCATAAAATTCTATGCAGCACACACGAGAGAGAGAGAGAGAGAGAGAGAGAGAGAGAGAGAGAGAGAGAGCTATTCTTACCTTGCATCACATGGAATCGAATAATCACCTGTTCCATGGAACAGGTAGATAGGAGGTAACAAGGAGCTGGGATTTGTAGATAAACTTTGCACACGAAACTCTGGAGAATACCGCAAAAGGGATTCCTCCCCTTCCATGACACTACAGTCGTAGAGATCAAAGAGTCAATAATAACGTGAGAAAATCTGTGAGTCAATATGAAAATGGAACATAATTCAATCCCAATGTACCTCAAAAACAAGCTGCGATACAATCCCCTTTTGTGGAAATGATCCACGAGGTTTTTAAGATTGTATCTGCAAAAACAAACAAGAAGTTCTGGTTATGGCTTAAGAGCATTCATTTTGATAGCTTACGGTCTAAAGCATCCAAATAAACCTTCATACAGTGAACCCATGATCAGAGAGCCATCACAAGGACTTGGAAAGAACTGACCCGCCTGAAATGCCGAAGTAGGCTTTGAATTGAGAAGCCTTCCATCTCAATTCCGCCTCGTCTTCCTCACTCTCTTTGATTGCTTGCTCTACTAATGCACAAGCTGCTAAATGGGCTCCAGCCGATTGACCGGCCAAATGAAGCCTGAAAGAAAATGTCTTGGTATAGATTGCAAAAGTAAAAACATGGCCAAAACAAGGCTTTAGGTTCTGAAAACCTACCTATCAGGATCACCACCATAGCTTGCAGCATTGTTGCAAATATATGAAATCCCTTGCATTACATCCTCAACCATATCACTTACAGTGCCTTGAGGAAAGTTTCTGCTCAAACCAAAGGAATGAAAGCATTAAAGTGTGTTTTTTGAAAAGAGAATTAAAGTTGCCATCTCAAAATGCCAACAACATGCAGTCTTTGGACTAACGAGACTTCCCACCTGTAGTCTATACATGCAACAATCACATCTTTTTCCACTAGTTGTAGCCCTAAAAGAGAACCCCAAGCTTTATACCTGCAAACAAGCAACAAGTCTGATTGGTTAACGCTCATATGTCTAGAAACCATCCTTGTTTTACAAACTCAAAGATCCTTGTATTTATAGAGTTAAGAAGCCTGAAGCAAAACCCGTAAGTGCAATCTAAGACAGATGTACTAACCAGGCACCACCAGTGATGATATAATGAAGTTGATAGACTTAAAGGCAATCCAAAACAGATGAACTAACCCAATTATCCAGGCACCACCAGTGATGAATGCTACCACTGGCTTTGGAGACTCGAGATTCTCTGGCAAATAAAGATCCAAACTGGCAGAATCGAAAAACCAAGCCAAGACTGGAAGTGTTAGTGCTCAACTAGAATCAGGAAAGGCTATTGGACATGTTTTCTGATGGCAGGCCAAAGAAGTAATCATGGGAACATAATAAGAAGAGTGCATGTCCTTGTAAACAATTGTCTTGTTAGCCTACCGGTTTCTTGGCTTCGGTCCATAGACGATACTTCGATGGATTCTCTTGTCATGAAAGTAATCGTAACCCACTAAAACACACAACAGTACTATTAGCTATAACAGCAATACCTTCCTTACATTTTGAAAGGCTAGCTCTTAGCAAGGTGAGGTAAAACCTCAATTTATTAATCATAATTTTTTTCTAAATGCAATCCAAAATCCATTTTACAAGGTGCAAATAATGAACAAGACGCTTCGTGAGTGAAGTACTGTCCTGGGCTTAAGGCCAGATGTGGGTGTTTCCATCTAGTGCTCTGAATTACAGGCCTAACAAGCTAGCCCACGGGCTGCCCGACTTTTAGTTGGCCAAAACAACGGAGAAAAAAGACATGCAGAATCTGAATCAGGCAAGTCTACAACTCTATCGTCAAAAAGGCGAGGTGCAAAGGAAGATCAAACCTTGAATAAACCCTGGCGTGAGAAACAAAGCATAAAGTCCAAGTGCCCCTAGCTTGTTCATCCACCGGTAACCAATACTGGAAAAGGTAGAAAATACCCCCCAAAAGAGCACCCAAATTAGATGAAATGGTATGCAAAATAGCAGAGAAAACATAGAATAAAAGCAGACGAACTTGGAGGAAGATGAAAACCTATTTTACCCGAGATATTTCAGCAGGGTGAAACTGAGCTTTGTGACCAGGTAAGTCTCTGCAGCAGCATGGCTGAAGTCATCTCTTAAGGAAGACTTCCGATCCGAGAAGCTCCTGATGTCACTTTCTGTGAGGTGAGGCCCGTGTTGGGCCGGGAGGGACGGCTTGTCCAGGAAGGATCCGTGCAGCGCATCAGATGCAGTGTCCAAGGACACATATTCAGGGAGATTGGCCTCTTTCCTCAGACTGTCTGTCAGGCGTGTGACAGCAGATTCCGAGGTGCCAGGCCACTGATGGACGGCATGAAGCTTGTCCATCTGCGGATCCCTGCCTTCAAAAGAGGAAAAAGGGGAGGGAGTGCTGCCTTCTCCTTCTCCTTCTCCTTCTTCTTCTTTGCGAATCTCAAGTCTATCATTAGCTGCTAAAAGTCTTTTTGAACCGTCAGGATCGTCTGCGTGCATGTCGGGTATGCTGCAAGGGCAGCTTTCTTGCACGAGGTCATGACAAGGAACTCCTCATGGTGATGTGAAGACATGTGCTGTAACTGATTTAAGCTTTTTTGTAGAGAGGAATACAAATTGTGTGCTGGCTTTACCTTTGAAGACAAGGTTGTGCACGGAACCCAGCTTCAGCTAGTTAGCCCTGCAATATGCAACAACACAAAGTGGAAAAGCCGGTCTCTCATAAGGTAAAACAAACACCCGGAAAAAAAAAGCAAACGAACACAGCATTAAAGCTAAACCGGTTGATAAGCAACTGATTAAAAAGTAAACCTTGCTGATTAGGGAGTAGTAAGAAAATGAGGTTAGACGCAAGGATTGGCTTGAGAGTTCTACACGTAGCCGATGAAAGCAAGCATGGATGTAAGGAGGTTTAAAAATAAAACACCAGATTAACAGAGTTAAACTACGCATTGAGGCATCGAAAACCGTAGAATGCAGAGCTAAACAGAGTGCAGAATCTTTGAAAGTAAGAAAGAAACTTCGGATCAAAGCCCCACACACACACACACACACACACACACACACACAGAGACGGAGTACCAGGGGGGTTTCCTCGCTTCGCAGGAGTAGAATGAAGACGACGGGGACCTGCGATCCCTTTATGTAGTAGCATGGATGCTTGCAAGATCGAAGAAGGGAGGAGGATTGCGTGAAGGAAGCGCGCAGCACCAAACACGCTCTTCCTAATTTGCACAAAACATCTCCTACTGTAGCGCTCGCTCCACCCGCCGCTGGCGGTTTGGTTTATTTAGGCGGAGATTCCCTCTACGCGCGCCCATGTCACCCTCCCCCATTTTGCTGTGAGCACACATGGGGGGCTATTTTGAAAGCTAGCCTCAATTATTTTTGGTTACCACTAGTTCTCTCTCTACCCTCCTGTTGCATTCTACCAACGTTAATACCTCTCTCTTTTAGACGTGTGACTGCATTCTACCGACGTTAATACCTCTCTCTTTTGAGACGTGTGACTGATAATCACATCCGCGGGTTTGGTTCATGCATGCATGTTTTCAAGCTCCGAGGGAGTTAAGATCATAGAAGCCACTTTTGTGGAGATTGGCTCTTTACCTAATTCTTTGGTGAATATGTCTGAGACGTTCTCCTTGGTGAATATGCTATCTCCATCATGAACAACTCTCTCCATGTTCAGCTTGCATGTGAAGAGTCGTTACCTTTTCCATGGCCAGGCACAGTTTAAAGATGAAAGACATGCCCAGTGTTAAGGCTTACGTAGGCTCACAACATCCGTAGAGGTTTGTGAAGCCAGCCTTAATTTACCCTTACCTTTCACATACCTATCTAGGCAGACTCACTCATCACGGCCATGAAATAATTGGCATGTATGTAGCCTAGGCGTAGGTCATATATTAACCAATCGGGATGGCTATTTAATTAACTAAGGAATAGCCTTATATATTAACATTAAAACTTTATAAGTGTCCATGCAACACGCCTTCGCACTACGCCAACCGCCAAAGCTCTAACACCCCCCTCCCCCAACGAGGCACATGTGCCACCCACCCCTGCCCAAAAGCTAGTGTAGTCATGCCTTCAAGCCTCCTTGTCAATCACATCAACGAACCCTCTTTCTCTACAACAAGTGCCACCCTTGACCCCGGTTGTCCTCTCAACAAGTAGATATAGTAGATAGGGAGTCACCTCTACTTCAATTTGGGGAGAGAGAGAGAGAGAGAGAGAGAGAGAGAGAGAAGGGGGGGTAGGTGACCCCCTTGCAAGGCTTTGGGCTTGGACCTTAAGAAGGATGGAGAGAGAATCGGCCCCATTATTAAACAACAGAGAGGGAGAGATACTATGATTTATGTGTGTGGGCATTAGGATTCTGAGGGAAGTCGTGATTGTCTACCAATCACGACTAAAGATTGATAGTCCTAACCCATGCTCCACTAGAGCTTGTTCCCATGCTCCCATGCTCATATGCCTAATGTGGGTTAGCCTCCTAGTATATGTACACATAATGTGCATATAACATAGCACACATAATGTACATATAACACAAGGAGGTGTGGAGCTCTTGAAGCGATGTGCTCGAGTTCTGCCATTTAAAAAATCCCCATGACAGTTATAGCTTGCTAAGGTAATCTCTTGTGAATGTGTTTCTAGGAGAGGCCAAAGCAGGAAATAACACTTGTCTCATTTACATAAAAATGGCAAAAATGACATTTTTTTATAATGAAACTTTCCTTAACTCGGAATCTATCCGTTTGCCCATTCATGTTTTTGGGATCTAATTTATAGCCACCCTATCTTAAGATCTATTTATTATCTTGATCTTTGAATTATTTATGCGTATAAACTTAAAATTTCACCAATGATATGACTTTTATTTCAGTGCAACTCATTCAATTTTTCACTTCTTTCTTTATGATTTACCTTGTCTCACTTACTATGATTTACCTTGTCTCACTTACTATACAAAATAGAAAAGTCATGGTCCAACAAATATAAATATCTATTTTGTGCTCTTCGTTATTTTTTCATTTTCCATGTATTAATAAGCTTTCCTTTAAAAAATTGGTTCACGCATTAAAATAGGATCAAGATGATAGAAGGATATGCAAATTTAAATCTGGCCATTCAAGAAAGCTACATCCTTCCCATCCTTCCTTGCTTACAAGTGACTTTTTTCTCTCTTCATGCATAGCATATGGAACTAAATACCACTTCATTTCGTGTCCATAAAATTTAAATCATATTTTAGATTTTATACACTAAGACACCGTGTTTTATTAAGACAACTTAAAACTTCAACCGAGTTTCATACAATGTTGCATGTACAAAGGGCAAAAAGTAAAAAGTAAAAAGTTTACTGCATTGCAAGATTGTTAAACTTTAAGCATGCGCACAAAATTGGCAAAGTATACTTTTTCATGCAAGTCTTTATTTTTTTTTAAAAATTCCACACAATGTATAAATATTGGTTTCTACACAATCCTTTCCATAAAAACAATAAAGTGCTTGAACTTCGAGTTAAAAAGGATTTTTTAAGAAAATATATAGAATGTTGTTGGAGCATATAATAAATATTGTTGTTTTTTATGTTATAGGCTTAATAAATTATAGAGTTTACATGCTTTATGTTTCCAATGTAATGAATCATCAACCCCTCATCATCAATGCACAAAAGTGGAGCAATCCTAAGTATGACAAACTCTTGTGTGTGTATAGCCTATTAGTTGATACATAATAGAAAAATTAGCAAACTTAGAAGATTCTCAAGAAAACAAAAGTGTTTTTCACAAGTTTGAGAGCATTCACAAGTTTGAGAGCATTCACAAGTTTGAGAGCATCTCCCCTCTCAGCCTCCACAAAAAGTCATGACAAAATGAAATTTCTAGCACTGATACACTCGTGCTTCTAGTGGCTAACGCATTTAATCTTGTATTCATTAGCTATAATTTTCTTTTATAGAATATATTATGAGCTAGCAACACAAACTTGGTTGAGTCTTTGTGCAATTTGCACTGAAAGTGTTTTGTTTGATAAGCAATATGAGAACTAGAATTACATACTTTACAACTTATCTTTCATAAGCATTAATAAACAATATGAGAGCTAGAATTACATACTTTACAACTTATCTTTCATAAACATTAATAAACAAAGGGAAGAATGTGGAAAGTACTCTTTCTTGTGAAGTAATTCTTCATCATAAAAAAAAGAAGGCGTCGTAATCTATATATCAACTTACATGGTCCTTAAAGTTCATAAATTATTCTTATTAAATTAGATGTCATGTAAAGTGTCAATTGCTTGCATAAATTTATGTCTATGGTTAGTGAATGTGGTTGATTCAAAGAAACAAGTATGAAAAAAGTATCATATTTTGATGTGTAAGTAGGAACTAAAGCTTGAAAAAATGTGAGTATGCGTGTGCATGTGTGTAAAGCATGTATATAGGGAGGTTGAAAAGGGTAATGACATCAAATATATTGTGTGTGTGTGTGTGTCGTGAGAGAGAGAGAGGAGCAATGTGTGTGCTTGTGTAAGTAGGTACATGTGGAAGGGTTTGTGTGTGCTATGTGTGAGCGTGCTCACACATAATACATGCACTCACATGTGAGTGTGCTTGTGAGCGTGCTCACATGCACTCACATTGTGGGTGATTGTCTCTTGTATGTGTTGAGATGATGTGGGTGGGGGCTTGCACATAAGAAAATGCATCTTTGTGTGTGTTGGGCAATGACATTTATTTCTATCTGTTGGCTCTTCTTTGAGCATATGAGTATAACACCTCATGTTTTTTACCAAGACATGGGTGATTTTCATATTAAAAGAATAAGAGAGTTATCAACGAGAATAAGTTTGATGTGACAACACATTTAAGAGGGAAAGTATCCCTTTAAAATTTGCAACTCAATGTCTACAAAATTAGGGGAAATATCAATTTTGCACTTGATATTTCCTTTTTTATTTTCTTTGTACTTTTGCTCATCATTGTGTGTGTAAGCATTGTTTTACAAAGAATTTGGTATTTGTAAAGTGTTATATTTCAATTCAACTATGTTATTTTGCAGGGGTTAACACATACTATAGAAGAGGTGCGGAAGGGTACAAAAGATACTATAGAGGAAACTCCTAGGGTGGAGGAAATTACAATCGCAATTGTGTTATTTTGCAGAGGCTAACACATATTATAGAAGAGGTGTGGAAGGGTACAAAAGACACTATAGAGGAAACTCCTAGAGTGGAGGAAATTATAATAGCACATAAAACAACAAACCTTCCTTCTAGTGCTTAGATGCTTGGTTTCATGAAGAAGTGAAAGAAGATTGTAGGCAAATAGCTATTTACACTATTTATTTCAATTCAACTATGTTATTTTGCAAGGGTTAACATAGGTAGCTTCAATTATGTTATTTTGCAAGGGTTAACACATGTAGCTAACACACACCACTAGTGCAATGGTAATTAACCTCTTGTAAAGTGGTAATACCTATGCTACAGTGGTGGTAACTAGCTTCACTATTTAGATGGTTACTACCATTAGCAATAACCCTCTCCAATGGTATAGTGCTGTAAACCAGTAGTTAGCACTGGTATTTGTTGTAGGTGTGCAGTAGTTCCCTTTGACATTGTTTTAATAGCTATAGCTTTTGGTTTCTTATTGTTACAACATAAGTGGTAAAGTGGTAACTAAATACCTTATGTAAAGTGGTATAACAGGTATCATCACTACCTAAATAGCATTGCTTTTTTTAATGGTAGGTATCACTTACAATTGGTATAGTTCTCTAACCAGTACTTACATTGCTAGTTAACACTCAGCATTGGTAGTTAACACACACCTCTCCTACTGTGGTGGTAACTAGCTTCACTATTTAAATGGTTACTAGATTCACTGGCTTCACTATTTACTAGTAGTTACCTTTGTTATTTGTAGGTGTAGTAGTGCTCTTTGACATTGTCCTAATAGCAACAAGGTGTTGGTTACTATTAGAACCAACATGTAGCTAGAAATTGGTAAGTAGAGCACACTTGTAGCTATTGGTCTACATCCTTGGATTCGCTCCATTGGAAACTTGATGGCTTTGATAAGGTGTGCATAGAGTATCACTTCTAGCTTGTCATTAAGCAGTCTGTATTAATAGACACCTTTGTTTGCTCATACCAAAATCCCTTTACTACATAAGAACTTTGAGCAATGAGAATCCTCCATGTATCATTAATGGTATAGTAAGTGAGTTCTTGTGTGCACTTTAGGATGTAGAAGTTTACATTCTTCTCATTTGCACTCTTAGTAGCTGCAATAGCAAAGTTATCCCCAACACACAGAGCATCACTTAGTGTATCATGGTGTCCTTCATATGTTACATCTTCAATAGCAACATCATCTCCATAAAGAGAATGTGGGGGAGAGGGAGAGCTTGAGTTCCTTGCAAGTAAACACACACACACACAAACACACACAAGAGAGCGAGAGAGCAAGACACAAGAGAGAGATAGATGGCTAAATTTTCTTTTATCTTCTTCTCTTCTCTATAACCATTAACATAAAGAGATAAGAGTATATAGATGGCTAAATTTTCTTTTATCTTCTTCTCTTCTCTATAACCATTAACATAAAGAGATAAGAGTATATACTATAAGGGAAATTTCTCTCCTACTATAATATACAATGGTCGGTATATAATGTGAACCTACCTACATGAGCTAGCGCTATAACTACGCCATAACTCTAGTACTCTATCACACAGCCTATGTCCATTGGTGGCATATCAACCATAATCTCACCAACTGTGCCAGTGGCATAAGTGGGGAAGCTATCACCCAAGTAGGTCATCAATGTCTGTAGCACTAGTTGAGCTCGATATCTCAATAGAGGACTCTATGAGATCCTCATGTCCCCGTTAGTACACACCAAATTGTGTGATATTGGAGGAGTCTTGTGTAGGGATGTATATATTTTCCTCTAGATTTACATAAAACTTCATCACACAAAGTGACAATAACTTTTGGGTTATCTAAGATCTTTGGTTCATGCCTTGGCATAGCCGGAAGTGACCATTGCTCCAAAAGAACCCCACTATGGTCAATGTATATGGGAACCTTTGTAATTTCATGATAACCATACCGTCAACTTACAAATTTGAGTGCAAACTTGTTCCCCATCACTTTCACTGATGGCTTACCTCTATCCAATAGGATGAGCTTCTTGAGCTTTGACAACCCTTCTTGATGATTCACCTGTGAATACATGACACTCACCTACCTAGCTCCATTCTCACTTGTCAAAGCTCTACAAGGTGTTGATATAATCTCTTGCGTTTTGTGAAGGAATCTTGTTCTACTTCTAAATTAGTGTCTGGCATAGCAAATTCTACTTGTGGTGGTCTAGTACCATTCCATAATATTGGCATGTGAGATGAAGTCTCGTATTCAAAGGTTGGGTTAGAATAGGACTGGGTAATGATTTGGCCCTATCGCAAATGTATAAGCACTTTATTCAACCCCAAAATGTCAAATTTTTAAATCATGATTTTATAGTTTTTGAGATTTTAGTAGTCTTTTTATAATGTTTTTATGTATTTTTGAGATTTTTGACAAGAGAGCAATAAACATAAAAAGGAAAGAAAAAACATGCACAATGTAATTATGAATTCTCTCTGTTTTTCCCTATTTTTAACTTTATGGAATCTGTTCAGATTGACAATCCGGATGATAGATGGATGATCTGGTTGTCAAATGATCCAAACATGCAACAATCTAAATAAGCAGGATCTTGAAACCCAGCTATATTTCAACGATCCCAAGATTGGGTTAATGATCTTAATATGACAATGTAGCTGTCAAAAATATGGAAATCAAATTGATGCGATGGTGAAATGTCCATGATCACATATGGGAATCGCCACGATTAGTATAGGTACAATGTGAAATGAAAGCGATCCAATTCATGCAATTTGAATCACAAGTGATTTGAATATTAGGTCGACAATTGTAAATAAGCCATCTGGATTTCACCAATTTAGAAATCAGATTGATGATGGTGGGGACTCTTCAGCATACTACAAGATCACGATTGAAGCCGAATCAGGTCAATTGGTTTAGATTCAAGGTCGGCGATCCAAAAAATGTGATTATGATGATAGTAGCTGATGTGTTTTTAGGTATTGCAGGGGTCTTTACTTAGCTTTATACCCTCTTACAAAGCATGTTTAATAGTTATTTTGATAGCCCCCATTATTTATGCTAAAGTGTGTGGTAATGAAGATTGTTTACCATAGACAGCCTCACATTAATTATTTTTCAGGCTCTGGTTAGGCGATTATGATGAAATGTCAACGATTTGGATCCTGGTCGACAATCCAAAAGTTCAAGAGTAGAATACATAGTTTTTTTTAGATTTTTTTTTCAAAATTTTTGGGGGGTTTTTTTGACATGATAGGATTTCTTAGCAACACTCTAATGTCATGATTTTCAGCTTAATTTAGAAAAAACAACAACTACTAAGATTAATACCTTGATTAAGCTAATCTTGGTAAAAAATGTAAAAATGCTAATGTATAAATTAGTGTACTAATGTATTAATTAAGCTAAGGCTAATGCTTATAGTTATGATGAAATCAACCAAGTGGAGAGATAACTTACCTTAATCACACTTGAGAGAGCTTGCTCTTCATTCCTCCACTTCCATGAGACAAAGAAATAAATAAATTAAGCAACATTTAACATAAAAGAAGTTAAGGTTAGAAGAAAAACCTACTCTAATCACACAAATCTACTCCTAGGCATACTAATAGCACACACAATCACACAATGCAACTCCAATCCTACACTAGAACACATTTCCTCAACAATTTACCAAGGATTTTTATCCAAGGGTAAGATAGAGTGAGAAAAATAAAAGATTTTTGAGTAAAAGAATAGCTCTACTTCCTTACCTCAACCAAGGCTAGTTTGATCCCTGCCACCAACAGTGACACCATTTGTTCATTCGAGAACCTTCTTACTCTCTAGCAACAATAGGAACCATCATGCTGGTGGCTAGACCACTTGTCTTAGATTATGGAAGTCCCTTTAGAGAGGCTAAAGAGGCCAAGAGGTGGGTTAATCCCTCTTGTTTAAACCATATGCTTTTGTCGATCTTGGGCAGCTTTAATATCCTTTTGGATTGCCTTGGTTTGTTCCTCCATTCGAGCATTTTCCTGGATGCCTCAACTCTTATGGTCGGATCAGAGAAATTTAGAGGAGACAAGCATTCTTGCCCATAGAGTGCTTTGAATGGTGACATTCCTATGCTCTGATGATAAGATGCATTGTAGGCAAATTCTACCAGAGGAAGGTATTGAATCCACCTTCTTGGTTCCCGTCCACAATATGCTCTGAGAATGTCTTCAATTACTTGATTGACTCTCTCAGTCTGGCCATCGATCTCTAGATGATAAGCTGTGCTAAAGCAAAGTTGAGTTCCCAGGGCTTGAAATAAGGGCTGCCCAGAACTTTGAAGTGAAGTCAGAATCCCGGTCACTTACTATCCTTTTTGGGAGACCATGAAGTTTGAGGACTTCCTTGATGAATATTCGAGCAACATCAGAAGCTTTGAAGGTCTTCTTCGTTGGTATAAGGTGAGCTACTTTGGTAAGTAAGTCCACTACTACCAGAATGGAGTCATATCCTCCTTGAACAGTGGGGAGACTTGTGACAAAATCCATACTAATGCACTCCCACTTCATTTGGGGAATATCTTGGGGAATATCCAAGGGTTGAAGTTTTCCAGGCATCTTAACCCTTTCAGCTTTGATCCTTTGGCATGAGAGACATTGCTTCAAGTACCAAAGGACATCATTTTTCAAGCCTGCCCAATGAAAGCTCCTTCTTATGGCATTTAATGTTTTTGCATAGCCTGGGTGTCCTACAGCAGGACTATCATGAGCTTCATGGAGGATTAGTTTCTTTAAAGCAGGATTCTTAGGGATACATAGCCTGTGATTGAAGTAGAGGCTTCCTTCATGAGTGGAGTATCCCTTGATTCAATTCTTCTCTTTCTCTAATTTTCTCCCTTCTTCTACTAACTTCATCATCCTCTGATAATCTGGATCATGAGATGAGACTTCTTCCACCTTGACCAGTATGGGATTATTTGGCATTGAAATTGCACTCAAGAAAGATTTGCGGCTAAGTGCATGTGCTACCACATTATCTTTCCTAGGGCGGAATTTGATGTCGAAGTCATATTCTTGTAGAATTTCAATCCATCTCCTTTGTCACATGTTGAGGTTAGGCTGGGTGAAGATCCACTTTAGACTTTTGTGGTCAGTTACAAGCTGGAATTTGCCCCCCAAGAGATAGTGTCTCCATAATTTGAGGCAATGAACAACTGCTAAGAGCTCCAAATCATGGGTGGCATAATTTGCTTCATATTGCTTTAGCTTGCGGGAAGTATAAGCGACTGGTCTTCCTTCTTGGCCTAAGACACCACCAACAAGTGCTAGACTACTAGCATCAGTTAACTACTTCGAATTCCTTGGCGAAATCAGGAAGTTTCAGGACTGGGGCAGAAGCAATAATGACCTTGAGCTGATCAAAACTATTTTGATGGATTGGCAGCCACACTATTTTGCAATCCTTCTTAAGAAAATCCGTCAAAGGTGCAGCTACCAAGGCATAATCTTTGATAAAAATCCTATACCATCCCATGATTCCCAAAAACCCACGAACTTCACGAACTGATTTAGGGGGTGACCACTCCAGAATATCCTTGACCTTGGCGGGGTCTACTGAAATGCCATCTTTGGAGACGATGAATCCAAGATACTCAATTTGATGATAGAGTAAATAAGGTACATTTGCTCTTCTTGGCATAGAATTTGTGTCTGCGCAGCAATTGCAGAACTCTACGCACATGCTCCTCATGCTCTTCCATTAATTTGGAGTAGATTAAGATGTCATCAAAGAAAACAAGCACAAATTCATCCAAGTAAGGACGGAATATATCTTGCATTAGGCGGTTGAAGGTTGCAGGAGCATTGGTTAACCCGAATGACATTACAGTAAACTCATAGTGGCCATAGCGGGTATTGAAAGACTAATATAATTAGTCTTATTTGCCATCAAGGGAAATTCCTAAGCTTGACTATGACATAAGGGTAGAGCAATCCACATAGGTGAAATATGGGGGTTCCGCTGTAGTTTCTAAGACTCTAAAAACTGATGGTGAGGGTGGTAGACTCTGGATTGGGGTAGGTCCCAACACAGCTACTCTATCAATAGGTAAGATCTGCATCACTTGGTCATACACCCAGCGATCCTGAGGTATGCAAATCCCATCTATAGTCATAGAGGTGTCGGCCCTGGGGGTACCAAACGAACAAAATAAATGGATCATCTTCAACTTTTCAATCCAACGAATCCGCTTTAGGTCGGTGGTAAGGTTCCCAATTCAATCTACACGGATGAAGAAATATCTCGGCCCACGACTCCAAAAACCTCTACCCTATCCTCTTTCAATACAAGAGAAATGAGAGAGGAACATCTTCTCTAGTATCTGCACCATGGTGTCACGGAACTCGAAATTTGAGGAGTGACTAGCAGTCTCGAAGATGCATTGGAAAACTAGAAACTTCGAGTAGGCATCTTCCTCTTCCTACAATCATTCAAACATCAATTCAACTTGTTTGTTTTAGTAGGATGTTTTTATTAATTAGCATTATGTTAGGTAAAAACATTCATTACAAAACAATCCTTAAATGGCAATTCCTAGGAACTAAGATTGGCTCTGATACCAATTGTAAGGTTCCCCTCTTCTAAAATAGGAGAAACACTTAAGATAGTCCACTAAGTCTTAACTTGGAGAAAATTTCCTATTTATCGACACCTTGACCATATAGAGATTCAAGGATATGATTCATAGGTAAGACCTAGTCCTATCCCGCAGGGGAAGCGTGATCTTCTAAAAGTCAAATCACCCATAGGGTAATTTATCATAAATTGGGCAACTACTAAACTTGATTTCTAGAGGCAACGCTTTTTTCCTCATCCATGCAAGGCACAGCCCGCTGACCTAGTCTTCTAGAATAGAGTTGCCCAAGAACCTATTTATCTAGCGTAGGGCTTTCACTTAATCTGTTGTGGAAAGCTACCCGACTAATCGGGTCCACCCGTCCGAAGGATGGTGCCATCGGGGCATTCCATCCTCCCACTTTCCACCCTACTCACGCGTCAATTTGTTTTCTAATTAATCCTACCACACTGTTTGACATAAATAAACATGTTTCTTAATTAAGGCCCTTTTCACAAGGTTTGTTAAAACAACGTTTTTACACAATACAATCATGCCAAAGACAAGATATATATATAAAAAGTTTATATATGAATCAATTCCATACAAGCCAAACCGGCTCTCTTATTCTTATACTGCCGATGATCTAGAATTCAGCCTTCCAACCTCTACATGCTGGGCAAAACCCTACGGGACCATACACCTCATCGTCGGCCCACTGGCGAGGACTCAAGCTGGCCTGTCGCCCTCTCAAGCTCCATCGCTCGATCCTCCTGCCCCTCAGAGGGATATCTGCACACTAGGGTGGGCTTATTCACCGCACTAGCCTCGGCCCTCAGAACTAGGCAGCAGTATAATCTCTCGCCTCAATCGGCGAACCTTATTCTCCCAATGGTATGAGGGATACCTTGGGCCATTCGCGGGCTTTGCTAACGACGCCGCCCGGCTACACAAGCACGGAACGGAGTTAGCGTTGAAGCCAGGAAAAACTTGCACTCTTAAAAGATAACAATTTCAATTTATTGAATACAACATCACACAATTCGTAACTTCATACAATTTTATGTCATTATTTTAAAAGAAAAAGATACACATTTATTAACACTAATATTAAAAAAAACTCTTCTTTAAAATATAACCAAGCTAACCTAGCCACCATTTCCTTGAGGAGCTTGTAAAGGAAGGGTTGGAGCCGCATCGGGAGCATCTTCCCTAATCTCGTTGTTGCGCGCTCCTCTCGAGGTAATATTTTGATATTTTTGGGAAGGGGCCATCTTGGACATCGTCTTATAGGGCTTGCTGTCGCGGTCGAAACGCTTCAATCGGATCTCAATTCTGAGATCGTTTGCTCACCGTATGAGCAAAAGACTATAGCGCATGAACCCTTTCTTAAGGCAAAAACCTTTTATTAAAGTCTACGACACAAATGGGGGGGGATTGTGAGATGTCCTTAAGACAAAAATGGTTTAGGGGAGAAGGACTGAGGGCTGCTGTAAGTCTCTTCACACGGGGGGGAGAAGAGTTAAGGGCACTGCCTCCTAGCAAGAGGGGGATAGAGGAAAATTACCTTATCTCTGAAAAGAGGCAAATGATGGGGTGTGAGAGGGGTGGCTGGAAGGGGACAGACGGCGGTACAATAGGGCATACGCTGCACAGAAATGTGTGTTGCCTGTGGAGCACCCCGGGGATTTATATAGCTATGGGGTATGGGTACGGGCGCTGCGCAAAGCAAGGACAAAAGGATGGTGTACCATCAAAGGCTATGGATCAGTGGCTTGCATGTGTCTAGGGGAAAGGTACGGTGTCGGTTATCAGGGAAAGGAGTGGTATGCATGTACCTTATCTGGTCTGGGGCAGCATGGTGTCCACGTAGCGGTACGTGTGGACCACACAGTGGGCGGTCGTCCTTTGGTTCTTGTGTGGCCATCGTACGAGCACCCTGGTAAGTGTGTACGGTCTAAATTTTGGGACGGGGTTCCCAAATTTAGGACGCCCGTCTCGATTTGCGTGTCGAACCGCACGTAGATTCCAAATTTGGGCTTAGAATTTGAAGATTCTAAGTAGAAATGACTCAAATAATAAAATCATTGATTTTTATACCATAAAAACTCATAAATTTATCTATTACATGGACATTTCTTTATTAGATGGGTATGTTACAACATGTCATCATCTAAGTGGCAACTCCTTTTCCACTCTTTTGGTCAACACTCACACACCATTCAATATTACATGTGGTATTCTTATCTTGCCACAATACCTTGCACCTCTAGGGTACTTTCCCACATACACACATCACCGCGATTACATCTCTCAACACCTCCTCTTAATCGAGGTGTTCCACAACTCACCCATCACCCAACAATGTAGCGTTGCACAACCGCTACCTCTTAACACTCCCCCTCAATGATACATTGGAGTGTTCATCAACCAAACATGTGTGCGCGTGTCTACCATCTTAGACACCAAGTCCACACAGCGGAACCACTGAGTCCAATTTGAACATAGAAGTTCGGGTGAGAACCAACCCATAAGGTGTGACGACCGTGCGTGCACAACTCAACACACACCACATTTACAAACCGTTTCAAGTACCGATGGGCTCGGGCAGGGGAGCCTCATAATTTTGGGTGAGAAAAAAATACGATCCTTTTTATGCGTACAAGCAAGGGTAGGGCACCCACAAATGTGATAAAAAATCATGAATTCCGTGAAGCCGATATCCGCTCAATTTTCAGGCTAAGGGGAGATACAAATGTGCAATCATTGTGGTTCTTGATGATCACCATAAGCAAAATCTCCATTCTCTTAGGCATTTTTACATTAATGTAATCACCAAATGCTTTTTCCTAAACTGCATGTGAAAGTCCTTTTATAAGCATGCTTTTGCAACACGTGAATGGGGGCTTTCTTAGGAGTGTGTGTGAACCACAAAATAACACTTCTTATCTTTATTAAGGCTTTTTTTTTCTAACAAATTCTATTTATTTCATGAAGAATGGAAATAAAAAATGATTTAATTGTGTTGCCCACTAGTGCACCTGCCAACGTTCTTTGCTATGCGCCAACATCCACTTGCAGTCCGTGTCTCTTGCCATGCTCGGCCCTTGCCAAATTTTCTCGCATAATCCAATATTGAAGGCCAGAGTTTGGGAAGCCCTTTAATATCATTACCGATGCTAGTGGATTCGTTGTTAGAGGAATCTTGATATATAGGAAGGACATCCCATAGCTTATTCCCAAGATAGCTTTTAATACCAAGTATGGACATTATGAGTTCACAGTAATACTTTCCCATTTGAATTATGAGTTCACAATAATACTTTCACAGCAATGCCATTTGAATTGATGAATGTCCCTACTACTTTTAATCTATTGATGTAAGAAATCTTTAGTGAGCATTTAGATGATTTTGTTTTAGTCTTCTTCGATGTTATTCTGGTTTACCCCAAGAATGTTGCTAATCATGAGAAGCACATGCATAAAGTCTTGGAAAATCTTAGAGAGCATAAACTTTTTGCTAAGAAGAGTAAGCGTACCTTCTTTACTAGCTAGATTGAATATTTAGCATTCATAGTGTTGAGAGATAGTATATCAGATAATCCCCCCCAAAGGCTGTAAGATGTCATTGATTGGCGATAACCAAGAAGATGGTAAAAGAAGTTAGAGGATTTGTAGTGGTATCAAATTTTTATTTCTTATATGCTTCTCCATCGACTACACCCCTCAAGAAGGATATTCCATTCTATTGGTCTGCTATGTGCCAAAGTGTTTTTGATAAGACAAAGGTTTCTTTGGTGACTAATCCAATATTAAAGGCCAGAGTTTGGGAAGCCCTTTAAAGTGATGATTGATGCTAGTGGATTCATTGTTGTTAGAGGAATCATAATACAGGAAGGATGTCCCATAGCTTATGAGTCTAAAAAATTAAGACCTCATAAAAAAAACTATGATGTCCATATTCTTGAGTTGCTTGTAGTAGTGCACCTAGATATTGTAGATCCTATGTAATTATAAGGAAAATTGGAGATCAAGCTTATGAGATTTTGCTTCCTTCATATTTATAGATCCATGATGTCTTTCATATAAGCCTATTGAAGAAGTATGTCCTAGATTTGAATCATATATTAGATGATAAGCACATTATCTTTCTCACTCAAGGCCAAGTGGAACTAAAAACCTGAAGCAAATATTAAGTATCAAAGAAAAGTCCCTAAAAATTTTAATCTTAAAGGAGTATCTAATAAAATGGGGGTTCTTCCCAGTTGAAGATGCTACTTGGGAAAAGGAAGTATCTAATAAAATGGGGGTTCTTCCCAGTTGAAGATGCTACTTGGGAAAAGGAAGAAGATATAGTAAGAGGTTATCCCTAGTCTTGTGAGATGGAAACATCTTAGATTTTCGAGTGGGGGAGAATGTAAGATCCCTCTTACTAAGCAGTAAATTATGAAAAATATATGTGTTTATTATTTTGAGAAAACAATGTGTAAATAGATATATGAAAGACTTTTTTTGAAAAAAGTTTAAGTTCTATGTGCAAAATTTAAAAAAAGACCGTATATGCACATTAGTGTACACCCTTGTAATAAGTAATTAAGGTAAAAAAGAAAAATGATTTAAAAAAATAAATCAAGTAATAATAATTAATTAAAATATTAATATATTTAATTGTAAGGTTTTTCGTTGGAAAAATCAAATTGACATGCACACCCATGTGTGTGTGCACATTAATTTAATTAGCTAGACTAAGGCTTAGATAACCATTGTTTGGCCAAAACCAAGGTGGATAAGGTTGGTAGGTGGTGGTGGTTTATCTACCCATAGTATTTTGTTGATGATTTATGGTAAATGTTTAATGCAAAATGAGAGAGTCATGCACCTTCTATTAGTTCATGTTGGCCAACTAGCCCGTTTTGCCGCCACCCAGGTTGCTGCCCAGATTGTTCCATTTTGTATTAGGGGTTAAGCTTTCTTGTTTTGTAACAACTTCTAACGGTTTCTTGTTGCAAATGAGTAATACCCAGATGGATGTAAGGAGCGTAAGGGATGATTCCTGAGTGTGGATGTAGAGAGAGACTACTGAATGCATAGTAGAGCTTAATAATTCATGAGCTGTCATTACCAGCGTATTGTACTATTGAGAGTTCAAGCTAATATTAAAGAATGTCTCATGGGTTGGTCTCTATTCTGCACTACATAGTTTTATTTCTTCCATGTCCATTATGTGTTAATTGCATGCCTATTTGGACGTTAACTCCTATCTAGAATCATGAAGGACCTAGGAACTAACCTGCTTGTAGTCATGACTAACTCCCCTATGCATGAGCATAATGGTAGCTTAACACTTGCTATTGGCTTGTCGCATTGGGCATAGCTAAATTAGTCTCGCAGCGCTTCAGGAGCCAACTTATGTGGTCTGGAACCACATAAGTTCTAGGTCTTGACTGGACACTAACACTTTTGGGTGATTCTTTTTGGGAATGGTATGCCAAGTAGGGGGAGTAGGAAGGTAGAGGTTAGTTCTATATATAGGAAGCTTGATGCATGCTCTCATGTAACACTTCTAAACATAGAAGAGCTAGTTGGGGTAGATCATGAGAGGGAGTTTCCTATAGGGAGGCATAGTAGTGCAATGGATAATGCATAGAGAATGAGGGAAGCTTAAGCATAGCGATGCGGTACTGCGCAGGTAGCCGGAGACCTCAAGAAGCGAAGGGCAACCATGTCATCCAAGAAGATCTCCAAAAGGTATTCCACACATCGGCAAAATCAAGAGCGTTAGAATCAAGAACCTTTGAGAAATGAAGAGGGAGAGGAAGAACACCAAGAGCTACAAAATAGGAGGCAAGAAGAACAACAACAAGAAGAACTAATAGCTGTAAGAAAGATGTCTCTAAAATACTCGAAATTCAAGGGAAAGAGTGAGGAGGATCCAGACGCTCATGTATTTGCCTTCAAGACCGCCTTCTTGGGCCTAGAGCTCCACTGCCATAGAAGGTAGAGTACTTTGCAAAACAACCCTACGTGGAAAGGCCACTGGCTAGTATGCTCAGTACGGTTTGGAGCACTTCCAAATGTTTGAGGAGCTAAAGAAAGCTTTCCTGAAGAGATTTTGGTGGAAAGACAAAACCACGACGACTGAGGTACTAGAAAAGCTACAAAGGCTGACCCAGAAGAAGAGGCCGATAGAAGACTATGCAGTAGAGTTCAAAGCATTATTAATGCATCTAGACCAGCTAAACAAACCTCCACAACAGCCACACTGAGTTAGTGGTTCATGAGATGATTGAGGGAGAAGCTCCAATGATTTTGGAGACCCTTACCTTTGAATAAATGGTAGCAGGAGCCATCAGAGCTGAAAGGATCTTGAAGCAGATAAGCAAAGACCCCAAAAAGAATAAGAAAGGAGAAGACAAGATAAAAATAAGGAATAAGAAACTTTCGAGTCGGATTCTAGTGTGAAGACACCCCAGAGTCACCTCAGAGTCAGATTCTAATCAAGATTCGGATGCCAAAGAGCGGAAGCCCCAAAAGAAGAAAGGCAAGAATCAAAAAGTGGATGTTCAAGAAGAATTGAATGATGCCCTAGCCAAGCTTTTCGAAGGACATGCAAGATCCAGACTGAGACCGGATGTTTGGTGCACAAAGTGTAACAACTAGGGTCATACAAAGGAAGAGTGTCAAATGAAAAGCACGTAGCAACCATGTGCCATCTGTGGTAAAAGCAACCACACCACTGACACATGTTTTTACAACACTTGGATCAAGAATCCAAGAGTGGTGGAAAGGCAGCAGCATCAACCATAGCAGGTCCCAGCTACTATCAACACCAACAAGTTACCACCGAGCCTCAAAACAATAGACCATATGGAAGAGGAGGTGGTGGGTAGATATGCTACTATTGTAATGGCCTAGGGTGTAGGTAAAATGATTTTCCCATATTACAACACTATCAACAAAACTGCAAGAGGAAAGGCCATAGAGAGAGGCAAACCCAACATGAATTGATGCAGTGGGGTGAATATGTTAAAGTGGATCAATGGGTAGGAAAACAACAAGAAAAGCCACCAACGGTGATGGCTATGACAAGATCTCAAGGATTCGTCAAGAGAGTGACATGCAAGAATTCCAATCTGAAAAAAAAGCTAAAGCCAAAACAATGGGCAAGGAAGGAGAGGGTTCAAGAGCAAATCACCAAGTTTGTGCAAAGTGCACAAGGAATGGTGTGGACAATGCAAGAAATCCCGCTCTTGAATGAGCATGCTGATATAAATCCGGATAGAGGACAAGCCTGGTCAGGAAAAGGGAAGACATCACAATAGGCAAGAAGCATTAGGTGATGTTCAGATGACTGAAGAAAGGGTGAGGAAGTGCCAAGTGGAGCCCATTACAGCTCATAGTAGTAGTAGAAGCACCTTACAAATGGAAATGGAAAGAAATCCTCACCAAGTCTGGATAGGAAAACTGACAAGGGAAGGTTAAGAAAAAGAAAATGCAAAAGAAGAAAAAGTGTACAAAGGCCAGAGTAAGCCTAGTCACAAAGTGAGGAGAAGAAACCCCATGGAGGAATATGACCTGTGGGAGGATTTGAGCAAGATGAAGTTGAACATCATGTTGGATCAAATGTTGAATCTCGTGCCCAACTATAGGCAAAAGCTACTCCAGGCCATAGTACCAAGTGAAATATTGATGCACATGTCCATGCAGGAAATGGAGAATGCAGCTGCAAAGTGCAAGAATGTGGAAACAATCCAAGACTGTGACATAGCCGCTCCGGAGGTGACCTTAAAAATCAGAGGGCAGACATTGTCAAGGGTCATCTTGGATGGAGGATCAGGAGTAAATATAATATCAGACAGCCTGTCAAAGAAGTTAGGAATTACAAATATACAGCCTGCTCCGTTTTCCAGATCCAAATGGCCAATCAGAGAAGAGTCAAACCAGTTGGAATCATCAGGGGAGAACAAATTGAGGTGGCAAGATGTATGTTCAATGCCATGTTTATAGTCCTAAAGATGACTGAGTTGTAGGTGCATATCCCATGTTGCTAGGAAGACCGTGGCTCAAAAGTGGGAGAATCAAACACAATTGGGATATGGATAGGATTACAATTTAGAGAGGAAAAAAGAAGGTGTGCATCTTGGTTATTGTTGCAAGGAAGGACAAGTTAAATCTAGCCAGTCGACCGTTTGGAGAAGGCCTGAACTACTTGGAAGGGGTGGAAGATGATGAGGAAGAGTAGGTCCTGAAAGAAAATCCAGATATGCTGTCACTCTTCGAAGTAGACATTGAGAAGATTGTAAAGAGATACGATCCAGAAGTCTTGGTTGCTCATCTTGAGGTGCTGATGAATGAGGAAAGTACAAAGGAAGGCGAGAAAGACACTTAGGGCAAGATAGTAGAAATACAGGCCGAGTAGGAGAAGGCCATGGTTGCTCTCAAAGCAAGAAGAAGACCAATGGAAGAAACTTAATATCAGGGTCCAGGAAGATGAGCTTGAGGAAGGATGATTAAGAGCCCAAAACAGTTAGAGTTAGCGTAAAACTAAATCAAGAATTCAGAGGAAAACTCTTGGAGTTGTTGAGATCCTACAATGATGTGTTTGCATGGAACTAAGGAATTGATCCCAACTGTTATCACAAGATCAATCTGAAGGAGGATGCAATTCCTATTAGAGGTAAAGTAGGTATAGGATGAATCCTAATGATGCCAACTAGGTTAAAGAGGATATAGATAAGCTGTTGAGAGTGGGATCTATTCGATTGACAGAGCAAAATGGCTATCACTCATAGTCATCATCCCAAAGAAGAATGGGAAGCTTAGAGTCTGTATAGACCACCAAAAATTGAATGCCTCCACCATATCGAATCCATTTTTACTCTACCATTCATAGATTCTCTACTGGATGATGTAGAGAAGGAAATGAGACATACTCATTTCTAGATGGGTTCAGTGGGTATAACCAGGTGCACATGGCTTTGAAGGATAAGGATAAAATAGCCTTTGTAATAGAATGGGGGGTTTTCACCTCCAATGTGATGGCTTTTGGGTTGAATAATGGTCTAGCCACGTTCCAGAGGATGGTGCAAGAAATATTCTATGAATATTTAACCACCTTCATGAGGGTCTTCGTGGACTTCACTGTGTTTGGAAAGAAACAAGACCACATAAAGCACCAGATGATGTGTCTAGAGAAGTTTAGAATAGCCAGATTGAGCCTCAATCTAGCTAAGTGGGCCTTTGCCCACGAGCGGATCTCTATTGGGACACATAGTGTCTGCAGCAGGCAGAAAGACTAGCAGTAGATTCGGCAAAAGTCGAGATCATTGTAAAACTACAGCCACCCCAAGAACGCCAAGGAGCTAGCTAGATTCTTGGGACTGATCAAATGCCACAACATATTCATAAGGTTCTTGGCAAATGTGGCAATGCCCTTATATAGTTTGACAGTGAAGGATGTAGGATATGTCCGGTCAGGAGCTTGCCGTAGGAGGCATTTCAAAATTTGAATCGGATACTGTCATCAGCACCAATTCTTCAACAGCAAAATTTTGATCGTGTTTCATGTATTCATGGATGCTTTTGAATTTTCCATTGGAAGTGCTTTGATGTAGGAGTCACATGAAGGCTAGTTCCAACCGGTCTATTATGCAAGCAAAAGACTGTCAAAGCCAGAGAGGAACTATTCCACCCCATAGAAAAGGAACCATTGGGGTTGATCCACTCGATCAAAGAATTCAGGCATTATCTGTTAGGTAATGTCTTTGAATTTCATGTGGACCACAAAGCACTCCTGTATTTGGTGAATAGGCCAAAATTGGTAGGAAAATTAGCTAGATGGATGCTGTTGTTACAAGAGTTTGAGTTCACCACATCAAGTACAGCCTAGGAAACAAACATGAAATGGGAGATTTCTTTTCTACACTAGAGTCAAGAGACACTCTAGATGGGATGGAGGATGACTTCCCAGATGCTCACCTCTTCATCATAGATGGAGAGAGACCCAGTTGGTATGATGAGATATTGCAATTCCTCTCCGACTTGTCCTTTTTGGAGTATATGTCCAGAGATCAGAGGACAAAGTTGACTCTCTGGATCAAGTCATTCATGGTGGTGGTAGGACAACTGTACAAGATGGGCACATTGACTAGATTCTAAGAAGGTGTGTTCTTTAGCACAAACAACAAGCTGTGCTATTAGAGGCATATCAAGGGATAAGTGGAAGACACTTTTTCGGAGAGGTCATGAGACGAAAAGTGTTTTAAGCAGGACTGTGGTGGTGGTTGACAACCTTGAAAGATGACCACAAGTTTGCAAAGGAGTGTGACATGTGCCAAAGGCTAGGGCAGCCAAATGACGCAGATAAAATTCCTCACACCTCGATACTGCCACTTGAGCCGTTCCAAAAATGGGGTCTGGACTTTGTAGGCCCATTCAAGCCAGTATCTTAGAGAACATGGAACAGATACATATTGGTGGCTACATATTACTGCACGAGAAGTGGGTAGAAGCTAAAACTTTGAAAGACTATAAGGCATCATCAGTGCAAAGTTTTTGTATGAAACTAACATGAAAAGATTTAGATTCCCAATAAAAATAGTCAGCAACAATCAAGGGAGCCACTTCCTCAATGAAGTGATTAAGAAGCTAATAGAGCAACACATGATCATACATAAGAAATCAACAGTCTACTACCCATGGGCTAATGGTCAAGCTGAGTCTATAAATAGAATACTGAAAGGAATTCTGGTTAAGACAATAAATGAAAACATGAAAGACTGGGAAACGAAGTTGCATTCTACATTATGGGCATTCAAGACAACTTACAAGGATGCAATATGTTTTACACCATTTAGCATGGTGTATGGACTAGAAGTAGTAGTGCCCATGGAGTTCCTCACACAAAGCCTCAGGATAGCCATGGTAGAAAAACTCTCTCAGAAAGAATTAAAAGTCCACAAAATCGAGCAACTTCCCAAATCGGATGAGAAAAGACTACATAGTGCATGGGCATCTGAGATTTAGGAGAAAACATGAAAGACTGGGAAACGAAGTTGCATTCTACATTATGGTTGACAATAAATGAAAACATGAAAGACTAGGAAACGAAGTTGCATTTTACATTATGGGCATTCAAGAGACAACTTACAAGAATGCAATATGTTCTACACCATTTAGCATGGTGTATGGACTAGAAGTAGTAGTGCCCATGGAGTTCCTCACACAAAGCCTCAGGATAGCCATGGTAGAAAGGCTCTCTCAGAAAGAATTAGAAGTCCACAAAATCGAGCAACTTCCCAAATTGGATGAGAAAAGACTACATAGTGCATGGACATATGAGATTTAGGAGAAAAGAAGAAAGCTTTAGGTGGATAGGAACACAAAATTCAAGATGTTTGAGGAAGGAGATGCAAACCTGCTATTCTCCTCAAGAATGGGACCTCACCCAGGAAAGTTGAAGATGATATGGATATGCCCATTTAGAATCCTCAAGAAAATGGGAATAGGAACCTTTGAGCTGACAAGCTTGGATAGAGAAAGGCTAAAGAAACTTGTGAATGGATATAGGTTGAAGCCTTATTATGGAAGGATGCCATAACAAGAAGAGACCTAAGCTTGGATAGAGAAAGGCTAAAGAAACTTGTGAATGGATATAGGTTGAAGCCTTATTATGGAAGGATGCCATAACAAGAAGAGACCTAAGCAAGATAAGTGCGTCCAAATCCGAAAAGTGTCCAAAGAGTAGAATCCGAGTCCAGTCAACATCAACAATTTGAAGTAGGAGCAAAAATGGAAAAGCACAAAATCCAAAAATAGAAATTGTCAATGTAAATATGATCTCAATGTACACAGAAAGTGAGGAGGTGCTAGCAATGGTATGGAGGTGGCAGGAAAATCGATGTTGCCACCCCAAAAAAGATAACATGGATGGAAAGGGAAAGGTGTCACGTCACCTTCACCTCACCACAACCCGGCCATATATGACCTCGTGGCTTGTGTTATAGGCACTCATACAAAACTTAAAACGAAACAGTGAAAATCGTGGCTTGTGTTATAGGCACTCATACAAAACTTAAAACGAAACAGTGAAAATCATGGAAATATCGAGTAACTATGGCCGTACCCAGGGGAGAGGCATGCACCATGACAACGACTAGAAGGTGCTGCACTTTCTCAACCAAACACCTAATTTGCATGTCACTATTGTGCAAAAGCTCTCTGCTTCAATGCACTTCCTACCCTCTCTTTGCCAAGCTTTACTATGATCCTTGCCTTCTTTCACTTAGCCCTAGCTATCTCTTGCCTAATAGGATGGTGGAATTTGAATACCTGTCATCCACCTTGTACAAGAAGGAAGCCGATAAACATGCAGAGTAGCTGGAGAAGATGGGCTTAAAGCAGTTCACAGAGCTACCCTAGGAGGAGATCCAACACAACTTCAGAGCAACTGAATAGTTGGAACAGCTCTCCAACATTCCAACATCATTACTCTGCCCTCAGGAGAGAAGAGGGAATTCAACTCCTTACATGTGGCAGAGGTATTTTGCCTTCCGGTCTCAGAAGGCAAATCTAAAATCAAACTAGCAGAGGACGAGGACCTCAAGGTAGAGTTAGGCCCGCTGGAGGGGAAGGCTAGGGAATATACGATAACTGGAACAACTGACAAAGACATGAAAAAGTAGATGAGGTTTGTGGTGGAGATGATAAACCTCACCCACAAGCCTTACTGCATGTCTAGAAAGACATTTGAAATGGTGAAGGCTGCAGAAGCTAGCACAAGAGTAGCATGGGCACAAGAGTAGCATGGGCACAAGAGTAGCATGGGCACAACCTCAAATTAAAAAGCTCACCAAGCCCAACACAAAGACAAATATTGGGTCATATCTGGATACACTATTCAAAGGAAAGGCTCAACTAGGAGCTAAGAAGGATAAGGAGGAGGACCCAAAGGAGAGTGCCCCAGGAAAGTTTGAAAGTGCAAAGACCTCTGGAAAGTCTTAGGAGCAGCCACCTCGAGACAAGGAAAGAAGAGGATGTTTGAGGCCAAAAGAACCAGAGCAAACTATTTTTGAAGATGATGTTATCAATCCATAATAGACAGAGCCTCATGCCTTCGCAGTCGGAATGGTAGTGGATGCAATGAAGAGAGCTAAAGCAAAGTATCCAGAGGCATGGCCCATTGACGTCCCGTGTACTTCCTTCAGGACGAGTTGATAAAAGAACAAGGATTGGGCATGCCTGGGTGAGGAGTAGGAAAAGAGTTTATGAGCCTAGGTATAGCCAAGAACACACAATAAAGTTCATGTTAAGGGGCATTGCTGCACAAACAAAACCTAAGAAAGGAGGATGGAACATGCTATATTAGTCTGCACAACATGATCTAGAGTCGAACATAATCTGGATCTAGAAAAATTTTGAATTTTTTTAGAGAAACAATAGGAACAATGGGCTTGCTGATGTAGAGTCCACCGTGATCACCAGGTGTTGGTGGCCAGCCAACCCATTTGGTTGCCGCCCTGATTGTCCCATTTTGTGACAAACTATTAGGGGTTAAGCTTTCTTGTTTTGTAACAACTTGTAATGGTTTCTTATAAATGGGTAGTGCTTGGATGGATGTAAGGAGCCTAAGGGATGATTCCCGAGTGTGGGTGTAGAGAGAGACTACTAAATGGATAGTAGAACTTAGGAATTCATGAGTTGAGTCATTACTGGTGTATTATACTATTGAGAGTTCAAGCTAATATTGAATAAAGTCTCATGGGTTGTCTCTATTTTGCACTACATAGTTTTGTCTCTTTCGTGTCCATTTGCATACTAGACGTTAACTCCTATTCAAAATCATGAAGGACCTAGGAACTAACATGCTTGTAGTCACAACTAACTCCCCTATGCATGAGAATATTGGTAGCTCAACACTCGCTGTTGGCTTGTCGCATTGGGCACAATTGAATTAATCGCTGCTTTGTAGGAGCCTAATAGGTGGTCCGGAACCACGCAAGTGCCAGGTCTTGACTGGACACTGACAGTTCACTTTAGATAAAGTGCATGCATGTTCATATAAGGTTTAGATTAATCTCCAATTTCTATAGTATACATAGATTTCATGGTAGGTATGTGGAGGTATGGATAGATTACATGGTAGGTATGGCTTGACATTAAATCAAGAGGACTAGTAGTATGTGGAGACCACCATTTTTAAATACAAATATCCCCTCCCCTTCATGAGAAATCCTTGAGTTTTTTGTAGAGGTTTGTGAAGTTCAACGAAACGTAACATCCTCCTTGAGAAGTGCAGTTGATGGAAGTTTAATCTTGGCATATTATTGGATGAAAATCTAATACCATCATGCTAAGCCTAAAAATCCCCTAACTTCTTTTACCATCTTTGGCTACTCTGACTCTTGTAGTTAATAAGAGCTTGCACTAGGTTAGCTGAAATTCTATCGTTTGACACTATAAACCCAAAATATTCAGAAGAAGGTATATTTACTCTTCTTATCAAAATTTTGTGCTTCCAGAAAGATACACTTGCTCTTCTTGTTAGGTCAGCTAAAATTCCATCCTTCGACATGACCCCTAAGTATTTAATGTAATTAGTAAAGGAGGTACACTTACTCTTCTTAGCAAAAAGTTGGTTCTTCTTAAGGGTCTCCAAAACTTTGTGCACATGCTTCTCATGGGGTTAGTGGCTTTTTTAGAATAGACCAAGATAACATCAAATAAGATCAAAATAAAATCATCCAGAAGACCAAGATAACATCAAAGAAGGCCAAAATAAAATCATCCAAAAGATCTCTTGCATTAACCAAATGAAGGTAGTGGGTGAATTTATCAATTTGAATGGCAATATTGTAAATTCATAATGTCTATAAAGGTAGTCTTGGAAATATCATACTCCTTAGTCCTAATTTCATACTACCCTAACTTCAAGTTAATCTTAGTAAACCTATGGGTACCATGTAATTGATATGAAAGCTTATCTATCTTGGTTAACTGATTCAACTCTCGATAATTAATACATACCCTAAGAGTTTCATCCTTTTTCTTCTAGAAAAGAACAAGTGTACCCATGGGGATACACTAGGTCAAATAAAGCCATACTACAAAAGTTATCTCAATTGTTCCTTGAATTTAATTACTTTTGGAATGGCCATCTTTTATGATGCTCTCTGTGTACCTAGATTAGCTCCAAGTATTAACTCAATATCATATCTACTTCATGAGATTGAGCTCCAAGTATTAACTCAATATCATATCTACTTCATGAAATTGAGCTCCAAGTATTAGCTAAATCTCATAATCTACTTCATGAGTTAGAGGTATTTGTGTTGGAGTGGAAATTAGCAACATACACATAGATGTAGCAAGGAAGGGGATAGATGGAATCACAACACTCAAGGAAGGAGATAGATGGAATCACAACACTCAAAGTTGATTAATGAGAATGAGTACAAGTGAAATGACATGATAAGGTCACTTACATACACTCATAAGAGTGCATACATAGGGTGGGGAGAAAAACCTCATAAATAAGGAATAATTATCAGGACATGTTATTAGCCTACATCCACACATACCTACCATATAACTGCTACAAATATCCTCTATAGTGATGATGTGAACATGGATCCTATGGGCTGATCAATCCCTAAATTGAAATAAGCCCAAAGCTTTGCAAAAAGATTTAAACTTCTCTCGTGAGAGAGCCTTTGTGAACATATCTTGTCACATTGTCATGTGTAGAGACATAAGCCAAGCTAATCTCTCCTACAATGAGCCTCTGCGTGATATAATGCTAACACACCTCAATGTGCTTTATGCAATGTATGAGCATAAAACATTGGATTCCTTGTGTTTGTAATGATAGGTGACTAATTCACTCTAGCTATCAATGAAGATAGAGGTGGGGGACTATTGTCCACCAACACCAAGATCTACCAAAAAGGCGTTTAAGCCACACACACTCCACAATGCTATAAAAGCTACCCTATACTTAGATTCACAGCTCAAAGTGGCCACTTTCTAGTTGCTTCTTCCGGTTTCTTCTTGTGAATCCATAATATATAAGCAAAAGCCACTAGTTGACATCCAATCCAATCGGAATCATTGAGGCATGCAGCTAAGCATAACCCCCTTTAACATAGAATAAGCCAACGGACTAAGTGCCTTGTAAGTATCTGAATGCATAAACCTGCTCAACTAGGAGATCCCAAATTGAATGTTTGGCCTACCAATGCTTACTTTTGAGACTGTACATAAACCTGCTCAACTTGGAGACCCCAAATTGAATGTCTAGCCTTGTATTATATATGTAGATGAGACACTTTACAACCTGTTGATAAAGTGATGAATCAAATGACTCACATGCATCTTGGAGATTAAGCCTAGCACCCATCTCTATTGGTGTAGCAACATGCTTACAATCTTCAAGACCAAATCGTTTAAGTAGCCTCTGTATGTACTTGTGACTGTAACATCACAATACCATCATCATGCTACATAAACTGTATGCCCAAATCTATCATCTCAAATGACACATGTAATTCAACTTTGAAGGCTTAAATCTTCTTCTCATTTAGGGCCTGTGAGCATCATGTCATCAACTTATAAAATGATGACCAATAAACAAGTTTTACTTCTCTTTACATAGAGGGCTGTTGCAAAAATATTTTATAACCAAGTATGTGTTTTATCATCTCATACCATGCTTTGGGAGCTTACTTAAGACCATAGTCATACTCATCTTACATAATGGCTTCTTATATCTAATGATCATTTTCTTATGCTTCCTTAAAGGAAATAGGTTTCCCTTCATTGTATATATTGGCAATGAGAGCATGATCCACAAAAGAATAAGATGCATGATGAGAACCAGCACCGTTTTGCTAGGTAAAGGAGTAGCTAATTTGTTGTCTTGCAATGTCTACACCAGCCATTTTGGAATACCCTTAAACATTCTTGCATGGTTGCCCTAATGCATCATCGATAATTGGCTCATCAATAGGCTGATATGTGGGCAAAATTTGAGTTAATTTTTAGTTGATTTGTAGCTCCATTTTTAGTATTCATTATGGCTACCTGGCATTGTACAAAGGTAGGAGTGTAAAGATGTTGTTTTTTGCATGAAAGCATGGGGGCTGAACTGCGTTCTCAACAAAGAAAACATCTATACGCACCAAAATCTACTTTGTGGCTAGATGGTAGAGTCTATACCCATTGCTTTCTGAGCTGTATCCCATAAAAATACATTTGTGACTAGATGGTAGAGTCTATAACCATTTCTTTCTAAGCTGTATCCCATAAAAATACATTTGTGACTAGATGGTAGAGTCTATAACCATTTCTTTCTAAGCTGTATCTCATAAAAATACATTTGTGACTAGATGGTAGAGTCTATAACCATTTCTTTCTAAGCTGTATCTCATAAAAATACATTTTAATGCCTTATCGTCTAGCTTATTGCATTGTTGCTGAGGCACAAGAGCATAAGTAAGATAACCAAAAACACACAAATGAGACACACAAGGGTTCCTACCTTCTAAGCTTCATAATGGGTAATTATCTACAAGGCCTTGGTAGGACATTTGTTTAACACAAAAGTAGCACACATAACTGCCTCTAACCAAAAAATATAAGGCAAATCCTAGCCTTTAACCATGCAACATGTCATCTCCATGAGAGATTTGTTCTTCCTCTCAGTCACACCACCATTTTATTAAGGTTTATAAGGTAATATGCATTGATGTTTTATGCCTTTTTCAACCATATATACATGAAAATCCTTTAACATATACTCCCCCCTCAAAGGGTGCCAACTTTACATGCTGGCGTATTTTACAAATACATTTTTAGCCATAGAAACAAAGTGTCTAAAGCATGTAAAAACCTCTGATCAATGGATTCATTTAGGTGTGCCTGGAGTATTCATCATCAATAAAAGTTACAAAGTAGAGATATCCCCCCTAATTGATGGTGTCCTCATGGGACCACATATCAGTATGGTGTCCTCATGGGACCACATATGTCACTATGTATAAGCTATAATTTTTGGACAACCCTAACTGATCCATCTTTCAAGAATGATGATGCATGTTGAATCTTAGCCAAAATGTACCACATATATGTTTGACGGGAGCCTCAAGCTTTGACACCTATGATACCATCTCTTACCTTTTAAGGTGTAACAAACCACCAAAATTCAGGTGACCAAAGTGGCCATACCATAGCTCCTTGGCATCACTCATAGCACATGTGGTAGTAAAAATGAACAAGATTTATGTGCTAATTTCTCATACCTATCCAACCTATAAAGACCATGGCTTAGAGTATTGCACAAAAGTGTCACCCTCAAGTCAAGATCCAACACTTAAGTGGTTCTAGACCACCTAGTCAGCTCTTGACGAGAAATGACTATCTCTACGATGCCCAATATGATAAGCCACTGTAGAGCATTGAGCTTTGATTTGCCCATACACAGGGGGGGTAAGTAAGATTGCATAGGGGCTATATTTCTATTCAATCATGACTCCCGATAGTATTTAACACAAAAACAAACCTTCATGCAATACAAAGCAACAAGAGAGATGGCCAACCCAGAAGACATTCTCCTTCAAACATTTTTACTCACACATACCAGCATGTTGGGGGGAGAATCCCCCTTGGCTTTTTATATCCATACGGGCACTACCTGTTTTTAAGAAACTGTTATAAAAGTTGTTATAGAATAAGAAAACCTGACTAATGATGCCTGCTCTAACAATGGCAGAGAGACTAACATAAATTTTTTTAATGCATGGCTTAGAGTACCTGATACCATAGTGATGTCTCCATCACTCTGGTCATAAATTATACACATTTCACCAACAAATTTGACTAGTCCTGGTGGCCTAGCAATGGTAAAGATTAATAGCAAGTTCTTTTTAATGACTTGGCACAAAGAAGACTTCTAAGAGAGTGATTGTCCCACCATTTGGAGTAGTGAGAACATCAACTTCTTGTACTAGATACAAGGAGTTATTTGCACATGTGAATATTCCTCCTTGAAGAGTAGACTCAAGTAAATCATGTCGAGAAGTAATGTGCTTGCTAGAACCACTGTGAGATCCCCCTGTTCCCACCGAGCAACGGATTCAGGTACTAGCAGCGGAAGTAGCACTTCTCGCGCGGGACAGGGGTCCCACATTCGGGGCCTCGTCCACGAATATCCGGATAAGAGACTAATCCGTCGGTTTTCCAAAATCGGACTCGGAAAAACTTCCCTTACCCGGAAAGCACGGGCGATTCCACCAGGATAACTTTTTACTCTAACGTAGTCAAGACCATTACTGATCAAGCTGATCCGATTGCACCTATAAAGATACTCGGTCAGATCAAGGAAGAAACTTGCACTTGGATCATTGGGATCAACGCTTTTTTCCCCATTAAGGAGGCACAGCTGTTGATTCCTATCCATAGAACAATTACTATTCGGGATTTACTTTATCTATCGTAATAACAGAAATTGAGTCTCAATTTATGGATCCATCAGTCCAGCCTAACCCCATCCAGTCCCATGGGTTAGCCAACCTCCCAACCACCACTGTAGTGATGGGATCCAATTTGGAATTTGGTTAGGTTTTGTCCCGGGTACCAAGGAAAAGAGTTCCAAGGCCCCCTAGCCCGAAGTTCATGTAAACATAAAATTAGCCACACCACTTACACACCCAATATGAAATTACCTTTTCACAGATTCAACCAGTTTTAAAACAATCCTTTAATGAAACCATAGTACCACTGATCACAATCTTCCAAATTATCCGGTTGATTCTTAATTTCCCATCATTCCTTCATCAGAGTATCTATGGCATCATTGGCAACTAGAACGCTCACCACCTGTCCACTCAGGGGCCTTTTCAATAGTTCCTAGCCCATAATACTCGGTAATATAATCACTTATAAAAAATCAAGATGGACTCTCGTTGAAGATCAGCAAGATCAACCAACAGATCCATATAAAGAGCCATGGACTCATCCATTGAAGACCAGCAAGGTCAATCAACCAGATCCATGCCCGGTTTCAGAAAACAACTCTTACTCCTTGTTCCAATATCTTCCTCGATGCACGCGTGGGTATCCTAGGTGACCCAGAGCCCGAGCACCGTATGGTCAGCACCCTCTAGGATCCTTCGCAGGTGACCTAGCGCTTCACTCATAGGCCGCTTCCTTGGTCCCTCATCCACCGTATCGGAAGCTCACCATTTTAATCGAACCGAGGTTGGTCAAGACCTCGGTCGAGGACCTTGCTACGCGAGACGTCCTCCATTGACTCTCGGTCAGCAGTTGCAACTTTATCAGTTAGGTCTCCACGACCTTAATCACAAGATGGTCAAAATGCTTTCCCAGCATTCTTGACATAAAACAATCATTTACAAATAACATTTACAAATAGTTTACAAATATAGTTTCTATATTGACTCTCACTTTTCCACATTATCCCTCATCAATCCACATTACTTATTCCACATTCCATTTATATGTGTACTCATCCCATCACATCATTTTCCATCTCATCACTTCAGATTCCTTCACGTTGTCGTGACGTGGGAGGTATAGCCAGGAAAGTACGAGACTTCTAGCTGTGAGAGTTGGTACCAAACCTAACAAGGAAACTCACATTCAAAATTTCCCAAGAAGCATAGGACAAATCCATTTTTTTATGACATATACATGTGTCAATTCATCTCAATACATCCTTGAATTCGTGTACCAAATGCTTATCCCTTTCCAAGCATAGATTCACTGGCTTCTTTTTCCAAAACTTTCCAGCTAATCACATGTAGGCATAACATAACCTTTAAGTATTTCCAACATACATGTGACCCTTTTCATTCCATACATCCACTGTCACCATTCCCAACATCTCATAATGTTCTTTATCACCTGTAAATCTGGCTTAAAATTCCAACAACTCACAAACACAAAATGATATATGGCATAATTTTAACATATTCACATGATTTTAAAAGAAATCCATGGCCTGCATTCTAGATCCACTAAGATAGAATCAAAGTCAATTTTTACTATTTCTGATTATTTGATTCCATGTCCCTTGATGCAATATCCTCACATCTCTTCATATCAAACCACCTTTTTTTTACAAAACCTTTGAAGGTTTATTGACACCACGAATTTTCAAACGTGGTAGGTAGGAAAGTAAATGAAATTTTATCAATTTTTTACTTATCTGAAGGCGGGGAAAGCGAATTTCATTCGATTTTCTTTTGAAAAATTATTTTCCACACCTGCAGACGGCGCACAGCTGGCGCATAGCTGATTTTTGTGATTTTGAAGAAGGCATATCAATAGGAAGTATTAACTCTGCTCTCTAATTCAAGCCCCAACACGCCATTGACAGTCGATCGTCGCTGATTGCATGAAATCAATCTCTCTGGTCGAACACGCTTCTGTCCCTGGTTTTTTTTTCTGCAGATCCCCCTCAGATAAGCGCCACTTGCAACTCTTTTGTTTTTCTCCTCTTTCCCGCGAGGAAGTCGGCGCCCACACCACCTTTTGCAGCTAGAAATACGTTTTTTCCATTTTCCATTTTCTCACTGCGCCTACCATTCCATGCATGTAATTTTCAAGTGATAGCCATTTAAAAAAAAACTAACCTTCTTCACACCATAACCTTACTAAGGTTTCCCACACCACATCAAAGAAAACATCATTTGGCATCCTTATTACACATATGACCTTGCCATCCGAAGCATATGATCACGACCACGACCATTATGTACCATAAAAGTTTTCTGTCTCAGTGTTAATATCAACTCAGCCATGATAGGCACAGCCTATGAGCAATTCACCATCTCATGGAATTAATAAAGCAGTCAAACCCACAAGCATAATCCAGTCCTATCAAGGCACAAGGTGTCCGCTATCTCCAAAATTCTCCATAAGCATAAAAAACTCCACAATTCACACCACACTGTCAGAGGCTTCGAGACCTAGCTCAGCCTCAGCTCATCTCATTGAACCTCATTTACAATATGAACATATGTACTCAGGCATCATATAATGACTCATCATGGCACTTAACCCCCATGCATCTGGATTTGTATTTGATGGCGTCACATGCATGGTTTCACACCATAGACGTGCCATGGCACGACATCCACCCCCTCTAAACCTGCACATCCTCTGGTATGTGCCAAATCATCATCAAGGTCCACATATAACTGGATGTCGTCCTCATCTTCTGCATTACCAGGAAGATCATCCTCTTCCTCTTCAACCATATCCATACTACCACTGTCAAGCCTCTCATCCTGAGTCTCTTGTGAATCAAAAGGATCCCTATCATGCCTTCTTTTAAATATCTTGATTCTTTTGCCTGCCCCACAAGATTCTTTATTTCTGTTCCATCAAGCTCACACAGAGTATACGTGGCATTTCCATGCACATGCTTGACAATGTAAGGGCCAAACCATCTTTTTGCAAATTTTCTTTGAGCAGTGAATTGGTTGTCAAGGCTACTATCATACATTAGAACCCAATCACCTTCTTCAATAGGTTTTGGCCGGAGTCTGTGTCTACTATCAAATCTTTCTTTATTTTTCAACCTTGCATCTTTCAAGCGAGCTTTAGCAAGCTCTACATCTCCAGGCCTCCTCTCCAACTGTCTTATTCACAATGCAAGGAGGTCATCTCTGCTCAATCCTTCCACCCAGGGCAATACATTCCAAGTTAGAACTACTTCTTCAACTGGCATCACTGGCTTCTGACCATACATTAATTCTGCAGGCATGTATCCTGTCACTGAGCTATGAGTTGTACGGTCAGCCCACAAGGCATATGGTAGCAGCTTTGGCCACTCTCGCATTCTTTCTCTGCATGCCTTAGCCAAAGCTTTAATGATTGGAGGATGTCCTCGCTCACTTTTCCCATTGCCCTAAGCACATGTTAGGGACAGTTTGATACCAATTCTAGAGAAGAATTCCCTTGCTTCTTCAACATCTAGCTCACCCCTATCAGCTGTTATTTTCCCAACACAACCATACCGGCAGATCACATCTTCCAAGAGAAATTTACATACTGTTTCCGTACTCTTTGTTCTAAGAGCACGCCCTTCTACCTGATTTGTCAAATCTTCTCTTGCAAGTGCTATATACCGCATCTGCCAAATTCCTAAAGGCATTGTAACTAGATCCACTACCCATTTATAGTGCATGGCAGGTGGGTAGGTCGGTTGCAAGCCATCACGATGCCGCACATTTGAGTACATTTGGCATACCATGCATGTTTCCACATATTGGGAAATATCCTTGTACATTCCTTTCCACCAATATTTTTCCTTTATTTTGGTAAAGGTGGCCCACACACTTCTATGTCCAGCCCAGAGACTCTCATGGAATTCTTTCACAAGCTTTCCTTGAGTCTCTTTATCACATATGACTCTCTGTGGCATAGCATTCCTCCGCTTAGGATGCTTCCAGAGATACCCATCCTTTAGGAAATAACCATATGCTTTTCTGCAGATTCTCTTAAATTCTGAGTCAGACCAATTTTCTTGCCTTGTCAGAGTACTCAAATATTGACCAATAAGCAACCAATCTCCTTCATATATTTCCTCAATAAAAGACTCAAGTGCATTTAGGCAAATATGGTCCCCTTTTGCATATGCTGTAGTATAGAACCTTGTACCCACATCATCAATGTCACTAATCATCTCTTTCTCATCTTCATACCTGGCTCTTGATAGCATATCTGCAACTGGATTATCTTTTTCCCACAATATGCTCAAACTCAGGATTTAGTGACTTGATATAAGCAATCCACCTAAGCATAGCAATATCTGGAGTGGTACAGCTTGCTATCATCCCAAGAAGTGGCAAGCAATCAGTTTCCACAAGTACAGATGCCCCAATAAGATATTCTTTTTCACATTTTAGAGCAGTGACTATTCCCCATAACTCTCTCTTGATCTGTGGATACTTTCGTTGCCGAAAGCTTAATACCTTTGCTCCAAATCTAATTACATACCTATGATCATCCTCATCATCTTGCCCTACTGCCCATCCTATCCCAGTAGGACTAGTATCAACTGTAACAATCACAGGCCTGCCACATTTTAGAGCAGTGACTATTCCCCATAACTCTCTCTTGATCTGTGGATACTTTCGTTGCCGAAAGCTTAATAACTTTGCTCCAAATCTAATTACATACCTATGATCATCCTCATCATCTTGCCCTACTGCCCATCCTATCCCAGTAGGACTAGTATCAACTGTAACAATCACAGGCCTGCCACACCCATAATCTGCCTTTCTCAGAGTGGGTGATGATTGGAGCAAACATTTCAGCTTTCGCATAGCTTTAATATGTACTGCACTCCACAGAAATTTTTGATTTTTCCTCAAAAGTTGATAAAGAGGATCTGCTACATGTGCATAATGTGGGATCCAAATAACATAAAAGACACATGCTCCAAGAAATCTCCTCAGCTCTGTAACATTAATGCATGTCTCTTTCATTCTTTGTATTGCATCTATCTTGGCTGGACAAGGTCGGCGTCCACTAGTACTACAAAGATGTCCCACTATTAGCACTTCACCAACTCCAAACACTGATTTCAGCCCAGATAAAGTAAGATTCACTTCTTCAAGCCTGGATAGAATCATGTCACAATCCTTTATATGATTTACCACAAACTTGCGGCACCCCTTTGAATCCAAATCCCCATCTTTGTCTTTCTCATCACAGCCCTTTATTGGCACATCATCCAAAAATGGCATAGTTTTTTGTGGTATGAAGTCTCATAAGACTTTATTCATTCCATTCATCATATGTGCCACTGAGTTGGTGGCTCCCTGTGGTAAGGTACACATCCTTACTAATCCCAAAGGAGTTCTCATTGTGGTCAAGTCCCTGCTTTGTATATCCAGCTGGAACTGATCATATCCCGAATACAGATCACCCATAGAGTATATAGCTTTCCCTGCAAATGCTTCTGCAAACTCATCTACAATCGGACCTGCTCCCACATTCCTGATTGTGACTTTGTTTACAGGTTGCATGTCTTGAATAAAGCGCAATGTCCCATTTTTCTTTGGTACAGTAAACCATCTGTTGGAATATGGGGCACATGATGGCTCCAAGATTCCCATCCTGATCTTTTCTTTTAGTAATTCCATCAACTTTGGCAAGAGAGCCTTTGGTACTGGAATTGGCCGCCGCAGGTTCCAGGGCACATGTGGAACAGTAAAGATCACCATTGGTGGTGTTACACTTGGATCAACACAGCCTATCTCATGCGGCTGAAAAGCAAAGGCTTTCCCATGTTTTACAAGCATCTCCTCAAAGCATTCCCTTTCAACTGGCAACAGAAAATCCTTCTCGCCAATCTTACAAGCATCTCCTCAAAGCATTCCCTTTCAACTGGCAACAGAAAATCCTTCTCACCAATCTTCAGCTCTTTTAGAGTTTCTTGAGTAAATTTATGCCCAATTTTCTTCGGATCTCTAAGATTTGGTTGCATAGAAGCTTCATCTATCTTCTCCTTGCTTCCTGGTGGCAAAGGCAAGGCAACTGGTTTCACCTTCTTTGCAATCATTTTGTACTTTGTATCAACATGAGCATCTATCTCGCAATTCATGTTTTTACATTCCACCCCCTCGAATTCCTGGATTATATCATACATCTCCACAGATGACACCTCTATCATTTCATTTCCACCCTGTAAGCATGCTCTTCCCATATCAAAAAGCACATCCATAGTATCTACAAATGACACCTCATCAAGCACTCCTGAAATAAACTCATTCTTTCCCAAAAGACCACACTGCTCAAAACCTTTTTGTTTATTTTGTATATGTTTTCGCATGCCACGCTTCAAATCCTTGCTTTTTACAAAAACCAATGACCCATAGCTGGAGAATCCCTGAAAATTTGCTGAAAAGCTATTTACATTGATTGAATCCTGCGAGAACTCATTTCCCCTTGTACCATTGGAATCCCGCTTTACAATGGCACCTGGCCAAAATCCCTCATCTCCCTGTAATTCATGAATTCTCTGTTTATCTTCGGGAGTGACTGTGCTTGAAGAGACTCACGATTCCTTTCATGGTTAATGCAAACTGTCAAGAACTGAACAGCTTTCTTGCCATCCTTACTCCTTATTCTTGCATATGCCGAGCCATCATCCAAAACTTTTGTTTCCATCCTCACAGCTGTAATGTAGGGTTGCCCAAGGATAAGGGGATACGATGACATCTCCTGAACAAAGAAGTTCTGATCATCTTTCACATCCCCTATAGTTACCCTTACATTTGGACATGCTGCATAAAGCTCTCCAGATGAGTTATTAGCTGCTTTAATCATCCACCCATGATCCACATCCATTGGCCACTTACATTTGTTGTAGAGATTTTTAGCCATAAGATTTATTTCAGACCCATGATCAATTAGAGCGACATATGGCTCTTCCAAATCACCTATCTTGACAAGGGTTTCAGTGGTTGCTCTTGCCCAATGGCTCCTGGAGTAATGACTCTTTGTAAGAACTTCTTTTTCATCATCCTCTTCCACAAAGCGCACTTGTCGTGCCCCATCAGTAGAGTGATTACATTCCACCACATTTTCTCTCTCTTCCTTTTTCTGTACCTGTACTCCATGAGTCTTGGAAGTGCTTGCCTCCCCTTGTGATGGAATAGATTCAATTATGGACTGCCTTTTTCTTCGTATAATATCAATTATCTCATCATGAAATTCTTTCTTTGCAATCCCCAAGACTTCCCCTAGTGTGAATTCCACCCTGCTGTTTAGAATCCTCTCTTCAAGCACCTTTTTGAGATCTGTTGCAGCTTCAATATCAGATTGAAGCTTGTAGAGTGGACTTTTCCCTTTACCCTTCTCCTTCATTTTTGCTGGCACTTCTTCCATTGAAACATCCTATGGAGGTCTGCTATGCTGTGGAGGCATATGTGGTGGCCTAGGATCCTTCTTTTCACTTCCACGTGTAACTCTTTTTGATGGCCCTCCTTCCTCATTTTCCCTTTTACGCTTCTCCCCTGTGCCTCATTATTTTGGCATTTGGCAATATAGGCATGAATAGATAAAGAATCCACAGGCTCCTCCCAGCCAGTCTCAAGACGTATACAATCACCTGCCTCATGCAAAGCTTGCTTTGACACTTTCTTTGACGCAATTAATTCCATTGTTGATGGCCAAAAATCCTCATTCTCATAATCCTCATCATCCTCAAATCCCTGCTTTAATTGACCAACCTTTAATTGACCAACCTTTAATCCATAGGTTGCTGCCTCAACCATAGAAATGGCATGACTAACAGCCATATCCTCTACCAGCTTTTTCATCCCTCCTTTCCCAAAGTTTGTGCTCAATGGAAGACCAGTCTCTGTAAGATGGATTTTCCCATCTTTGAAAAACACAAGTTGATTTTTAAGAGCTTCTTTATAGCTAGCACAATCCTTCTTTGCATGTTCTGGGTCATCACACCATATGCATCTATATGTAAACCCTTCTTTGCTTTGAGGCCTTTGCATAGAAGCCTGCCCCAATGGTAGACCTTTTTCTTCATTCTTGGACATCTTCAATTTTAGGTCACGCATACCCTTGATAAGCTCATCCATCGGCCCATCTATCTTTGGAATTGTAACAACTGGTTTGGGTAGATTCTCAGGGGTGACAGCAGTTATGGGGGTTGCAGAGCCCATCACCATTTTATCCCTCCTCCGCTGCCGCTTTGCTAACATAGTGTCTGCATCCTCAACATCATTCCAATCACTCTTTAATCCCTGCTCTGTATCCTTATCCTCAAGGAGGATTTCCAATTTCTCCTGGAGATCTTTCTCAGCTGCTTGTAAGAAGAGCTCTGTTTTTTCTCTGTCCAAAGTTGTACGCTCTATCCTTGACAGCTGGGCATAGCGCTTCTCAAACTCTCTTAGCAATTCTGTGGCAGAAATTCCCATTTTAGGTTTTGTGACCCATTCCAAGAAAGTTCGTTTGGTCAGAATCCTCCATGAAATATTCATCCTTTAAAGCAAGCTTGAACTCCTCCCAATTCCTGCCACCATGTCCTGTCTGCAATCCTCTTATGCGCTCTCTTATTTCAGGAACACATACCAGCTCGAAACTTCAAACCATATCCTCCTCACCCTGTTTAGCTCCATCTCCTTTATATAATTGCGTAGGTACTTTGTACTGTCCTTCCCATCAAATTGATCCATCTTTTTCACAATTGATTGTAATGCTTTGGTCGTGGAAATTTGTCCTCTCTCAGCAGCTTGTTGCTGTTGCATGTACATGGTAAACATCTGAAACATCTGCATAACCCCAGGGTCAAAATGAACCCCCTGACCCTCAGAATTCTCAGCCATAGCTTCCCTGTATATTTCACCACACTCTCACCCCAGCAGTTTCATGTCGGGTTCACCAAAAAGCTGTCGTGACGTGGGAGGTATAGCCAGGAAAGTACGAGACTTCTAGCTGTGAGAGTTGGTACCAAACCTAACAAGGAAACTCACATTCAAAATTTCCCAAAAAGCATAGGACAAATCCATTTTTTTATGACATATACATGTGTCAATTCATCTCAATACATCCTTGAATTCGTGTACCAAATGCTTATCCCTTTCCAAGCATAGATTCACTGGCTTCTTTTTCCAAAACTTTCCAGCTAATCACATGTAGGCATAACATAACCTTTAAGTATTTCCAACATACATGTGACCCTTTTCATTCCATACATCCACTGTCACCATTCCCAACATCTCATAATGTTCTTTATCACCTGTAAATCTAGCTTAAAATTCCAACAACTCACAAACACAAAATGATATATGGCATAATTTTAACATATTCACATGATTTTAAAAGAAATCCATGGCCTGCATTCTAGATCCACTAAGATAGAATCAAAGTCAATTTTTACTAGTCCTTGCTGTATTTCTGATTCTTTGATTCCATGTCCCTTGATGCAATATCCTCACATCTCTTCATATCAAACCACCTTTTTTTTTTACAAAACCTTTGAAGGTTTATTGACACCACGAATTTTCAAACGTGGTAGGTAGGAAAGTAAATGAAATTTTATCAATTTTTTACTTATCTGAAGGCGGGGAAAGCGAATTTCATTCGATTTTCTTTTGAAAAATTATTTTCCACACTTCGCTGCAGACGGCGCACAGCTGGCGCATAGCTGATTTTTGTGATTTTGAAGAAGGCATATCAATAGGAAGTATTAACTCTGCTCTCTAATTCAAGCCCCAACACGCCATTGACAGTCGAACACGCTTCTGTCCCTGGTTTTTTTTTCTGCAGATCCCCCTCAGATAAGCGCCGCCTGCAACTCTTTTGTTTTTCTCCTCTTTCCCGCGAGGAAGTCGGTGCCCACACCACCTTTTGCAGCTAGAAATACGTTTTTTCCATTTTCCATTTTCCATTTTCTCACTGCGCCTACCATTCCACGCATGTAATTTTCAAGTGATAGCCATTTAAAAAAAAACTAACCTTCTTCACACCATAACCTTACTAAGGTTTCCCACACCACATCAAAGAAAACATCATTTGGCATCCTTACTACACATATGACCTTGCCATCCGAAGCATATGATCACGACCACGACCATTATGTACCATAAAAGTTTTCTGTCTCAGTGTTAATATCAACTCAGCCATGATAGGCACAGCTTATGAGCAATTCACCATCTCATGGAGTCAATAAAGCAGTCAAACCCACAAGCATAATCCAGTCCTATCAAGGCACAAGGTGTCCGCTATCTCCAAAATTCTCCATAAGCATAAAAAACTCCACAATTCACACCACACTGTCAGAGGCTTCGAGACCTAGCTCAGCCTCAGCTCATCTCATTGAACCTCATTTACAATATGAACATATGTACTCAGGCATCATATAATGACTCATCATGGCACTTAACCCCCATGCATCTGGATTTGTATTTGATGGCGTCACATGCATGGTTTCACACCATAGACGTGCCATGGCACGACAACGTCACATATCATATATTCACATCCATACATCTATCCACATCCACATCCACATTCACATCCATACATCCACATCTACATCCATGCATCTATTTTCACATCCACATCTACATGCACATTCATGCATACGCATCTACATGTATACATCTATTTTCACATCCTCATTCATACATCCACATTCACATACATGAATCTACATCCGAATCTACATCCATACATACATCTACATCCGAATCTACATCTACATCCATACATCCACATCCACATCTTCATTCACATTCACATCCATACATCCACATCTACATACATACATCCATTTTCACATCCATACATCCACATTCATGCATCCACCACATCTACATGCATACATCCATACATACCCATCCACATTCACATCCATATTCTCACCCTATACATCCATACATACCCATTCATCCATACATACCCATTCACATTCACATCCATACATCCACATCTACATACATACATCCATTTTCACATCCATACATCCACATTCATGCATCCACCACATCTACATGCATACATCCATACATACCCATCCACATTCACATCCATATTCACATCCATACATCCACATCTACATACATACATCCATTTTCACATCCATACATCCACATTCATGCATCCACCACATCTACATGCATACATCCATACATACCCATTCACATTCACATCCATACATCCACATCTACATACATACATCCATTTTCACATCCATACATCCACATTCATGCATCCACCACATCTACATGCATACATCCATACATACCCATCCACATTCACATCCATATTCTCACCCTATCACACAACCCATATACATCTTATCCCATCACATACACTTCTTACCTCATCCCATACACATCCTATCACTTCTTAACTCATCTTATCACATCCTAACCCATCTCATATGCATCTTATCACATCTTATCACTTCCCATATCTTTTATGCATACCTCTATGCATGAAATTCAATTATGCTAAAAGTAACACTTTTATAATAAAATATTCATCTCTTATGCATACCTCTATGCATGAAATTCAATTATGCTAAAAGTAACACTTTTATAATAAAATATTCATCTCTTATGCATACCTCTATGCATGAAATTCAATTATGCTAAAAGTAACACTTTTATAATAAAATATTCATCTCTTATGCATACCTCTATGCATGAAATTCAATTATGCTAAAAGTAACACTTTTATAATAAAATATTCATCTCTTATGCATACCTCTATGCATGAAATTCAATTATGCTAAAAGTAACTCTTTTATAATAAAATATTCATCTCTTATGCATACCTCTATGCATAAAATCCAAATATGATAAAAGTCACACTTTTATCATATGCATCTCTTATGCATACCTCTATGCATGAAATCCAAATATGATAAAAGTCACACTTTTATAATAAAATAATCAACTTTTATGCATACCTCTATGCATGAAATCCAAATATGATAAAAGTCACACTTTTATAATAAAATAATCAACTTTTATGCATACCTCTATGCATGAAATCCAAATAAGATAAAAGTAACACTTTTATAATAAAATAAACATCAATTATGCATAACATAAAAATCAATTTCTCCATGATTACAATAAAATTCTTTCAATTAATCTAGGATGATAATTCCTAGAATATGGTAGGAAGTTCTCTTTTCATGCTTTGAATAAAATTATTTTATGTGTAATTTTTATAAAAATTTTGCCATAGCTCCGCTACTATGACTGATAGATCTCAATTTATTTTGAAGGATAACGCTTATCATTAAGAAAATGATTAGAATGATCCCTAATTGGATCATTAACCCAATAATGGGTTGAATCATCAATATTCATGAAATACATAAACTAAAAGCATAGAAAAAAGCCATTAATTTGACCTCAAGCATAGATTAATCTTGGATTAAAGAAAAGCTTTATGAAAAGATTCATTTGGATTGAGAATGGGTCATGAGTATGACCATTTCTTGAGTGAGAGAGAGAAATTACATAAAAACCATTAGAATTAAGCATAAATGAAAATTTATGTAATTCTTAACTATCATTAATCAATTAACTTCAATAGCATTCATCAAATTATGTAACTCTTCACTACCATTCATCAATTAACTTTAATAGCATTCAAAAACCATTCCAATTAAGCTTCTCAAGCTTGAGAGGGGTTGAGAAGAGAGAAACATTGAGAAATTATAGAAAATGATCAAAATTCACTAATTACCTTACAAATTGCTTGATTCTTTGTTCACGGTAGAGGCCCCCAACCAATCAATTGGTTAAGTATGTTGATGGAGCCACCAATAGGGATTGAAGAAAGAGGGAAGCTCCAATTTCTTCAATTTGGAGAGAATTTTAGAGAATAGTAGAAATTAGCATTATTTCAGCATAACTCTAGTATAGTAAAATTCTTCTCCTTTTTTTTCAAAGGATTCATGTTCTATTTATAGGAGAGGGAGGCTCTAACCAAAGCTAACTGATTTCTAGAATTTTTCAATTTCAGTTTGGTTGAATTTGGACTAGATTTGGACCTAGTTTGGTTCCTTTTTGATTCGGTTTGGTTCCTTTTTGATTTGGTTTGGTTCAAGAGAGAGGAGAGATAAAAATATCACATTATTTTTTAGTTTAAAACTCATTCAAGCATGTGAAATATGCACCTCCTTTACTGGACTCCCCTTCCTTATATATGTGTCAAAATGGAATCATTATACCCAAAATATCTCATATTTTTAATATTGCTCATAGTGTTTTACTAATAAACCTTGTACATTTTTAACTCTTCATCTTATGTGAGCATTTACTCATTTTTGGATACCCAAAATATCTCATATTTTTAATATTGCTCATAGTTTTTTACTAATAAACCTTGTACATTTTCAACTCTTCATCTTATGTGAGCATTTACTCATTTTTGGATACCCAAAATATCTCATATTTTTGATATTACTCATAGTTTCTTACTAATAAACCTTGTACATAGTCAACTCTTCATCTTATGTGAGCATTTACTCATTTTTGGGTATCTTCTTTTACAAAATTGGATTTATCTCCTCCCTACACATGGATTGATGCTATTGGCCCATAGGAACCTTAATTGGACCATAATCCAAAAATTTCTGAAAATCTAGACCCTTAGGCTAAGGTCCTTCATATCCATTTTCAATTAATTCTAATTGCACATTGGAAAGTTCTTTTTGAATTTGTGTTTCAGGGGAACTTATTTTAATAAGATGAGTTATTTTTCTATCCAAAAATATTCATAATCTGAATATTCTCTCTCTAGAATATTTTCTCTCTCTATGTCAAAACAGGCAGAGACGAGATCTCTTATATTTCTGAAGAGGGAATTGATTACAGGGGAATATGCTGGACATTTTGAGAGGCTGGGGAGGAATCTTACATTCTCTCCCACTTGAAAAACGCGAGATGTCCTCATCTCGCAAACTTGGGATAATTTCGCAAGATGCACAAACATGAGACTTAGAGAAAGATTTAATTAAGATTAACCACCAAATAAAAAAGTCTCAAAGAGAGTAAGGGTCAAGACAAGAACAAGATTTAAACTTTATTCATTCTTGGAACATATACAGCAAAGATAGAAGAACTCTTTACACTTCCATAAGCTTGTCCATCATATGATCACAAAAGCAGCACTCACAAGCTGCGCATGTATAAGGTAACTCATCTATGGGAATAATTCTGTTGGTTATTGCCGCACCTATCTCAGTGGTATGAGGCGATCTAACAAAAGGACCTCTGAGAGGCAAGCCAAAAACAGGATAAAGGCATATCTTCTGATGAGGAAGAAAACACGCCAGTAAGAAGACCCGCTCAGAAAACCCAAGATGTCTTGATCTCATGACGCAGTAGTATCGGGGACCCAAACCCAAGGCTTCAATAACCATGGCCAAGCGGACATTGTTACGAAAGTGCTGCTGACCCCAGGGTGTTACCCTAGTTATGTCTTGTCCGCCATTTGGTCTGAGCTACAGAAGTTCCCAAGTGAGGAAAAAGTGAGTGCTCATACTGTTCTATAAAATCCTTCTTCACAGACTCGCTTGCGTCTTGAAGGTGAGAAATCATCATGGATAAAACTAATTCCTATTGCCAAGCCATGAAGGAGATTAAGAAGAAGGGAGATCGATGGAAGTAAGATTACTGTGAGCGACAAGTAAAAGTTACGACTTATATAAAGGAAGGAGCTAGCGTAACCTAGAAACCAACGGTATCTTGCCACTGAAGTTTTACCGTCTTTCCATGATTTGGTTTTGGCACATATTTCTATAGAAGGCATTAAGAACTTTGAGATGAGGAGATAAAAGAAGCTCGTAAGCTAAGTCACTTACTTTCTTTGAATTCAGATAAGGCTCACAATATCTGGGGGATAACTTCTTATACTCCCCAAGAGATAAAGAACTTCTTTTGGGCCGTACTCGAATGAAAACCAAAACCTTGGTATCCAAAACACCGATTTTCACTTCTGAACTCATTGTTTTGAATCCTTAAAACAAGCGTGACTCTTGAGAAGTATTCTAGGGAAAGGGTCTTCCTTTTTTAAACAGAATCTTTCTTTTATTTTAGAGAGGGAATAATTATAAGATCAAAAAGGAAGATTCTTACTCATGTATACCTCGAAGGCTGGGGAGGAATCTTACATTCTACCCCACTTAAAAAAGTGCGAGATGTCCTCATCTCGCAAGGTAGAGGACAACTCTTTTTCTTAAGATCCAATTTTATTCAGGGGTTCCTTATATTCTTATCAACCCAACAGAATACTGGGATAATTATCCCTTATATAGAACTTATCATTAAATAACAATTCATTTACATCATATCATTCATATCTTTAACATGATAATGGTCCATTAGATCGAAAAATTTCCTTCTGATGAACATTCCTCCACGGGAATTTCAGTCAAGTAAGTTCTCAATTTGTCATCCCTTAACTCGATCTACCGGTCAAGTGTTAACAGTAACAGTTTGACAGCACAACCCACTAATCTCATAGTCGTTTGCTGAAATCATTATCATCATTCTAGTTATGAATATCATCACAGGGACTCGTCCCATTCATCCTCATTGTGGTTTCGCTCAGGTTATTATATTTCAACTAAATTTCAGAAATCATCATTTTTCAATCAGAATCCAAATCAATTCATCAATTCTCAAACAGAATTAAAAATCATATCAACCACATTCGAAATCATTATCTGGATAGCATTAACACTTATAATTTCAAGTCTTAGATTTACTCGTATATACTGTCAGTAAAGAGCTGCAGCTATACTCTCGGTATATACGGGTAGTCACGGTCCTTGGAATTATAAGGTAAATACCATCATGTCTAGGCCTCAAGCAAGTCAGGGATTCTATATAATTGCGGTACTTCCATCTGAAGACCCAATTACCAAATTACGAATTTCAGTTTGAATATCAAATTGTATGAATTATATCACACAATTATAACCTTTTTGTGTTTCTTGATAAATTTTTGACATATTTGTCTTCTCAGTTGATCTTTATTAACCAAACGCTCTGATACCAACTGTGAGATCCCCATGTTCCCACCGAGCAACGGATTCGGGTACTAGCAGCGGAAGTAGCACTTCTCGCGCAGGACAGGGGTCCCACATTCGGGGCCTCGTCCACGAATATCCGGACAAGAGACTAATCCGTCGGTTTTTCCAAAATCGGACTCGAAAAAACTTCCCTTACCCGGAAAGCAGAGGCGATTCCACCAGGATAACTTTTTACTCTAACGTAGTCAAGACCATTACTGATCAAGCTGATCCGATTGCACCTATAAAGATACTCGGTCAGATCAAGGAAGAAACTTGCACTTGGATCATTGGGATCAACGCTTTTTTCCCCATCAAGGAGGCACAGCCGTTGATTCCTATCCATAGAACAATTACTATTCGGGATTTACTTTATCTATCGTAATAACAGAAATTGAGTCTCGATTTATGGATCCATCAGTCCAGCCCCAGTCCCATGGGTTAGCCAACCTCCCAACCACTGTAGTGATGGGATCCAATTTGGAATTTGGTTAGGTTTTGTCCCGGGTACCAAGGAAAAGAGTTCCAAGGTCCCCTAGCCAGAAGTTCATGCAAACATAAAATTAGCCACACCACTTACACACCCACCAATATGAAATTACCTTTTCACAGATTCAACCAGTTTTAAAACAATCCTTTAATGAAACCATAGTACCACTGATCACAATCTTCCAAATTATCCGGTTGATTCTTAATTTCCCATCATTCCTTCATCAGAGTATCTATGGCATCATTGGCAACTAGAACGCTCACCACCTGTCCACTCAGGGGCCTTTTCAATAGTTCCTAGCCCATAATACTCGGTAATATAATCACTTATAAAAAATCAAGATGGACTCTCGTTGAAGATCAGCAAGATTAACCAGCAAATCCATATAAAGAGCCATGGACTCATCCATTGAAGACCAGCAAGGTCAATCAACCAGATCCATGCCCGGTTTCACAAAACAACTCTTACTCCTTGTTCCAATATCTTCCTCGATGCACGCGTGGGTATCCTAGGCGACCCAAAGCCCGAGCACCGTATGGTCAGCACCCTCTAGGATCCTTTCCAGGTGACCTAGCGCTTCACTCATAGGCCGCTTCCTTGGTCCCTCATCCACCGTACCGGAAGCTCACCATTTTAATCGAACCGAGGTTGGTCAAGACCTCGGTCGACCTTGCTACGCGAGACGTCCTCCATTGACTCTCCGTTCAGCAGTTGCAACTTTATCAGTTAGGTCTCCACGACCTTAATCACAAGACGGTCAAAATGCTTTCCCAGCATTCTTGACATAAAATAATCATTTACAAACAACATTTTCAAACAGTTTACAAATATAGTTTCTATATTGACTCTCATTTTTCCACATTATCCCTCATCAATCCACATTACTTATTCCACATTCCATTTATATGTGTACTCATCCCATCACATCATTTTCCATCTCATCACTTCAGATTCCACATTCCATTTATATGTGTACTCATCCCATCACATCATTTTCCATCTCATCACTTCAGATTCCTTCACGTCACATATCATATATTCACATCCATACATATATCCACATCCACATCCACATTCACATCCATACATCCACATCTACATCCATGCATCTATTTTCACATCCATGCATCTATTTTCACATCCACATCTACATCCATGCATCTATTTTCACATCCACATCTACATGCACATTCATGCATACGCATCTACATGTATACATCTACTTTCACATCCTCATTCATACATCCACATTCACATACATACATCTACATCCGAATCTACATCCATACATCCACATCCACATCTTCATTCACATTCACATCCATACATCCACATCTACATACATACATCCATTTTCACATCCTCATTCACATCCATACATCCACATTCATGCATCCACATCTACATGCATACATCCATACATACCCATCCACATTCACATCCATATTCTCACCCTATCACAACCCATATACATCTTATCCCATCACATACACTTCTTACCTCATCCCATACACATCCTATCACTTCTTAACTCATCTTATCACATCCTAACTCATCTCATATGCATCTTATCACATCTTATCACTTCCCATATCTTTTATGCATACCTCTATGCATGAAATTTAATTATGCTAAAAGTAACACTTTTATAATAAAATAATCATCTCTTATGCATACCTCTATGCATGAAATTCAATTATGCTAAAAGTAACTCTTTTATAATAAAATATTCATCTCTTATGCATACCTCTATGCATGAAATTCAATTATGCTAAAAGTAACACTTTTATAATAAAATATTCATCTCTTATGCATACCTCTATGCATGAAATTCAATTATGCTAAAAGTAACTCTTTTATAATAAAATATTCATCTCTTATGCATACCTCTATGCATGAAATTCAATTATGCTAAAAGTAACTCTTTTATAATAAAATAATCAACTTTTATGCATACCTCTATGCATGAAATCCAAATATGATAAAAGTCACTTTTATAATAAAATAATCAACTTTTATGCATACCTCTATGCATGAAATCCAAATATGATAAAAGTCACACTTTTATAATAAAATAATCAACTTTTATGCATACCTCTATGCATGAAATCCAAATATGATAAAAGTCACACTTTTATAATAAAATAATCAACTTTTATGCATACCTCTACGCATGAAATCCAAATAAGATAAAAGTAACACTTTTATAATAAAATAAACATCAATTATGCATAACATAAAAATCAATTTCTCCATGATTACAATAAAATTCTTTCAATTAATCTAGGATGATAATTCCTAGAATATGGTAGGAAGTTCTCTTTTCATGCTTTGAATAAAATTATTTTATGTGTAATTTTTATAAAAATTTTGCCATAGCTCCGCTACTATGACTGATAAATCTCAATTTATTTTGAAGGATAATGCTTATCATTAAGAAAATGATTAGAATGATCCCTAATTAGATCATTAACCTAATAATGGGTTGAATCATCAATATTCATGAAATACATAAACTAAAAGCATAGAAAAAAGCCATTAATTTAACCTCAAGCATAGATTAATCTTGGATTAAAGAAAAGCTTTATGAAAAGATTTATTTGGATTGAGAATGGGTCATGAGTATGACCATTTCTTGAGTGAGAGAGAGAAATTACATAAAAACCATTAGAATTAAGCATAAATGAAAATTTATGTAATTCTTAACTATCATTAATCAATTAACTTCAATAGCATTCATCAAATTATGTAACTCTTCACTACCATTCATCAATTAACTTCAATAGCATTCAAAAACCATTCCAATTAAGCTTCTCAAGCTTGAGAGGGGTTGAGAAGAGAGAAACATTGAGAAATTATAGAAAATGATCAAAATTCACTAATTACCTTACAAATTGCTTGATTCTTTGTTCACGGTAGAGGCCCCCAACCAATCAATTGGTTAAGTATGTTGATGGAGCCACCAATAGGGATTGAAGAAAGAGGGAAGCTCCAATTTCTTCAATTTGGAGAGAATTTTAGAGAATAGTAGAAATTAGCATTATTTCAGCATAACTCTAGTATAGTAAAATTCTTCTCCTTTTTTTAAAAGGATTCATGTTCTATTTATAGGAGAGGGAGGCTCTAACCAAAGCTAACTGATTTCTAGAATTTTCCAATTTTAGTTTGGTTGAATTTGGACTAGATTTGGACCTAGTTTGGTTTCTTTTTTATTCGGTTTGGTTCCTTTTTGAGAGAGGAGAGATAAAAATATCACATTATTTTTGAGTTTAAAACTCATTCAAGCATGTGAAATATGCACCTCCTTTAATGGACTCCCCTTCCTTATATATGTGTCAAAATGGAATCATTATACCCAAAATATCTCATATTTTTAATATTGCTCATAGTGTTTTACTAATAAACCTTGTACATTTTCAACTCTTCATCTTATGTGAGCATTTACTCATTTTTGGATACCCAAAATATCTCATATTTTTTATATTACTCATAGTTTCTTACTAATAAACCTTGTACATAATCAACTCTTCATCTTATGTGAGCATTTACTCATTTTTGGGTATCTTCTTTTACAAAATTGGATTTATCTCCTCCCTACATATGGGTTGATGCTATTGGCCCATAGGAACCTTAATTAGACCATAATCCAAAAATTTCTGAAAATCTAGACCCTTAGGCTAAGGTCCTTCATATCCATTTTCAATTAATTCTAATTGCACATTGGAAAGTTCTTTTTCAATTTCTGTTTCAGGGGAACTTATTTTAATAAGATGAGTTATTTTTCTATCCAAAAATATTCATAATTTGAATATTCTCTCTCTAGAATATTTTCTCTCTCTATGTCAGGCAGAGACAAGATCTCTTATATTTCTGAAGAGGGAATTGATTACAGGGGAATATGTTGGACATTTTGAGAGGCTGGGGAGGAATCTTACAACCACTATTAAAATAGTGTGCTTAATAGTGGTGCTTGCTAGCACCACTATTAATAGTGTGCTTAATAGTGGTGCTTGCTACTAGCACCACTATTAAAGTACCAAACATGCTAATCTATCTTATTGTTGACATGCATACATCATGTACAGAAGGATCATAATTGTAGTGCATAATGAATGCCAATCATCGTGTGTATATTTTGCCAACTCCTCCTTTTCAATACTTGATACTAATACATTAACCACATACATGCTAGAATATTTCTTCTTCTCCTTCTCTAAACTTTTTTTGCATTCATTGATATAATGGCATGGCACAATAGTTACATTTTTCTTTCTTTTTAGACTTATCACCCCCCTTCTTAGCATCCTTTTTAGAAGGAGCTAATTTTGCCTTTGGTTTAAAAACGCCCTAAGAAAAGGCTTTGCCTTTATCTTTTTGACTGGTAGTGAATGCATGATCCCCCCCACACACACACACATACTAGTACAATTTTACTCAGATTGCTCTTCTTGAAAGAGCACTACAACCAACTCATCAAAACTAAGGGCAATGGGGTTGCCCTTCAGCATAGGTAGAAGTGTAGATACAAAACCAAATCATCAAAAGTAAGGGCATTAGGATCACCCTTCATCATAGGCAAAAGCATAGATATAAAACCTTGGTTTGAATGTGGTAGAGTTGTGTGAAGAGTCCTCTTTTTGTAGTCTAGATTTATGGGTAAAAACCAATGAAATATATGCTAAAAGCTTAGCTTTAAGCTTTGGGAAGGAGATAAAGAAGGTAATTAACACAAGATTATGCCCAAAATTGTACACACACACTAAGCTATGGTTCTTTCTTGATCTTCTTCACTTACAAAATCACTAAAGACATGATTGCACACAAAGCTTGATAGAGGAGCAAGAAGTAAGCAAGTGGAAAAGAGGGAGAAAAGAAACACAACTTTTTTTTAAAAAAGGAGTCGTGCCTCAACCTTCCTTTGAAAAAAGGAGTCGTGCTCAACCACCCAAACCACCTTTTCTTGATATTATTATTTAAATTTAAAAAGCATACATATTTTTCTTTTCCAAAGGTCAAAAATTGAGGCCTTATTTAGCTTCTAAAACTAAGGTTCCTATGCTACGAAAGAAAGGAGAAAAATGTTTAAATATGCATTGGATTTTAAAAATTTATGGACCCTCTAATAAGCCAATCACTTATAAAGTGCTCAATCAATTTTTACAACAACAAAATTGCCATGATAAATAATAAGAATAAATATATTTGTGATGAATAACACCTTGTTGATGTAATTTTTGTACCAAAAATAAGGGTTATCAGTCCTCCTATGGACAAGAATCATTGTGAACACAAAGAAAATCTCCTTTGCCCTTATGAAACCACATCACATTGCTTCTCAACCTTCAATGTCATTTAGATATCCTCTTCTTCTCGCACTTCTCGCAAACACACTCTTCTTCTCAAACTCCACACTAATATAAACTCCTTCTCATACACCTCAAAATGATAAGGCAAAAGAACAATTCCAAATAAAAGCAAGTAAACTCCTCAACCAAGCATAAAAGGAAATTCTATTTCTACCATGAAAGCTCATCACCAAAAATGCCACTTTGAAAGACCAAAGTGCACTTAAAAAACCCATAAAAGAAACTCCCTCACAAAACATTTCCATGAATAACTCCACACATTTTACTCCCACATTTATTTGGTATTTTATTTTTAAAGGAAAGAAAAAAACTAAAACTCCTAAGTGTGAAAAGAAGTGCTGAAATTCAGCCTTGTGAACACTCATCCTTCTATGCAAGCATCAATGTGTGGCTATTACAAACTGTAGAGGCAAGAGGAAATGTGTGCTTTGATGAATCCTTAATGAACACTCATCCTTCTATGCAAGCATCAATGTGTGGCTATTACAAACTGTAGAGGCAAGAGGAAATGTGTGCTTTGATGAATCCTTAATGAAGGTGCTACACGGTAATGGCCGTTGTTGCTGCACAGGTAACTCTTCTTCTCCCTTCACATTTTGTAGGCATGGATGATGCTTACTTCATCTTTATCTACATGAATTGTAGGCTCATCCTTCATGGATGATGCTTTCTTCATCTTTATATACATGAATTGTAGGCTCATCCTTCTTTGAAGAAAGTACATCATCTTACACATCATCATCTCTAGTCCATTTGCAAGCACCATCTTCTTGATTAGCTTATTCAGTAGATTACCAATACCGTCCATTTGTTCCATCCTTGTATAGGCCTCACGCATGAGACAATTGAATTCTTCATCTTGTGCTTTCCAAAACTATATAGGCTACCTTTTCCTTGCTAGTGGCCTTGTTCTCTTCTCTCTAAGTAGACAGCAAGAATCACCTTCTTATCTTGGACTCACACCTACACCAATAATGCTGGGTCAAAGCATGCATAGGTGATACCACTTTTCTCATTTTTGGTGGAAGGCTTTGACAAGTATTTTTAAGGGTGTAAAATGTTGAGATTCAAGCTCGATGTCAGTGTGAGCCAGCTATGCTATGTGCTGGCAGATTAGGTAGGAACATGTGTGAGACATAAATGACCGCGTGTCCAGCTGGTCATAGTGTGTGGACATTAGCTAGGGTTAGTAGAGTGTGGACACAACTCATTGTGTGTTGTGTGGATTATGGATTAGTGCATTATGCTTTGTGTGAGAGTGGACATGGCTTCCCTCTATGGTTAGGGTTTGCAATAGACATTAGGGTTTGCTCCTGTGTGGTTGTCTCCTCCTCCTCTACCGTTCTTTCAACATGGTATCAGAGCCTTGTGCTGTTTATTAGGGTTTATGAGTGAGTGAGTGAAGAGGGAGAAGAAGCTGTGAAAAGAAGCTGTGAAGCTTGCCATTGGAGCTGTGAAGCTTGGAGCACACCGAATCTTATCAGATCTGAGAGCTAGGCCTACCGGGTAAGGTCCTCTAAACATCCTTGAGCGGATTGCAGGTGATACAGGCAAAAACAAAGCAAAATAGAGCAAATCAAAGCAAAGCAAAATTTTGGTTTTTGAAGCTTTCCATTAAAGCTTGACAACATTGATGTATGGTGGAAATACGTGTGATTCTGGCAAAAGACATATGCATTTGTCAAAGAGGGATGTATTAGTAACCCATGTGCAAGCCTTGAACAATTTTTGGAGCAATTTGAATGCATTTAATTGAGTGGAAAACTCTGGTTTTTGAGCTCTCACAAAACAGTGAAAAAGGAAGCCCAAAATTGATGCATTTGGAGTGAGATTTTGGTAAAAATTGAACCATTGGTGGATTTCACATATGCCTAGGTGTGTTGGGCACTCAAATACATCATCAAATAGCAAGTTAATCACTCCCAAACACCTCATTTGCAGGTGGCACAGCCAGATAGGAGAAAACAGAGCAATTTTCTGGTTTTTTGCCTACGTGGAGGTCAATTTCTCATTTGGTACTTGATATCTTCCACAACTTCCTTAGCAATTGGATGCTTTACACCTTGGAGAAGAGGGCTATGTGATTTGTTTGGTCAATGATGCTTAATTGAGCTGGGAATGAGCTGATTAAAACAGGCTGTCCACTGGTTGCAGAGAAACAGAGCATTTTAATTGAGCAATTAATCTTTGGTGTTTTACAATTGGACAAATTCCTCTTACATGGAGTTGATGGACACTATTGCTAAGCCAATGAATGCCTGGTTGCTCAATTTGGTGAAATATTGAAGAAATTAGAGCCAAATCATTATTGATTTTTCTGGTTTTTCTAGTTTTTTCAAAAACAGAAAAAGGGGTTTTCAAAAATTGATAATTACACATGTCAGATGGAGTTGATACTCAACATTGAGGTTCATTAGGTGTCAATGCAAGTTGCCTACACTTGATTGCACCATTACATTGTGATTTGGAGCCTTGGAAGGCGTGTCAATTCAGGGTATCCCGCACTGAGTGAGTCAGTTCATCTTGGATGATTACAGGTTGATTTTCTACATCAAATTTGGAGTTTGTTGGCTACCTTGGAGTATCTGGAACATTCATTGGAGTGTGGTTGAGCTGAGGAAGGCTCATTTACAGATTTGAAGTGTGCGGAAGGTTTACACATTGAACAAACATGTCGGACAATCCAGTTCAGATTGTTGGTGAAAAGCTGGATAGGAAGAACTTCCAGGCATGGAAGTACAGGATAAAGAGTTTCTTGAAAGGAAAAGGATTTTGGAATCTCATTACAGGTGCTAAGCCAGAGCCTGAGTTACCTCGGCAACCTACACAGCAGCAGCTTATTGCTCATAAGCAATGGTCAGAGAGAGCATTCAAAGTGCTGCATTATTTGTCTATATGCATTTCTGATGCTATGCTCATACACATTCAGGATGCTGAGAATCCCAAAGATGCATGGGATACTTTGGTCAAGATGTTTGATACAGATACGAGTGCTCGCAAGTCTCAATTGCGACAGCAGATACACAATGTGAAAAGGAATAAAAGGAGCATACATGATTATGTGCAAGAAATCAAGAAGTTTGCAGATGCATTGGCCACAATAAATGCCCCCATGCCTGATGATGATTTGGTGGATATTACCTTGCGTGGTCTTGGCAAGGAATACAAATCCTTTGATACATCTATCTCAGTGAGGAGTACAGGTCTACCCGACTTTGATGAGTTGGTTTCACTCTTGTTGGTTGAGGAAATCAAGCTCAGTGATTCATTTCTGGATGCATCTACTAGCCATGATGATGGCAAAAATCAGGCTTTCTACTCGCAGAGAGGCTTTAGAGGCAGGGGGAGATTCGCATCACGTGGACGTGGTGGTAATGGTTGTGGATGGTAGGATAGGCCTCCACAACAGAATTTTCAGCCTTCATATGGTGCTCGAGGTGGTCGCGGATATGCACCTCAAAGAGGTCGTGGTAACCCCCCCGTGGAAGAGGACGTTGGCAAGGCCAACAAAATTCTATGCAAGGTGTGGAATGCCATTATTGTGGCAAATATGGTCATATGGCGAGAGATTGCTTTCGCAAACAGAATGATTTGAGAGGGGGAAGAACACAACGTGGTGGTCATTATGGTGGAAACTATGCACAACATGGTGGTAACTATGCATCAAGTAGCAATGATGGAACTGCAAATCATTTGTTTGCCATGAAGCATGTTGTGGGTTCTATGACAACAAATGCTGAGAATGATGATACATGGTATATGGACTCAGGAGCATCAAATCATATGACATGCCATGGTGAATGGTTTGAGCACATGAAGCCAATGGATGTCAAAGGCTATGTGGAAACAGGTGATGATACCCAGCATGTCATTACACATGTTGGAAGTGTACCATTGGTCATGCATAATGGTCAGACAAAGTCTATGTCAGATGTGCTGTATGTGCCTTCGATCACTAAAAGCTTGGCCTCAGTTGGTCAAATGGTAGAACAGGGATTACAGGTTAGATTCAATGAGCATGGATGCTTCGTTGAAGACTTCAAACATGGATGTAGAGTGATTGCTAAAGGCAAGAAAGAAGGAAGAATGTTTAAGCTGGATGCTAGAATTCCTGAGCTAAAATCAGCCATGTTCTCAAAGAGCAGGAATGTGGTACAGGACATTGATATGTGGCACAAGAGGATTGGCCATGTCAATATACAGAGATTAAAGAACATGCAAACAAGAGGCATTGTCAATGGTTTGCCTAGGTTCAAATATGATGGACATATGCATGTTTGTGAAGCCTGTCAGTTTGGGAAGCAGGCAAGGTTGAGGTTCCCTAGAGAAGGAAATATGAGTAACAGGCCACTTGAGATCGTGCATAGTGATGTATGGGGTCCTGCACAAAACCCATCTATCAAAGGTAGTTTATACTATGTTACATTCATTGATGACTTTAGCAAGATGACATGGATATACTTTCTAAAAGAGAAGAGTGAAGTGTTGGAAAAATTCATGGATTTCAAAGCTTTTGCAGAAAAGCAATATGGCTGTTGGATTAAATGTCTGAGGACAGATGGAGGTGGTGAATACACCTCAAAAGCTTTTGAGCATTTCTTGAGGAAGCATGGAATAAGAAGACAGTTGACATGCAGGTATACACCTCAGCAGAATGGTGTGGCTGAGAGAAAGAATAGAGTTATATGTGAAGTGGCAAGGGCAATGCTTAATGAAAAGAGCATGCCAGATTACTATTGGGCAGAAGCATGTGCTACTGCAGTATACATATTGAACAAAACACCTACAGCAGCCATTCATGGAAGCACGCCAGAGATGCGGCTCACAGGTTACAGGCCACACATTGGGCATCTTAAAGGATGCATAGCTTATGTGCATGTGCCTGATGAAAGAAGAAGGAAGTTGGATCCTAAGGCAGAGAAATGTATATTTGTTGGATATGCACAGGATCGAAAGGCCTACAAGTGTTATAATCCACAAACTAGACAAGTGGTCATCTCACGTGATGTGGTGTTTGATGAGCTTGCTAGTTGGTATAAAGCAAAAGATGAGGGTGTTATTGAGTCACTTGAGGCTGATGTTCATGTGAACTTGCCACCACAAGCAAGTTCTAGTTCTACTACTATGTCTGGGCTAGCAGAAGCAGAAGCTGAGAGTAGCAGTGTACGTCCATGGTCAGGACGTTTGAGGCATGAGAGTGTAAGCACTGGGAGTAGTGCTATGGATAAAGGCAAAAAGAAAGTTGAAGGAATTGGAATCACAGGATATGAGTCATCTAGTTCTGAGAGTTTGGATGAGGAGCTTGGCATACCTGTTTTACGCACACCTAGTGCTAGGCAGGACAGATATGTGCCACCACATGCTAGAGTTACAGGTGTACAGAGTGACCCGCAGGCATTGCGGAGATCCTAGAGAGTCAGATATCCTGTTGACAGGTTGACATATAGAGATTTTGCTATGCACTATGCATACATGACATCTATGGTGAAGCATGTGGAACCTACACTCTATACAGAGGCTATTGGAGAGCATGTATGGGAAAAAGCAATGGATGTAGAGATGGACGCATTGGTCCATAATGATACATGGGACTTGGTTGCACTACCAAAGGACAAGAATGTTATTGGATGTAAATGGGTTTACAAAGTAAAGTGCAAATCTGATGGTTCTATTGAGAGACATAAAGCAAGATTGGTAGCAAAGGGTTATGCACAAACCCAAGGATTGGATTATGATGAGACGTTTAGTCCAGTGGCTAAGATGGGCACAGTGAGAGCAGTCATTGCTATGGCTGCAGCTAATGGTTGGGAAATGCATCAGATGGATGTAAAGAATGCATTTCTGAATGGAGATCTACAAGAGGAAGTATACATGGCACAGCCAGAAGGGTATGTACACCCTAGATATCCTACTCACGTATGCAGGTTGAAAAAGGCATTGTATGGTCTAAAGCAAGCACCTCGTGCTTGGAGTGATAAGATGAGCAGATATCTTATCTCACTTGGTTTTCAGATTTCTACAGCAGATTCTTCACTCTATGTGAAGAAGACACAGCATGGGATTGTTTTACTAGTCATCTATGTGGATGACTTGATTATCACAGGTGATCATGGTGCAGATGTGATGCATGTCAAGAAAGCTTTGAGTGGGCAATTTGACATGAAAGATCTTGGTGAGTTGAGATATTTCCTTGGCATTGAAGTGGTGAAAGATCATGCAGGTACTTGGTTAGTACAGTGCCAATATGCATTGGATATGTTGGCAAAGTATGGCATGACAGGGTGTAAGCCTATGAGTACACCAGTGGAGCAAAATGTGAAGTTGCGGGGGCTGATTATGGCGAGGAATTGGATGATCCTTCTATGTACAGGAAGATGGTTGGTAGTCTCATATACATGACTATCACACGCCCGGATTTGAGTTATGCGGTGGGGCTAGTTAGCCAGTTTATGCAGAGCCCCAGGAAACCACATTTGGATGCAGTGAGACGCATCATGAGATATGTGAAGACCACAGCACATTATGGTCTATTTTATGAGAGTGGTAAAAGCTTGGACATACATGGCTACACAGATGCTGATTGGGCAGGTAGCGCATATGACAGGAGGTCTACTAGTGGATATGCTTTTACACTTGGAAGTGCCGTGGTGAGTTGGAGTAGCAAAAAGCAACCTACAGTTGCTTTATCCAGTACAGAGGCTGAGTACAGAGGTGCAGCCATTGCTACTTGTGAGGCTATATGGTTAAAGAGTCTCTTGGCAGATTTATGTGAGCCTCTTGATGGGAAAGTTGTCATTCATTGTGACAACATGAGCAGTATACAGTTGGCAAAGAATCCAGTGTTTCATGCGAGGACCAAACACATAGAGGTCCATTATCACTTTGTCAGAGAGGGTACAGTTGATCTTCACTATGTGAAGACTCATGAGCAGGTGGCTGATATCTTCACGAAGCCACTTAGCAGGGAGAAGTTTGAGTACTTCCGGACTATGTTGGGAGTACATGGGATGAGCTTGAGGGGGAGTGTTGAGAGTCTTGATATCCCAAGCTCATCTACATCTTCATTGGCAGTACATCATGAGCTTGAGAGGGGCTATTGAGATTCAAGCTCGATGTCAGTGTGAGCCAGCTATGCTATGTGCTGGCAGATTAGGTAGGAACATGTGTGAGACATAAATGACCGCGTGTCCAGCTGGTCATAGTGTGTGGACATTAGCTAGGGTTAGTAGAGTGTGGACACAACTCATTGTGTGTTGTGTGGATTATGGATTAGTGCATTATGCTTTGTGTGAGAGTGGACATGGCTTCCCTCTATGGTTGGGGTTTGCAATAGACATTAGGGTTTGCTCCTGTGTGGTTGTCTCCTCCTCCTCTACCGTTCTTTCAACATAAAAGAGGAATTTTTAAATGTGGGAATGAATGTTTAGGAGTTCAAAAAACTTCATGATGATTAAAAAAATACTTCATGATGAAACATTATATGGTGATGGTTTTATTGGTGGCGACAATGGGACATGTGCCAACTCTCTCTCTCTCTCTCTCTCTCTCTCTCTCTCTCTCTCTCTATATATATATATATATATATATATATATATATATATATATATATATATATATATATATATATATATATATTGTGTGTGTGTGTGTGTGTGGCAAAGTCATCAAAGAACTATTGGGCTATTGGGTCTAACCATGGGAGGTGTGGGCTTTCTACATTTTGTATTTCTACATTTGTGTAAGATTCCTCCCCCAACCCCTTTTTTGATGTCTAGTATCTTCCCCTGTAATCAATCCCTCTTCAGAAATATAAAGACCTTGTTTCTAACTGTTTTAGCCTAGAGAGAGAAAATTATTCTAGAGAGAGAATATTCAGATTATGAATATTTTTGGATAGAAAAATAACTCATCTTATTAAAATAAGTTCCCCTGAAACAGAACTTCAAAAAGAAATTTCCAATGTGCAATTGGAATTAATTGGAAATGGGTATAAAGAACCTTAGTCTAAGGGTCTAGATTTTCAAAAAATTTTGGATTATGGTCCAATTAAGGTTCCTATGGGCCAATAGCATCAATCCATGTGTAGGGAGGAGATAAATCCAATTTGTAAAAGAAGATACCCAAAAATGAGTAAATGCTCACATAAGATGAAGAGTTGAAAATGTACAAGGTTTATTAGTAAAAAACTATGAGCAATAAAATTTTGACACATAGGTAAGGAAGGGGAGTTCTTTAAAGAAGGTGCATATTTCACATAAGATGAAGAGTTGAAAATGTACAAGGTTTATTAGTAAAAAAACTACGAGCAATAAAATTTTGACACATATGTAAGGAAGGGGAGTTCTTTAAAGGAGGTACATATTTCACATGCTTGAATGAGTTTTAAACTCAAAAATAATGTGATATTTTTATCTCTCATCTCTCTTGAACCAAACCAAATCAAAATGGAACCAAATCGAATCAAAAAGTAACCAAACTAGGTCCAAATCTAGTCCAAATTCAACCAAACTGACTTGGAAAATTCTAGAATCAGTTTGTTTGGTTAGGAGCTCAATTTTTCCTATAAATAGAAGCCTTGTTGAAAAAAATATAGTGTCTTATGCATTGTTACTCTACTCCACCTAAGCCAAGAACTGTGAATTCTTTAATAATTCACTAGTTTTTGATACTTCTCTCTTTCTTCAATCCCCATTGGTGGCTCCATCAACATACTAAACCAATTGATTGGTTGGGGGCCTCTACCGTGAATAAAGAATCAAGCAAATTATAAGATAAGTATAGTGAATTTTGATCTTTCTATAATTTCTCAATGATTCTCTCTTCTCAACCCCTCTCAAGCTTGAGAAGCTTAATTGGCATGGTTTTTGAAATGCTATTGAAGTTAATTAATTAATGATAGTAAAGAATTACATAAATTTCCATTTATGTTTAATTCTAATGGGTTTTTCTCTCTCTCACTTAAGAAATGGTCATACTCATGACCCTTTTCTCTCTCTCACTTAAGAAATGGTCATACTCATGACCCTTTCTCAATCCAAATGAAGCTTTTCATAAGGCTTTTCCTTAATCCAAGATTAAGTTATGCTTGAGGCCAAATTAATGGCTTTTTTCTATGCTTTTAGTTTATCTATATTTATGATTCAATCCATTATGGATTGATGATCCAATTAGAGACCATTCTAATTATTTCCTTAATGATACGCTTTAACCCTTAGAAAAAATTGAGATATATCAGTCATAGTAGCGGAGCTATGGCAAAAAGTTTATTGAAATTACGCATAAAATAATTTCATTCAAAGCATAAAAAGAGGACTTCCTACCATATTCTAGGAATTATCATCCTAGATTAATTAAAAGAATTTTATTGTAATCATGGAGGTGTGGAGGTATGCATGTAGATGTAGATGTATAGATATAAGGATGTGAATGGAGATGTGGATGTATGCATGTAGATGTAGATGTATAGATGTGGATGTGAATGGAGATGTGGATGTATGCATGTAGATGTAGATGTATAGATGTAGATGTGAATGGAGATGTGGATGTATGCATGTAGATGTAGATGTATAGATGGGGATGTGAATGGGGATGTGGATGTATGCATGTAGATGTAGATGTATAGATGTGGATGTGAATGGAGATGTGGATGTATGCATGTAGATGTAGATGTCTAGATGTAGATGTGAATGGAGATGTGGATGTATGCATGTAGATGTAGATGTGGATGTGGATGTGGAGGTGGATGTATGCATGTAAATGTAGATGTAGATGTGGATGTGGATGTGGAGGTGGATGTATGCATGTAGATGTAGATGTATAAATGTGGATGTGAATGTGGAGGTGGATGTATGCATGTAGATGTAGATGTATGGAGGTGAATGTGAATGTGGATGTGGATGTATGCATAGAGATGTGGATGTATGCATGTAGATGTGAATGTACGCATACAGATGTGGATGTATAGATGTGAATGTGCATGTAGATGTGGATGTATGGATGTGGATGCATGAATGTGCATGTAGATGTGGATGTGAAAATAGATGTATGGATGTAGATGTGGATGTATGGATGTGAATGTGGATGTGGATGTGGATATATGTATGGATGTGAATATATGATATGTGATGTGAAGGAATCTGAAGTGATGAGATGGAAAATGATGTGATGGGATGAGTATACATATAAATGGAATATGGAATAAGTAATGTGGATTGATGAGGGATAATGTGGAAAAATGAAAGTTAAAATAGAAACTGTATTGTAAACTGTTTGTAAATGCTGTTTGTAAATGACTGTTTTATGTCAAGAATGCTGGGGGAGCATTTTGACCATCTTGTGATTAAGGTCGTGGTGGAGACCTAATTGATAAAGTTGCAACTGCTGACGGAGAGTCAATGAAGGACGTCTCACGTAGCAAGGTCGGCCGAGGTCTTTGACCAGCCTCGGTGCGATTAAAATGGTGAGCTTCCGGTACGGTGGATGAGGGGCCAAGGAAGCGGCCTATGAGTGAAGCGCTAGGTCACCTGCGAAGGATCCTAGAGGGTGCTGACCATATGGTGCTCGGGCTCTGGGTCGCCTAGGATACCCACGCGTGCGTCGAGGAAGATATTGGAACAAGGAGTAGGAGTTGTTTTTTGAAATCGGGCATGGATCTGGTTGATTGACCTTGCTGGTCTTCAATGGATGAGTCCATGGCTCTTTATATGGATCTGTTGGTTGATCTTGCTGATCTTCAATGAGAGTCCATCTTGATAAGTGATTATATTGCCGAGTATTATGGGCTAGGAACTAGGAAACGGCCCCTGAGTGGACAGGTGGTGAGCGTCCTAGTTGCCAATGATGCCATAGATACTCTGATGAAGGAATGATGGGAAAATTAAGAATCAACCGGATAAATTGGAAGATGGTGATCAGTGATACTGTGGTTTTATTAAAGGATTGTTTTAAACTGGTTGAATCTGTGAAAAGGCAATTTCATATTGGGTGTGTGAGTGGTGTGACTAGTTTTATTTTTGCATGAACATCCGGCTAGGGGGCCTAGGAACTCTTTTCCTTGGTACCCGGTATAAAACCTAACCAAATTCTTAATTGGATCCCATCACTACAGTGGTTGGGCGGTTGGCTAGCCCATGGGATCGGATGGGGTTAGGTTGGACTGATGGATCCGTAAATCGAGACTCAAATTTTGTTACTAGGATAGATAAAGTAAATCCCGAATAGTAATTGTTCTATGGATAGGAATCAACGGCTGTGCCTCTTTGATGGGCAAAAAAGCGTTGATCCCAATGATCCAAGTGCAAGTTTCTTCCTTGATCTGACCGAGTATCTTTATAGGTACAATCAGATTAACTTGATCAATAATGGTCTTGACTACGTTATAGTAAAGAGTTATGCTGGTGGAATCGCTCGTGCTTTCCGGATAAGGGAAGTTTTTCCGGGCTCGGTTTTGGAAAAACCGACGGATTAGTCTTTTGTTCGGATATCCGTGGTGGGAGCGAGGCCCCAAATGTGGGACCCTTGTCCCACGCGAGAAGTGCTACTTCCGCTGCCAGTATCCTGAATCCATTGCTCGGTGGGAACAGGGATCTTACAGTTGGTATCACAGCCTTTGGTTAATAAAGATCAACTGAGAAGACAAATATGTCAAAAATTTATCAAGAAACACAAAAAGGTTATAATTGTGTGATATAATTCATACAATTTGATATTCAAACTGAAATTCATAATTTGGTAATTGGGTCTTCAGATGGAAGTACCGCAATTATATAGAATCCCTGACTTGCTTGAGGCCTAGACATGATAGTATTTACCTTATAATTCCAAGGGCCGTGACTACCCGTATATACCGAGAGTATACTGCAGCTCTTTACTGACAGTATATACGAGTAAATCTAAGACTTGAAATTATAAGCGTTAATGCTATCCAGATAATGATTTCGAATGTGGTTGATATGATTTTTAATTCTGTTTGAGAATTGATGAATTGATTTGGATACTGATTGAAAATTGTGATTGAAAAATGATGATTTCTGAAATTTAGTTGCAATATAATAATTAGAACGAAACCACAATGAGGAGGAATGGGACGAGTCCCTGTGATGATATTTATAACTAGAATGATGATAATGATTTCAGCAAATCACTATGAGATTAGTGGGTTGTGCTGTCAAATTGTTACTGTTAACACTTGACCGGTAGATCAAGTTAAGGGATAACAAATTGAGGACTAGCTTAACTGAAATTCTCGTGAAGAAATGTTCAGAAGGAAATTTTTCGGTCTAATGGACCATTATCATGTTAAAGATATGAATGATAAGATTTGAATGAATTGTTATTTAATTATGAGTTCTATATAAGGGATATTTATCCCAGTATTCTGTTGGGTTGACCAGAATATAAGGAACCCCAGAATAAAATTGGATCTTAAGAGAAAGAGTTGTCCTCTACCTTGCGAGATGAGGACATCTCGCACTTTTTAAGTGGGGTAGAATGTAAGATTTCTCCCCATCCTTCGAGGTATACAAGAGTAAGAATCTCCCTTTTTGATCTTATAATTATTCCCTCTCTAAAATAAAAGAAAGATTTTGTTTAAAAAAGGAAGACCCTTTCCCTAGAATACTTCTAAGGAGTCACGCCTGTTTTAAGGATTCAGAACAATGAGTTCAGAAGTGAAAATCGGTGTTTTGGATACCAAGGTTTTGGTTTTCATCCGAGTACGGCCCAAAAGGAGTTCTTTATCTCTTGGGGAGTATAGGAAGTTATCCCCCAGATATTGTGACCCTTATATCAGAATTCAATGAAAGTAGGTGACTTAGCCTACAAGCTTCTTTTATCTCCTCATCTCAAAATTCTTAATGCCTTCTATAGAAAAATGTGCCAAACCCAAATCATGGAAAGACGGTAAAACTTCAGTGGCAAGTTACCGTTGGCTTCTAAGTTACGCTAGCTCCTTCCTTTATATAAGTCGTAACTTTTACTTATCGCTCACAGTAATCTTACTTCCATCAATCTCCCTTCTTCTTAATCTCCTTCATGGCTTGGCAACAGGAATTAGTTTTATCCATGATGATTTCTCACCTTCAAGACGCAAGCGAGTCTGTGAAGAAGGATTTTATAGAACAGTATGAGCGCTCACTTTTCCCACACTTGGGAACTTCTGTAGCTCAGACCAAATGGCGGACCTATCAAGACATAACTAGGGTAACACCCTGGGGTCAACAGCACTTTCGTAATAATGTCCGCTTGGCCATGGTTATTGAAGCTTTGGGTTTGGGTCCCCGATACTACTGCGTCATGAGATCAAGGCATCTTGGGTTTTCTGAGCGAGTCTTCTTACTGGCGTGTTTTTTCCTCATCAAAAGATATGCTTTTACCCCGTTTTTGGCTTGCCTCTCAGAGGTCCTTTTGTTAGATCACCTCATACCACTGAGATAGGTGCGGCAATAACCAACAGAATTATTCCCATAGATGAGTTACCTTATACTTGTGCAGCTTGTGAGAGTGGTGCTTTTGTGACCATATGATGGACGGGCTTATGGAAGTGTAAAGAGTTCTTCTATCTTTACTGTATAAGTTCCGAGAATGAATAAAGTTTAAATCTTATTCTTATTTTGAATCTTGCTCCCTTTAAGACTTTTCTTGGTGGTTAATCTTGATTAAAATTTTTCTCTAAGTCTCATATTCGTGCATCTTGCAAAATTATCCCAGTTTGCGAGATGAGGACATCTCACATTTTTTAAGTGGGGTAGAATGTAAGATTCCTCCCCCAACCCCTTTTTTGATGTCTAGTATCTTCCCCTGAAATCAATCCCTCTTCAGAAATATAAAGACCTTGTTTCTAAGTGTTTTAGCCTAGAGAGAGAAAATTATTCTAGAGAGAGAATATTCAGATTATGAATATTTTTGGATAAAAAAATAACTCATCTTATTAAAATAAGTTTCCCTGAAACAGAAATTCAAAAAGAAATTTCCAATGTGCAATTGGAATTAATTGGAAATGGGTATAAAGAACCTTAGTCTAAGGGTCTAGATTTTCAGAAATTTTTGGATTATGGTCCAATTAAGGTTCCTATGGGCCAATAGCATCAATCCATGTGTAGGGAGGAGATAAATCCAATTTGTAAAAGAAGATACCCAAAAATGAGTAAATGCTCACATAAGATGAAGAGTTGAAAATGTACAAGGTTTATTAGTAAAAAACTATGAGCAATAAAATTTTGACACATATGTAAGAAAGGGGAGTTCTTTAAAGAAGGTGCATATTTCACATAAGATGAAGAGTTGAAAATGTACAAGGTTTATTAGTAAAAAATTATGAGCAATAAAATTTTGACACATAGGTAAGGAAGGGGAGTTCTTTAAAGAAGGTGCATATTTCACATAAGATGAAGAGTTGAAAATGTACAAGGTTTATTAGTAAAAAAACTATGAGCAATAAAATTTTGACACATATGTAAGGAAGGGGAGTTCTTTAAAGGAGGTACATATTTCACATGCTTGAATGAGTTTTAAACTAAAAAATAATGTGATATTTTTATCTCTCATCTCTCTTGAACCAAACCAAATCAAAATGGAACCAAACCAAACCAAAATGGAACCAAATCGAATAAAAAAGTAACCAAACTAGGTCCAAATCTAGTCCAAATTCAACCAAACTGACTTGGAAAATTCTAGAATCAGTTTGTTTGGTTAGGAGCTCAATTTTTCCTATAAATAGAAGCCTTCCCTTGTTGAAAAAAATATAGTGTCTTATGCATTGTTACTCTACTCCACCTAAGCCAAGAACTGTGAATTCTTTAATAATTCACTAGTTTTTGATACTTCTCTCTTTCTTCAATCCCCATTGGTGGCTCCATCAACATACTAAACCAATTGATTGGTTGGGGGCCTCTACCTGAACAAAGAATCAAGCAAATTATAAGATAAGTATAGTGATCTTTCTATAATTTCTCAATGATTCTCTCTTCTCAACCCATCTCAAGCTTGAGAAGCTTAATTGGCATGGTTTTTGAAATGCTATTGAAGTTAATTAATTAATGATAGTAAAGAATTACATAAATTTCCATTTATGTTTAATTCTAATGGGTTTTTCTCTCTCTCACTTAAGAAATGGTCATACTCATGACCCTTTTCTCTCTCTCACTTAAGAAATGGTCATACTCATGACCCTTTCTCAATCCAAATGAAGCTTTTCATAAGGCTTTTCCTTAATCCAAGATTAAGTTATGCTTGAGGCCAAATTAATGGCTTTTTTCTATGCTTTTAGTTTATGTATATTGATGATTCAATCCATTATGGATTGATGATCCAATTAGAGACCATTCTAATTATTTCCTTAATGATACGCTTTATCCCTTAGAAAAAATTGAGATATATCAGTCATAGTAGCGGAGCTATGGCAAAAAGTTTATTGAAATTACGCATAAAATAATTTCATTCAAAGCATAAAAAGAGGACTTCCTACCATATTCTAGGAATTATCATCCTAGATTAATTAAAAGAATTTTATTGTAATCATGGAGGTGTGGAGGTATGCATGTAGATGTAGATGTATAGATATAAGGATGTGAATGGAGATGTGGATGTATGCATGTAGATGTAGATGTATAGATGTGGATGTGAATGGAGATGTGGATGTATGCATGCAGATGTATAGATGTGGATGTGAATGGAGATGTGGATGTATGCATGTAGATGTAGATGTATAGATGGGGATGTGAATGGAGATGTGGATGTATGCATGTAGATGTAGATGTATAGATGTGGATGTGAATGGAGATGTGGATGTATGCATGTAGATGTAGATGTATAGATGTGGATGTGGATGTGGAGGTGGATGTATGCATGTAGATGTAGATGTGGATGTGGATGTGGAGGTGGATGTATGCATGTAAATGTAGATGTAGATGTGGATGTGGAGGTGGATGTATGCATGTAGATGTAGATGTATAGATGTGGATGTGAATGTGGAGGTGGATGTATGCATGTAGATGTAGATGTATGGAGGTGAATGTGGATGTGGATGTGGATGTATGCATAGAGATGTGGATGTATGCATGTAGATGTGAATGTCCGCATACAGATGTGGATGTATGGATGTGAATGTGCATGTAGATGTGGATGCATGAATGTGCATGTAGATGTGGATGTGAAAATAGATGTATGGATGTAGATGTGGATGTATAGATGTGAATGTGGATGTGGATGTGGATATATGTATGGATGTGAATATATGATATGTGATGTGAAGGAATCTGAAGTGATGAGATGGAAAATGATGTGATGGGATGAGTATACATATAAATGGAATATGGAATAAGTAATGTGGATTGATAAGGGATAATGTGGAAAAATGAAAGTTAAAATAGAAACTGTATTGTAAACTGTTTGTAAATGCTGTTTGTAAATGACTGTTTTATGTCAAGAATGCTGGGGGAGCATTTTGACCATCTTGTGATTAAGGTCGTGGAGACCTAACTGATAAAGTTGCAACTACTGACGGAGAGTCAATGAAGGACGTCTCACGTAGCAAGGTCGGCCGAGGTCTTGACCAGCCTCGGTGCGATTAAAATGGTGAGCTTCCAGTACGGTGGATGAGGGGCCAAGGAAGCGGCCTATGAGTGAAGCGCTAGGTCACCTGCGAAGGATCGTAGAGGGTGCTGACCATACGGTGGATGAGGGGCCAAGGAAGCGGCCTATGAGTGAAGCGCTAGGTCACCTGCGAAGGATCCTAGAGGGTGCTGACCATACGGTGCTCGGGCTCTGGGTCGCCTAGGATACCCACGCGTGCGTCAAGGAAGATATTGGAACAAGGAGTAGGAGTTGTTTTCTGAAATCGGGCATGGATCTGGTTGATTGACCTTGCTGGTCTTCAATGGATGAGTCCATGGCTCTTTATATGGATCTGTTGGTTGATCTTGCTGATCTTCAATGAGAGTCCATCTTGATAAGTGATTATATTGCCGAGTATTATGGGCTAGGAACTAGGAAACGGCCCCTGAGTGGACAGGTGGTGAGCGTCCTAGTTGCCAATGATGCCATAGATACTCTGATGAAGGAATGATGGGAAAATTAAAAATCAACCGGATAAATTGGAAGATGGTGATCAGTGATACTATGGTTTTATTAAAGGATTGTTTTAAACTGGTTGAATCTGTGAAAAGGCAATTTCATATTGGGTGTGTGAGTGGTGTGACTAGTTTTATTTTTGCATGAACATCCGGCTAGGGGGCCTAGGAACTCTTTTCCTTGGTACCCGGGATAAAACCTAACCAAATTCTTAATTGGATCCCATCACTACAGTGGTTGGGCGGTTGGCTAACCCATGGGATCGGATGGGGTTAGGCTGGACTGATGGACCGTAAATCGAGACTCAAATTCTGTTACTATGATAGATAAAGTAAATCCCGAATAGTAATTGTTCTATGGATAGGAATCAACGGCTGTGCCTCTTTGATGGGGAAAAAAGCGTTGATCCCAATGATCCAAGTGCAAGTTTCTTCCTTGATCTGACCGAGTATCTTTATAGGTACAATCAGATTAACTTGATCAATAATGGTCTTGACTACGTTAGAGTAAATAGTTATCCTGGTGGAATCGCCCGTTGTCGTGCTACAGCACGTCTATGGTGTGAAACCATGCATGTGAGGCTGTTAAATACAAATCTAGATGTGTGGGATTAAGTGTCTGTGTACATATGGGATGTATGGCGTGTGGAGGGTTTTGCTTTTGAGGGTGTCATGGATGCAGCAGTCAGACATAGGGTTTTGATGGAGTGTATCTGCGGGGACAAAGTTGAAATTCTGGAAGCAAGCTTGTCCGGAACGTAGCTGGAGATGATCTCAACTGTTCGGCCACTTGAGTTGTATGCGTGTCCAAATGAGTGGGCCCTTAAGGTTGCATTTAAGGTATGTGGGCATGGGCAGAAAAAGGGTATGGAGATATGGACTTAGTGTGAAAAGAATAACATGGTGATCTTTTTCCTCATAATAAATAAAATAAAAAAGCTGATGTGGCCAGCTGGCAGTAAGGGCGTGGAGCCTTGAGAAGGCGGCCAGCGCATCTTCGAGAAGAGGAAAAGGTTGCCGAAGACGCCTGCGTGGAGGGCCGCCAGGTAGAACACAGAGGGAAGAGTGGCCAGCAGCACGGGGGAAAAAATTGCGAAGGTGTGAGTCGCCTGGGGGATAAGCCAAGGGAAGTCGCGATAGCAGCCGATGAAGAGGGCTGCCAGCGGGGAACACTCGAGAAGCTAGCGAAGGTGGGGAATGCGCAGCTGACGGGTTGGCGCAGCGTGCAGAAGAGGTAAGCAAAGGGGTCGCCTTGTTTGGAAATAAAGGGGGGGGGCCTCTCAGGTGAATCGGAATCGGCAGCGTGGCTGTGAGTGATGCGCAGCTGTTGCAGTGAAGAGGAAGGGTGCAGCTGCAAGACGAAGAGAAAGTGTGGGGGTTCTCAGATGCAGATGTACTGGGGGGATTCTTGGTCGCTGTGAAACCGGGCAGCTGAAGCACAAAGGAGGGGCGCTGCAGCAGGTGTGCAGCCGTCTGAGTGGTGGACGTTCAGTCTATGATGGCCGCTATTGATAATGGGCAGTCATTAGAAGTTGTCTAATGCCTTTTTTTTTTGAAGGACAGCATCCTTGATTGTATGTGAACTCCATGATTTTGTCAGCCAGAAAGAACATTGTGTGCTTCATTATTCGTGGGCAGACTTTAACAGCTTTCTGAGTGCTAATTTTGATGGGCTGAGTGTCAAAGCATAGGAGACATACTAACCAGAAAGCAGTACATGTGATACCAGCTGACAGTTCTCTAGACTCAGATTCTTGAGTCCACTTGTGGATGTTCACTTTCATGTCTATGTTTTTGTTCTTCTCGTGTATGAGTCCCCTGTCTCAGGGTTGTTGAGACATCTTTTTTAGCAAGTGCAAAGATGACTGATGATTTGGTTTGAACATATGATAAATGGGATGATGGTGATACACGATGAAATTTCTATGATGTTTGGGTGTTGTTTTGGATGATTCTATATTGCATGGTATCAGTTATGGATGAGCATGTTGTCTTGATTGAAGGCTGTTGGGGCATTTCTTGGGATGAAGGTTTAAGGTACGAGGGATACAGAGCATATTAGTTGGATTGTAAAGGATTTGGATGTAACTCTCACAGCCAGACACCTAGTGTGTTCCCAGCGACACCGCCCACGTCACGACAGCATTGGTGAACCCGACGTGAAACCGCTAGGGTGAGAGTACAAAATGGAGCATTTATATGCAGAAATGAAAGAGCTTGAAGAGCGGTTCAGGAAGATTGAAGAAGAAAAGCAAATTCAGGAAGCAGTGGAAATTGTGATGCAATTGGTATATGACAGGGTCAATATATTTGATGGTTATGATCCAGAAAGCTATCTAAAGTGTTACGAGACAGAGATGAAGAATCAAGGGGTTCCTGAAAGTATGATGATTGCATCTTTTGCATACCTTGTAAGTCCTGATTTAAAAGATGAAGTGCTGGAACTAGCAGAGTATCACTCCAAACGATGGAGTGATTTTGCAGATGCACTTGTTTATGTGAGTTCCAGGTATAATGTGAGCTGTGATGGTGTTCCAGCAACAATCCGAGTCAATTTAGAAGCGGTTGTCGATGCATGTCTTATGGAGGACAAGCAACTGCTATTCAAGGCTGATACAGAGATTGTGGAGGCTGTTTATGCTAAATTGGGACTGCAAAAAGCCATTAGTGAGCAACAAGGCCTTCACAGTGCAAAAAGGGATGCTTTGCTACAGCCTCATAAAGATGTAATGGGTGAACTGTGCAAGTATAATCTGTTTTCTGAGGGTGCAGACATACAGGGTCCTATGATCATACCACATGATGTATGTATGCCTATGCTTGAGGAGACACTTGATTCAGAGAGCTTCAGGACAGGTGTTTCGAAGGGTATTCCTCAGGGGTCGTATCATATGTGTGAAGAACAGCAGGAACCAATGCTTCTTGCTGAAAGCATGATTGCAGAGTTTGAAGGTCTAAGACAAGAAGAAGATGCTATCATTACTGCATTCTTATCTGGTTGTGATGCTTATAAGCAGGATGATGTACATGAATATGCAGACGGGCCACAAGTATGTGTGATTGATTTAGAGGGGGTGAGTGATATGGGTGATTCCAACAGTGATGTTGCTTCTGAGGCTGGTTGCCAAGGTTCTTTGGATTTGGGTTATTCTGGAATGCTAACAGGGTGTTCCAACAATAAACAGGGTGATGCTATGCCATCAGTGTCAGGGATACCTTGCAACCACATTTGTGAGCAACAATCTCGAGCTTGGAAGCCTGTTTATGATGATGATTTGGAGAGGGAAATTGAATCTGTCTTTTTGGATCATGCAGGGTTCAATGACATACAGATTCAAGGGTACTTGGGTGAGGGACCCATAGTTCTAAGCCCATCTGCAGACATGTATCAAGAAATACTGGGAGATAACATGCAGGATATGCAAAGTGTGGTCACAGAGCCTCATGAGGCTGCATATGAGCAACCAAATGGATATAGCTATGGGGGAATGAATGTTCATGATAATCAACATGTGGGATTGCAAGATGAAAATGGCTTCAATGTGATTGATCCTGGATTGGATGCTATCCTAGATGATGCATTGGATGATTTCATGGTATATAATAGATCCCCATCAGCTTTGGACTCTTCTATGCTTGATGCTAGTCAACTGTTGGTTGCAAGTGAGGATGTGCAGGTGTTATGTAAGCCAAATGATTGTGATAAGATTGATTCAGATCTGGAGGCTATTCTCGATGATGCCTTGTTGGATTTTGTATGTGTTGATGCTTTTCCGTCTTTGGATGAGAAGAATGAATGTTTATCAGAGCTGGATCCAAGCAAGGTAGATTCGGATGGGATGTTACCAAATGTGTGTTCCATGCTGTTAATGCAGTTGCTATTTGGTGTGGCCATACAATATGTGGTGCAAAGGCTTCAAACATGGCCTGAGGAAATTTTTGAAGCAAATCATTTTGAAGAGCATCCCACTTTGAATGATGAGGATGATCATACATATGCAGGAAATCTAAATGAGGATATGGCTTTATATGAGCAAAGGATATGCCACATATGCCAAAAGCGATTGGTATTTGATCCAGGTGGGAAAGCAGAACCATTCAGATGTGATTGCTGAGGCTTGTACATATACCAATGTTGGTGTGCAAATAATGCGTGGACACTGAATTTCAGGACCTGTGTGGCACATACCAGAGGATGTGCAGGTTTAGAGGGGGTGGATGTCGTGCTACAGCACGTCTATGGTGTGAAACCATGCATGTGAGGCTGTTAAATACAAATCTAGATGTGTGGGATTAAGTGTCTGTGTACATATGGGATGTATGGCGTGTGGAGGGTTTTGCTTTTGAGGGTGTCATGGATGCAGCAGTCAGACATAGGGTTTTGATGGAGTGTATCTGCGGGGACAAAGTTGAAATTCTGGAAGCAAGCTTGTCCGGAACGTAGCTGGAGATGATCTCAACTGTTCGGCCACTTGAGTTGTATGCGTGTCCAAATGAGTGGGCCCTTAAGGTTGCATTTAAGGTATGTGGGCATGGGCAGAAAAAGGGTATGGAGATATGGACTTAGTGTGAAAAGAATAACATGGTGATCTTTTTCCTCATAATAAATAAAATAAAAAAGCTGATGTGGCCAGCTGGCAGTAAGGGCGTGGAGCCTTGAGAAGGCGGCCAGCGCATCTTCGAGAAGAGGAAAAGGTTGCCGAAGACGCCTGCGTGGAGGGCCACCAGGTAGAACACAGAGGGAAGAGTGGCCAGCAGCACGGGGGAAAAAATTGCGAAGGTGTGAGTCGCCTGGGGGATAAGCCAAGGGAAGTCGCGATAGCAGCCGATGAAGAGGGCTGCCAGCGGGGAACACTCGAGAAGCTAGCGAAGGTGGGGAATGCGCAGCTGACGGGTTGGCGCAGCGTGCAGAAGAGGTAAGCAAAGGGGTCGCCTTGTTTGGAAATAAAGGGGGGGGGCCTCTCAGGTGAATCGGAATCGGCAGCGTGGCTGTGAGTGATGCGCAGCTGTTGCAGTGAAGAGGAAGGGTGCAGCTGCAAGACGAAGAGAAAGTGTGGGGGTTCTCAGATGCAGATGTACTGGGGGGATTCTTGGTCGCTGTGAAACCGGGCAGCTGAAGCACAAAGGAGGGGCGCTGCAGCAGGTGTGCAGCCGTCTGAGTGGTGGACGTTCAGTCTATGATGGCCGCTATTGATAATGGGCAGTCATTAGAAGTTGTCTAATGCCTTTTTTTTTTGAAGGACAGCATCCTTGATTGTATGTGAACTCCATGATTTTGTCAGCCAGAAAGAACATTGTGTGCTTCATTATTCGTGGGCAGACTTTAACAGCTTTCTGAGTGCTAATTTTGATGGGCTGAGTGTCAAAGCATAGGAGACATACTAACCAGAAAGCAGTACATGTGATACCAGCTGACAGTTCTCTAGACTCAGATTCTTGAGTCCACTTGTGGATGTTCACTTTCATGTCTATGTTTTTGTTCTTCTCGTGTATGAGTCCCCTGTCTCAGGGTTGTTGAGACATCTTTTTTAGCAAGTGCAAAGATGACTGATGATTTGGTTTGAACATATGATAAATGGGATGATGGTGATACACGATGAAATTTCTATGATGTTTGGGTGTTGTTTTGGATGATTCTATATTGCATGGTATCAGTTATGGATGAGCATGTTGTCTTGATTGAAGGCTGTTGGGGCATTTCTTGGGATGAAGGTTTAAGGTACGAGGGATACAGAGCATATTAGTTGGATTGTAAAGGATTTGGATGTAACTCTCACAGCCAGACACCTAGTGTGTTCCCAGCGACACCGCCCACGTCACGACACCGTGCTTTCCGATAAGGGAAGTTTTTCCGTGTTCGGTTTTGGAAAAACCGGCGGATTAGTCTTTTGTTCGGATATCCGTGGGGGCAAGGCCCCGAATGTGGGACCCCTGTCCCACGCGAGAAGTGCTACTTCCGCTGCCAGTATCCTGAATCCGTTGCTCAGTGGGAATAGGGATCTTACAATTTGCACTCCTTCACCCAACACTGTTGGGAGTAGCACAGCCTATCTTGGACGAAGACAAGAATACATATGATTCTCGTCATGAATGAAAGGGAGAACAAAAGAAAAAGGGAATGTAGAGATGCTCTCATGTAGGAACTTGGCCACTGTGAGAGCGGTGTTGTCCCCGAGTGGCTCTGGCCTCGGCCCATTTGGTCGCATAGTCAATGCCCACCAAAATGTACTCGCACTTAGTGGGGTGGGACTTTGGGGTGTTGGGGCCCACAAAATCAATGCCCCACTTCTTGAAGGGTTCCCAAGGTGGGGAAACATGGAGAGGTGAGTAGTACTGCCTACTATCGGGTTTGGGTCTAGATCTTTGACAAATGTCGCATTGTTGCACCCATTTTTGGCACTTAGAGAATAGGGAGAGCGCCACCATAGACCAGACTGCATGATCTTCTGGGCAGTGACATGGCCAGGCCAGTGACCTCCACCTGGTTTGGAATGCACGTCCTCCATGACAAGGGCAACCTCATGAGGGTTGACACATCTCCTCAACACTTCATCCTTGCCCCTCTTGTACAATTGTCCTGCATCTTGCAATGAGTTTATAAGGCCTACTCTAAAGTAAAAGTCTCCTCTTTGCCCTGGAATTGGCATTCTATGGAAACCAAGCTATGCTCAACAACATCACAATGTCCTCATACCAACAAGTAGGGGTGGCATCCACCCCTGAAAACAACATGCTGTCTAGGAGATCATCACAAATCCCATCTTCAGAGGTTGGATCCCCACTGGGGATTTTGGACAGATGATCAACCATGACATGGTCCTTTTCCTTGGGTTGGAACATAATCTCAAAGTCAAATTCTTGAAAGAGAAGGATCCATCTCCAGATCCTACCAGCCACCTAGGCTTTATTCAACAAATACTTCAGGGCTTGATGGTCCATGATCACCACAAAGTGATGCCCTAATAAATAATGTCTAAATTTCTAAAATGAGTATACTATGGCCAAACCCTCCCGCTCTGTGGTGGAGTAGTTTCTCTTGGCCCGATTGAGCTGCATGCTTGCATAGTGAATAGGCCTATCCATCTTTAGTTCTACATCTAGCTATGCTAGCACTTCTCCTATTGCTATTGCATTGGCATCTGTGTGCACATGGAAGATCAATTCCCAATTCAGGGGGGTGACGAGTATCGGAGAGCATGCACCAGCATGTGCTTGAGAAAAGTGAAGACTCTCTCTTGATTGAGGCCCCAATGGAAGAGAACATCCAGTGGAGAACGCGGTTGAGTGGAAAACAAATACATACATGCGGATAAATTGGTGTTGGTAGCTTGTATGCTTGAGCAATTCCTTCACACCTTTAGGATTGGACAGAGGGCCTAATCTGAGAATAATAATGATCTTGTTGGGATCTGGAGAAAGACCATCAGCCAAGATGATGTGACCTAGCAAGGCGCCATGACCCACAAGGAAGTGGCACTTGAAGGGGTTAAGGCGGAGACCGGATACCTTGCACTTCAAGAACACTAAAGTGAGTTGAGGTAGGTGTTCCTCTAGAACCACCACCCTACGCATGCCTTTTTCCCCACTAAAGTTAGAGAAGTCATCCAAAAATATGTGTAAGAAATCATTCAAATACTCTTGGAAAATCTTGGTGGTGGCAGTCCTCTGGAAGGAGGCTGGGGCATTGCAAAGACCAAAGGGCATCATCCTATAGGCATATGTTCCCCACTGTGTGAAAAATCTGTCTTGAGCCGATCTTTCTCATCGATCACAACCTAGTTGTAGCCGCCAAACCCATCCATGAAGGAATAGAGCACATGGTCGGCCACATCTTCTAGAACCCACTCTATTAAGGGCAAGGGAAACACACATCTTTGATTGCGCACCGATTGAGGGGTCTAAAGTCTACACATATCCTGATCTTGTTGGTCTTCTTTTTGTTGGGAATCACCACTATAGGTGACAACCACTCCGAGTGCTCAATGGGAACAATGATACTGGCCTCTTCCATCTTGTCTAACTCTTTCTTCACTACCTCTCAATATTTTGGGTTCATGCAGTAAATGCCCTTTCTGTGACTGGCTGACTGCCTTCTTTTAGTGGAATTATATGAGTGCAAATGGTTGGGTCTACCCTTGGGAGGTCCTTGTAAGTCCATGCAAACACATCTTGGTGCTCTTTGCAAAAGTTGGTGATTCTCTAAAAGAGTGGAAGGGTCCTCCTAGACCCAAGCTACCACCAAGATGGGGCATGGCTCCTTTGTTGTGCCCAAGTTCAGCTCTCTCACCTCCTCATGGGGGTAAGTGGTGGGTGGAAGAGGAGCGGTGGGTGGAGAGTGCTGCTTGATGAAGAGATAAGGGGTCATGGGTTGGGATGATGTCCAGAGGGAAATCACCAATGCGTTCCTCCATCCAGCGGGTATCTCTTCTAGGATTCCTCCCTAGTCTTGAGGTGCTCTACCCGCCGCTCCTTGGCGAGTGCATCTAGGAGGGGTTATAGGTGCCTCTGATGACTCCTCTTGAGAGACCTTCTTGCGAGGTTGTCGAGAAAATTCAGGTTCCCTAAACCTATGACCTCTATCTCTTCCTACTGAGGCACTCGTGCAGAAAAGGAGGCCATAGTGAGCAAGAAAATTCTATCCAATCCTATACTCCTACTTCTTTTGAGAGCTCTTCTTCTTGGGACAACTCTTGAATGGGGTCTGGGTCCAACTCCACTATGTCCACCATATTGCATTGGAGCCCCTCACATAGGAATTTAGCCAATTCCATAGAGGTTGTGCCACCTCTCCTTCTGAGCCAAATGGATCCCAAGCCTCATCCACTAGTAATCCTTGCCATTCCTCTTGCTCTTCCTTGTCACTAGGTCCCTCCTCACGGATGGGAATCATGTCATGTAGGGCAGTGTCCCTTGCACTCTGATCAGGGCCTTTTTCTAAGGGCAAGGTCACCATCCCCCCTGGGTTAGGGATATGCAAGTTGTCTCGGCCCCAAATCATGGATCACCTGAGCTGCCCTCAACCAAGGCCTTCCAATGAGCAAGCTGTAGGCTCCTCTAGATAGTGGGAGGTCTAACACCACAAAATTCATTTCAAATACTATCCCCTCAAAAGCGATCGAAACTTTCCTGAGACTAGTCCCAAGTTCATCACTTCTCTCTGGTCGGTCACTTGGATGGCAAAGGGAGCTGGCTCAGTAATTCACAGACCCAAGACTTGCCTAGTAGCCTTCAGGCATAATGTTAACACCAGAACCACCATCCACAATGGCCCCTTCAATTTGAGTTTCACCCACGAAGACTGCCACCCTCTCAGGCTTCGATGATTGGCCACACTTGGGGCAGTGAGGCATACCCTTGCTTGCTTCCTGTGCCATTGCCCATTACTACTAGATGTGGCTTCACCCCTAGTTGTCTTTGAATCCATCCAATGCTGGACCAAGACTAGTAGTTGCTCTCCTATTTCCTGGCTCAAACCACATAATTGAGAAAGTGTGATTTCCACCTTTGCTCCTGCCAACTTCCTCCCAACTTAAATTACTAACCTTGGGTTGGGTAGACCCATCACCTGCCTTTGAAGGTATGGTGGCTGGGGGAGTGACCAAGGTAGGCACTGCTTTCTTCTCCATGGGTGGTGTTTGAGTGAATTCATCCACAACCTCCTTATAAGCTTGTTCCACAATGGATGGGTGAACTGTACCATCAAGAGGAGTTGGTGTCTTTGGGGCTCCTTGCTTGGGACTAAGTGAGACGACCGCCACTATTGGAGTGCCAATAGTGGGAGGTGGCACCACTACCACTATTGGAGTGCCAACAATTGGAAGGTGGCACCACAACTTCCACCATATTAACCAATGGGGTTCTAGGACAATCCTGGGTGTAGTGGTCTCAGCTCTCCGGGTAATGGAGGCATGGGGACGAGCCCTGTGTGTGGTATAGTGCATTGAGCTTGCATGTGGCCGCTCCCCCCACAAAGGTAGCATATGAGAGGCTAGGTGGGGTTGTTGGGAGGACGGCGATTGGCAAACCTTTGGTTAGTAGGCCAAGCCCCATACATGTCGTTTAGCAGTTGGAGGTACTGGAGGAGCTGTCGCATATAGACCACTAGGGGTGTTTGTGGGACCAACATGGGTGGGAGGTACGGCTGATAGGTTGGGAGAGTGCCTCCTTAATATGGGATTTGCCCATAGGCAAGTGGTTTTATGTTAGGATTGCTCCGGGGTGAGGGGTATCGGTGTATGTTACCGTGGCTACTTGAGATGATGTGGCCTGGGGTAGTGGAGGGGTTTGTACAAAAGTAGCCATGGGGGAGGGAAGGGTATGTGGGGTAGCTAAGTAGGAGGAGCTAGTGGTGAGACAAGGTTAATATAAGCTTGGGATTGGGGCTACTCCAGCTGATTAAGGGTTAAGGGTGTTGGGTTTGGTTGGTGGTTAGGAGCCTGGGCAGACATTTCTCCCTATCCTTTTCATCATCTAGTGTCTTGTGGCATGTTTGACACAAATGGACTTCAGTGGATCTCGTTGTTGTTACTCAGTCCTCTCTGGGAAGGGTCTACCACTCATGGGATGTACCTTCCACGTGCGTAGGTTGATCTTGTCTGATCTTTCCTTCGAATGTAGATATGGTCGATATCCCAATCGTGGATCATTTTGGTTTCCCTCATGAATGGTCGCCCAAGGATGCAGTCATATGAAACTGGCTAACGTCCGAAGTTCATTACCACAAAGGTGTGGCGGCAGAAGGTGGTTCCAAGGATCTTTATTTTCAAATCCTTCAATAGACCAATGGGTCTAGCAGTGGCTCCATTAGCAAGTTTGACTAGTAATTTTATGTCATCCATGCTCCCCATTTTTCCCAACATTTTTTGGTAACAATGGTCACTCCTACTCCCCCGTCCAGGATTGCTATGACCTAGAGTCCATCAAAGGTTATCGGCAATGAGGCATTGAGCTCATCACCTTCAAAGTATTTTCCGAGCTTATTTACTCAAACTAACGGGTGCGAGTGATCCCATGGGGTTCAACAAGCTCGTCTTCCTCTGACTTATTAGAGCTTGTCTAGCTCTATGGATTCTTGCATTCCTGCCTCGAGGCATCCCTCCATCCAATCCTTCAAATCTTTCCATAAGCTTGGGCTACCTTAAAGCAAGGTGCCAATGGGGATTTGGATCTGAGAAGAGAGGAAGGAAGAGAGACTAGCAATGTCTCTAGGAGGAGCGGAGGCTGTTCCGTGGTGTGAGGAAGGTTGCCTTAGGTTGTTCCTAAGCTCTTATGTGTATATGGTATCTGGATGGGGATTTCTGTGTTCGTTCTTTTAAGATGGTCATCCCCCAGGTTTCTAAGATATTTAGCTACTCGGTTCCCTTGGTGAGGGGTAGCTGTCTTCGCAGTGGGTGCTGTTACTTGTGTTGGCCAATGTGGGGGTGATAGGTTTGGGAGCTCTCTAGTATATACCTGAGATTCTTTAGTGGGTCTCATGTTGGAGACCAAAGGGCATGGCTCAAGGTAAGCAGTAGGAGGCTCATCTTCTATTTGAACTTGTGTTGGCCAATGTGGGGGTGACAGGTTTGGGAGCTCTCTAGTATATACCTGAGATTCTTTAGTGGGTCTCATGTTGGAGACCAAAGGGCATGTCTCAAGGTAAGCAGTAGGAGGCTCATCTTCTATCTGAGCTTGGTAGTCCCAGATCAATTCTTGGGCTGCCAAGAGTTTCCTTTTCCTTTATGGGGTTAGGGTATTTGGCAAGCTTTTTAGGGATCTGCTTAGTGTCAATCGGTTCCCTGGCTCGGGTGGCTGAGCGTAGCAGATCTTCCTCTTCTAGGTGAAGAGGTTGATGCATGTGTTGTCATGCCATCTTCCAAACCACTCTTGATAACTACCCAGCTGTCTCCCGTGCTGATTTTTATGGTTTTCTTTCTCAAGCTCTAATTTCTCGTGCTTGTTTAGGGACATTCTTTGAAGATAATACCTTTGCTTGTCCTTGGTCTCGTAAGGTTGATTCCTTTGCTACAACATGAGCTACAACCCTCTGCCTATTTTGCAATCTGGATATAGCGTTGAGAGGGACCATGTGGATGAAGCTGTCTCTTACATGCAATAGGTTAATGTTGGCACATGGATTAGCTTCACAAGCCTTCCTTGTTGTCCTTGGTATCAGCAGGGACAATCCTTATACATATGGTCTATCCCACACCCAATTCATAAAGGAGTTAATACGGAAGCTCCTATAGAGGTACTTGCCATCTCTTTCTTGATTGGATACGGTGAGGTCCTATGCAATGATAGCATTGCATGGGTGGTTATTTCACCATTGCATTCATATCCTGGCCGCGTGGCATTAGGGCAGCTAAGTATGTTGGGTACATTTGGTCACCCTCTATCACGTAGTGGCTTAGGATTTGAGAGGGTGGACTAGTTTGCTCAAAAGGTTCGTAGTAGGTAGGACCTTCGAGAACTTCCCCCTCGTCCCCATCTTCAAAGATTTCTTTTAGGGTTAGCTGACCAACATGTGTGACTCGCGGCAATGGGGGTCGAGGTGGGAGAACTAGGGGTGGTAAGGGCATTTTGGGTACCCTAAGAATTCCACTTTGGGCCACTTCTTGGCCTGGTTGAGGTGCATTGTGAAGAGAAGGTGCTGGCAAGGCCAACACAGTTGCCTTGGGTTTGCAGACAGGGCTTGAGGTAGAGCATGGGCTTGAACAGGGCTTGAGGTAGAGCATGGGCTTGCAGACAGGGCTTGAGGTAGAGCATGGGCTTGAACAACCCTTTGTTGATAGCAATTCGTGACTTCGTTGATTACCATGTCTTTGGCAATATGTGTAATAGAGGGTGGGACAGGGTCGCAAATGTGGACACTCCATGCTAGTACATGGTTAGCTTAAGAGATCAGCACCATACTAGCTCTCTCTTCGGATAGAGATGGGGTTAGCCCAACCTGATCCCGACCTTGGCCAGTTCTCCAATGTTGGATCATTTGTTGCATTAATGCAACGACCAACTGCTCAACTTGCTATCCACCAGATGTGGACTCTTTGCTCTTTCCATCAGATTTTGTGCTGGTGGTCTTGAATGAGGCTTCTAATATACCCTCATGAAGTTCTCGAGAACGTGTTTTCTTGAAGTTGTCCTCAAAGTTGAGAACTTGTCTCTAGAACTACAGCGGGAGTGGAGATATCTAACTGTGTTGATATAGTCTCAGATAGTTTCACCATCCTTTTGTCTAAAATTGTGCATCTACTCCACTAGACTCCATATCATTCCTTGACAAGAATATTTGACCTTGAAGGCCTCTTTCAAGGCTTTAAAGGTGGCTTCATCCTCAGCTAAACCATTGGCCAGCTTTACTGTCTAGGGTGAGGCCAAAGGCACTCACCTTAAGTTAATCTTCCACGTGGCCAAAGGCTTCACAAATTTGGTTGAACATCTCCAAGTGTGGGATGGGGTCTCCAGTCCCATCAAATTTAGTGATTAGCTTTGAGATGTTTACAGGTTTATTCCGCTCTATTCTAGGTTTTAGTGCGGGTTGATCTGGTGGGCTAATCTTAACATTTATGGTGGTAGGCCTGCCATGGCTAGAGTGGGTGTTGGTTGGGGAATGATTGGAGGAGGCACGGAGATACGCAGATAATAGATCATTGGAGGCCCTTGTCTTATGGGTGGGTTAGGTTGTGCCCCTTGTTCCCCCATGTGATACCCTCAGTATGCTCCCTATGGTGGGTACTGTTGATATACAGGTGGATTGGACTGATGAGATGGGGCCGGGTAGGCCCTTTCTCTCTTGTACGATGTTTTTGGTCCTTGGGAAGATGGATCGGGCCCTAGGTTTTGTATGGGTCTCTAGGACCTGAATGAATTAGCCACCCTTGAAATAGGCATGGCTCTCTAGACTGGGAGGTTGAGTCTAGGTCTAATGGCTCTCACTTTTCCCCATTTCCACTCTAGGATCTGGAGCGTGGGCTCACTTTCTTATTGATGTTCCATGCCTCTCGCCCTAGGTTGTGGCTCTTCTGACTGTGTGTTACCCAGGATAAAGTTGCGGAGCCTTGAAGAAAAGCTTCTCTGTGAATGTGTGGGAGAGGTAAGGTCTTGCTCTTGGATAGGTGGTCTGTCCATACATTGATCTCTGGGTTCTCCTATCTCAAGGTTACGAGTTTCTCGTCTCGTGGTGGGATGGTATTCGCTCTCACTGGTGATGTCAAAGATGAGCACCATTTGGCTCCATGCAGATGGGTCTGACCCTATGAGTGAGGGAGCTTTAGGAGAGTTTACGTCATCAAAGAGAGGGCTGTTTCACACCAATTTACCAGAACATAAGTGCATGAATGTGTGGAACTATGTGCAGAACCCCCTTGTAACATTTCTTTTTTTTGGAATGGTACGGGCGTACGCTTTGCAATGGTACAGGCATACGCTTCAGAAGGAAACGGTTGTGCGCTTCTCAGGGAGCAGATGGCATGGGTCGTACACTTCCTAGAAGACACGGACGTGGCTTTAGGAAGAAGGAACGGGTGTGCACTTTTGGATGGAGAAGGTACGAATGTGGAAAGTTTGCCACATCATGCGTATGCTTTAGAAGAGACAAATGGTACGGGCATGGCACAAATATCATGGACGTAAGCTTGCTGGAGCTAGGGTAAAAGATAATGACATGGGCATGGCAAAACTGACACAGGCGTGGCAAGTGAAAGAAGCATGTTGGAAAACGAACGTACACTTCTATGAAGGAATGGTCATGGCATAAATGGAATGGTCATGGCACAAATGGAATGGTCATGGCATTTCTAGAATTAGAGATTTTTCAAAGAATTTAAGGCTACAGGTTTGACTGCCACCTACAATATTCTCTAACTGTGTAGTTGTATCCCTTGGTTAAATGCAATTTATGCCTACTTAAATGCAATTTATGCCTACTTAATGCAAATATTCTCTTTTTAATGCTAACTACCAAATTAATTGCATAAGATTTTCCAAGATTTTTCCAAAAGGAATGGTATGGGCATGGAACATTTGCCACGGCCTTGTCTTGTGAATGGAATAGGCGTTCGCTTCTTAGAGGAGCATCCAGAATGGGATTTTTGCCTTGTTTCCTTCTCCAATTTTTGTAAATTCAAGTATTTTTCCAATGTTTTTTTTGGATTTTTATTTTGATAGGGAGCTAGAGCTAGTCTCTCTAGTTACCTATTGATGCCTAGAGTGCTTAAAGAAACCTAATAAATTGAGATTAATTTGATAATTAAGCTATGGTGCAAACTTAATGAAAGATGAACAAAAATTCAAAATTTGTATGAATGTCAAGGGCAAAGATTAAACACTTACTTGTGTCTCTCACACTTGGTGAAGACCTCAATACTCTAATGCTCCGGTTGACCTCCATAGCTCCATGGAACACCATAAAAAAAACAAACAACAAACTCAAACACAAACAAACAACTGGTGGATTTGCACTTCAACCGGACCAAATGAGGACTCTAGCAAATGAAATAAGTGGAGAACCCTAAGCTAAGTGCTATCCCCAGAAGCAGCGCCAAAGATGTTAATGTTAACATATAACCTTGCACACAAGAGAGGGAGATAAGAAGAGAAACAAACATGTAAGGGTTGAGTCGGAGATGTGCACTTAGCCAACCCTAATGAGGGTTGACTCCCCTTTGTGAGGCCGCTAGGGGCTCACACCACCACCACCACTTGTGTCACCCAAGTGGAGATTCAAGAATTAGGTGAAGAGAAAGAAGGAGGGAGCTATGGAAAGCTCAACCTTTACTCCATGCCACATGCATGCAAGAGGGACATTGGTAGAGAGACAAGAGAGGGGAGAGGAGAGGAGAAGCTAAATCATCACCATCCCTACAAGCATACACGACCACAATCAAACATGCAAGTATCAACAACACAAGCATGTATCCACAAGCTCAAGAGAGTGAGAGAGAGAGAGAGGCAAAAATCAAATGAGACTAATAGGATTACCCCCTTTCATATTCCATAAAATCTCTTATATACAAGAGCTCTCATTTTACAATGGTCGGCTGCCCGTTTAAAATTGGGGCCCAAAACTAGCTTCCTAGCTCTATGTACATCTCTTTCCTATGACCGGCATTACACATTCCATAAGCTCGATCATCCCATATCTCTTTTATCATTAAGCGCTTTGCGTGGCTACAAAAAGAATGTTATAAGAAGCGTAGCCATGCTTGAAAAATAATTTTAACTGGAGTGGTTAACAAGTGTGAACCTCTCACACGCTTGCATTCCCACTTAGAGTGTGAACCTCTCACACTTGCAGCCCCACTTATTTGTACTTCATCCTCTTTGATTTCCCAAACGACTATACACCACACTTTCACAAAACATGGCCCTTAGAAAATTCACGACATTAGTCACACACTTCAAACTCCATCCATTTGGTTTCAGCCATTCATATGGTAAGCTCTTTCTTAATGATAGCTCCAACTCCATCATGCTCTCCTTTCCCATGGCATGAAGCTAGAAAGCTTCATAACATTTCTATGCCAGTTAGGCTAAAGTGTGTAGCAATGAAGTAGAAAGGACATTTGGCTTTGGACTCGGGTACACATCCATCGAACCACACCCAATGATGTTTTAGTGCAAGACTTTGATGTTTAAGCCACTGGGTCATGTAAGAGAAAGAAATTTTGCACAAAGAGGGTGTCATGTGTCTTGTCATCTAAAATATAGAAATGGAGAGTTTTCCTAACATCACCTGAATTAGTGTGCACATATGTTATGTGCACTAAGATGGTAACTTGATTATAGTACCAGTGTATGGATTGTATTTCATTCTGCTCTTTAAAGGAATAATTCTTAGCCACAACATCATCTAGAAACTTCTTAATGCAATATTTGTATTGTTGAGCCTGCCACGTGTAAGTGAAGTTATGCTGAATGAAACTCTTGATCTGCTATGTAAACAAGGATAAACAATCCTTGCACCACAAGATCCTTTCTCTTTTTCTTTCCAAACCATCTTCATCAAGTTTACTTGTCTCTATATCTTGAAAGACCTTCACAAGGAGAAAGTTATTATATATTTTCTCATTTAGGACATAGCACCATTCTTCTTATGCCACATTTACCACACACCCCCATTATACATTTATAACTATGGAACATTGAGTCTACCATCTTTGGGCATAGTAAGGATTCCCAAATAGTTATGACATTGTTGTAACCAAATTGCACAACTTGACACATAAAATTTCTTATGCCCTGAACACAAGAAGAGCAAGCACACATGCATGTTGTCCCATGAAGCTCGAATTGATTCTACTGCATGTAATTGAATGATTCCTTAAAAACATCATTTACATGTGTGAAATACAACAGGAAGTGTATCAATCCTTCAACTTGTACATGAAAAAGGGATTGAGGCCCTCGAAGCATCTTTGAGAAATCTTAAGCGACAGGCGACGACGGGCAAATAACGGGCCTTGGCTCTTTTAAAGAACTCCACCTATTAATGCACATGTTTTTAAGTCATAAAGTACTTTTATACCACTTAATAGTACTTCTCCATCACTTAATAGTACTTCCAAACCACTTAACAATACTTCTAGACCCTAGTAGTACTTTAGGACCACTTAACAATACTTCTAGACCCTAGTAGTACTTTAGGACCACTTAGGAGAACTTCATGAGACCACTAAATAGTATTTTAGGACCACTTTAAAGTAGTTCAAGACTAAGAAAAAGTACTTTAGGACCACCCAAAAATAATTTAGAGCTCTTAATATTACTTTGTGACCTTTGCAAAGTACTTTAGAATTACACAAGTAATTTAGGACCACCTGATAGGGTTACCTTGAAAAACATACAAGTTCTCTAGAGCTATTAAAAGTACTTTAGGATGGTCTAAAATTACTTTAGAGCTTTTAAAAGTAGTTCAAAACCTTTGCAAAGTACTCTAGGATCATGTATAAGTTCTATAGGACCACTTAATAGTACTTTATGATCACTTTAAAGTCCTTATAAGTTATTTTTTATATTGAAAAACACTTTAGGGCCACTTAAAATAATTTAGAGCTATTAAAAATACTTCATAGACTTTGCAAACTACTTTAGGATCTTGTATACGTACTTATTCATCGTCATAAAGTAATTTATACTGGCCGCCCGTAAAGTATTTTTAATAGCTCTTAAGCACTTTTAGGTGGTCTTATAGAACTTTCAATGGCACAAAAGAACTTGTAAGTATTTAAAGTGATACTGAGTACTTCCAAGGAGTACTAACAAGTTCTTTTGTGCTTGCAAGTACTCAATATCAATTTAAAATTTTTACAAGTACTTTTGTGCTTAGAAGTACTCAATATCACTTTAAAATACTTACATGTACATTTGTGCCATTGAAAGTTCTATAGGACCACCTAAAAGCACTTTAGAGCTATTAAAAGTACTTTAGGGCCAATGTACCAAGTTTAAGAGGAGGAGAGGAAAAGGATAGCTTATGAGAGAAAGAGAGAATGGAGAGCATGATAACGAGCAACATGTACTGTTGGCGACAATCCAAGCCTTGCCCCTCCTCTTCCTCTCCCTCCACCTTCTTCTCCACCACTATCCATTAGCTTAGATAAGCCACATGGACCACCCCTTCCTCCTCCAAAAGAACCTCCCCTTCTCTTCCACAAGAACCCACTGCCCCTCCTTTGGGCGCCCATAGTGTGGAGAGAAAAGAACTATAAAAGTCAGGAGCACATTGTCGTCCATGCAATCTTCCAATCCTATTTCAAAGACCTTATGCCTTTATTAGAACCATGTGTACTTGATGCTTTGATCGATCATCCTAACATGGCCAAGTGCAGTCAAAAAGAGAGGAAATTTGGATCGATAGTGCTATAAAGTATTCGTCGTTCTTATACAGTTATCAAGAAGAGGAACCATGTGGATGCTTTGGTTGCTCGATGAGCTATTGTGGCAGCCATAAGTAGCTCCCAAATAAAGAGTAAGGTGAGTGCCACATCTTGCATCCTTTTCATAGCACCACATACACTTAGAGTTGGCTCTAGTAGATAGCAAAGTTTAGATGCCAATAAGATTGGTGATTTATGGGCAACAAGTAGTGGTCGTGTACCTAGGCATGATCTCCTACTAAACGAAACCACTAGAGCCTTGATAGAAAGGTCTTGGGAGGAGAATTGTTGTGCCTCACCAGTTTTTAAGAAAGCTTTACACAAGAGAGTCACATCATTGAGCGCAGTGCTTGCTTTCTTGAAATGACCCAAACCAAGCCGTGTTCTTAGTTTGGGGCATTATTTCTAGACCTTAAAGTTGTACATAGGTCATTTGAGGGGTGTAAGCCTTGGCATAGGTCATTTGAGGGGTGTAAGCCTTGGCATGTCGTGAGGTACTTACACATGCAACACGTGTTTGTCATTATGATGTGTTCCATTCTCTTAGTGGACATGTAGAGAGTTGCCTCACAGTCCTCTCATGATTTCATCCACTCCTTTTTGTGTGCATTCACGGACACTATATGATGTCTTGTGTGGAGAGCACAGTTGCACATCATGTGGTTCACTTGCATGGCTACAGATGATAGATCTTGATACAAGTGACCAAGAGATAGTGACATGGCATCGCTATGAGTATGTGACACATCAGCTCCAAAGTGGTGGGTAGTCTAGGAAGTTACAGCTTGTGGACAAACATACACCATGTTGTAACTTCATAGGGAGAAAATCTACCCTTACATATGGCACATTCATTGTGCCAAGTGACAGGATCATCAATTTTGAGCATGCCTGGTAGAGTTCCCTATTGGTGTGGTTGTCTCTGTGGTCAATTTTATAGAGAACTACACATTCACACCTTTTCCATAGATACAATCCGAATATTATTTCTCAGAGCAGGCAATGGTTGTATTTCAAGTTATTTGTTTCATATTTGAGATATATTATATAATTGATTTTTATGACCTAATCACCTCTCTCCCTAACCTCGTCAATTTTATAGAGAACTACACATTCACACCTTTTCCAGAGATACAATCCGAATATTACTTCTCAGAGCAGGCAATGGTTGTATTTCAAGTTATTTGTTTCATATTTGAGATATATTATATAATTGATTTTTATGACCTAATCACCTCTCCCCCTAACCTCGTCAGGTTACTATTACAATGGTCTACATTAGCTATCGACGTGCAGATTTGGGACATAGGACTTGGGTTTATAGATAACCTATATGTAAATAGTGTTAGGAGTAAGTGATTATATAAGTCACTTTTGGGACAACTTTTGGATCTTTTGACATCTTATTGACATTACCAATTTGGTCATCTTCTTGCCTAGAGCAAGCTTCCATGGTGAGCTCTCCCTTTTGAGAAGCTATGTGTATACTCCATTATGAGTATAAACCATGGTACTCCATTATGAGTATAAACCATGGTACTCCATTTGAATGCATGTACGCCCTCTCTTGCAGTGGTATTAGAGCTCTTTTTTTTTATAATGCGAGATTTTTATTTGTACCAAGTAGTGTCCTTACGGATCAGAGCTGGAAGTAAGACTCGATCACGAGACCTTACCCCAAACACACACGTTTCACCAATTGCTCTACCCCAAACACACACGTTTCACCAATTGCTCTACCGCACTGCTGGTGTATTAGAGCTCTTATCTTTGATCTTCATGTACGCCCTCTGTTGCAGTGGTATTAGAGCTCTTATCTTTGATCTTCAGGAGATTTGGAGTTCTTGAATTACTTAGGGTTTCTTAATTTTGTTTAGAGAATTCCTTGAACGCCACTGGCATATTTCTGCATAGGAGGCGGCATCTTCTATCTTTCTCAATGTGCTCTCACAGAGCTCAGCTTCTATCTTTCTCAATGTGCTCTCAGAGCTCTTCAGCAGCAAAGCCATCATCAACAAGATCATTTCTTCATAGAGATCGTTATCAGGATGTCCTCGCTGGTCAGCTAGGTTTTCTTGCAGAGCTCATCTTCTTCATAGAGCGTTTTCCCTCATACAGCTCTCAAAGGGTTAAAAAATTCTACTTGAAGCTTCACAGATTTCTATTACTCAGCCAGTGATGTGAATCACTACATCTCTGTGTACCTGTGGTGCCATATCTGACTTGAATCAGCCTTCTTTAGAGAGCTTCAACTTCTATTCCAGCAAGTGTTCCCGACTGCAAGGATCAGAAAGCTCCGAGAGTAGGTTTTGTTGCCAGAGATCAAAATTCTTGACTCTCAGTAAGACAGACTGCAGCACTGTACACGCAGGCGACACGGTCTAATTAACAGTATATGCATAAAGGTCCTCTTGTAATGAGCATTGCCATGAAGGATTTTATGCAACTGCAAAATGTGTGTGACACTATAGACTCACTCTATGAGATATTAGATATACTTGTGATGCTATGGATGTGATGCTTATGCATACTCATGATCGTTATTATACACATGAAGATCTTGTCTAGAGAGATATTGATGTAGTGGACCATGCCTTAGATCATTTAGGGGATGGATGATATATATGGTGAGGGCAGCGGTTTGCTTATGATTGTGTATGATTCTATGTATAAGGCATGTTTATTTGGCCTTTGGGGATGCCATCATGACCCTATGGCTTATCGAGCAGAGGCTTTCACTTTTGGATGCATCACATGTTATTTGGGATGCATGGTTCTTAATCAGGAGTAGGCCACATTCACATTTATGGTCACTTGGTGACCAAGGATGGGTGTATAAGATTTCCCTTAGATCCTAGCACTCTTGTGGGCGACTTGGCCACTTTACTAATCATTACGGATGCTATTATGATTCTCATGATTGTGAGACATTGACATATGGATCATTGATTCGAGTTGGTCCATGAAGTTTTCCATTTGATCCAGGAGGCTACGAGGTCCTTATAATGTTAGTGTTATTTATGCATCGACACTTGTGGTTTCCCATTTGATCCTAGTAGTGATTTGGTTTATTATATGGAACCTAAATCGTTGGGTCCATATGTTGTGGGCTACTCTGGGATGGAGGAAGCACTAAGTGTAGAGGGTGTGGATACCCACAAGAATCAGATACCTTAGCTTGTGATAACTATGTCCATATATAGTGTTGTAGGTGGTGTGGTATAAACGTGTATATAATGTGATCGGTTACGCTGTATGGACCCTTGACCATATCCTAACTATCAATGGTCATAATAATAACCCCATGGGCATCTAATCCAGGGTTCCCACCAAAGACATGTGCACCAATGACTTCTGCTCATAATGGGGAACTTTACAAATGTGCACCAAACATAGATATGAGATACATATTGAGAGGCAGGCATTGAGTGTATACTAATACCCCCCTCAATGTTTGCCCAAAGACAAATTATATTCTTGGCCCAACCCCAAGTCAATGAAGATCCCAAGTAAGTTGATCCTTTCCAAAAGCCTTGGTGAAGATGTCGACACCATGCAGTTCTAGTCCGTAGAATAGTAGCTCCACTATATCATCCTCAATGAACTCTCGCACATAATGATACTGAATCTCAATGTACTTTGTTCGAGCATGAAATACAGGGTTCTTGGCAATAGTCATATAACTCTAGTTGTCGTATTGCAAGGCTGTAGCCCCACTAATCTAAACTCCCATGTCCAATAAAATCCTCCTTAGTTACACTACTTCACAAGAAGCAAAATAAGCTACCTTGTACTCAGCTTCTATAGAAGAAAGTGCCACTGTAGGCTGCTTCTTGTTGGTCTAAGAGAAAGCACCGAATTCTTTTTTGTTTATAATTGAAATGGAATCTCTATGCCTAAGTTATTGCAAGTTTTTTATATAGTAATCATATTCCATGGCTTCCATAAATGCCTTCTATAAATGGAATCTCTATGCCTAAGCTATTGCAAGTTTTTTATATAGTAATCATATTCCATGCCTAAGCTATTGCAAGTTTTTTATATAGTAATCATATTCCATGGCTTCCATAAATGCCTTCTATAAATTTTTTGATCTTCCATGGCTTCTATAGAGGCCTTCCGTATGCGTTTTGGCTAGCATTTTTTATATTTATTTAAAATATTTGATAATATTAAAGTTATATTATAATTTTATGATGTTTATTTTTGGAGATATTAAACTTATATTTAATAATATTTAAACTTATATTTAATAATATTAAACTTATATTTAATAATATTAAACTTATATTTAATAATATTAAACTTATGCTTATATTATAATTTTGTGATGTTTGTTTTTGGAGATCTGGTATTCAAACCATACATGACTAATTTTCTTTTTTATGTTTTTAATATATTTGGAGACCACTAATTGTTATAATCTTTGCATCTTTGTTGTCACTTTTAATCTATTTGGGTATTCTCTATTATGAGTGTACAAACAAGATTCAGCTATATGTTTTTAATATATTTGGAGACCACTAATTGTTATAATCTTTGCATCTTTGTTGTCACTTTTAATCTATTTGGGTATTCTCTATTATGAGTGTACAAACAAGATTCAGCTAATTAATATCTTCAACTCTAGATTGTGTATGTGTGTGCATGTGTGTGTGTGCGCGCGCGCGCACGCGCACGTGCGTGTGCGCATTTGTGTATGCATGGATGCATCTCTGTGTGTGTGTGTGTGTGTACACATGCATGTGTGTGTATGTATACAAATGCATGTATGTGAGTGTGTGTGCATGCGCGCATGCATGTGCACACGTGTGCATGTGTGTAAGCATGTGCACATACATGCGTGTGTTCATGCATGTGTGTGTGTGTGTGTGTGTGTGTGTGTGAGAGAGAGAGAGAGAGAGAGAGAGAGAGAGAGAGAGAGAAAGTAGATTTACAAGGGGAGAGACATAATCATGTGAGACCATGCTTCCCATAGTAAACATGATGGTGTATTTGAAACACAATTGTACATGTACTTTCAAAAAGTGTAGATTCTCCTTAAGAAAAATGATCACCTTATTGATGGGCCTTTATTTCATAAAGAAGTGTCAAATTTTCTTAAAATCCTAGAGTTTTTCCTATAAAACATTCATGGTAAAATACTATGCCTATATAACTTGGTGCTCTTCTAAACCCAAGTGATAGAAGTTTTCCTTTTCATCAGCAAAAGTGATAATAATACTCTTTTAAATTATCTAAAAACCAAGTTAATTGTGGAAACAATAATCCAAGAAGTCAAGGCTTACGATAAGTCAACCATAAATTGTAGTAAATTTGGAAAAAAAACATTAGAAATATAAAAAATGTATACATCTATATGAATTTGGCCAAGAGAATTTTTTAATGAATGCATAAAATTGTACTTTCATTATATGAATAAAAGCTAGCAAGAATATCTATTTTCAACAAAAACTAATGCTAGCAAGCGTGTCTATTTAAAAAGAAACTTATGTATGGAGGTCAATGCATACAAGTGCTAGCTCTGATCACAACTCTTCCATTAAAAAGCTCACAAATTCAAGTCTCTGTACAATGCTCATAGCTAGATATTTACTCAAAAAGGTTCCAAATGACAAGGTTACAACTTTGATATTACTTTATTCGAACATTATAATCCTAAAAATATGTGCCATGTTGTGCTTTGTGCATTGACCACAAAAGTCTACAAAGCTATGTTTTTAAAAGCATTGAAGCCAACCATCTTGAAAATCACCACTAAAATGTCAGAAGATGTGCACAAACATCATAATGATTATGGATATATACTATGTTTCTAGGGAGTAGCTTCAAGAAAACATCAGTGTCATAATGATTAAGGAGTAACTTCAAGAAACCATTGGAAATTGCAATTAAAGGTCAAACCCATCCTCTTGTTTTGAATTTGACCTAACAATGACGTGTGTATCCCAATTGTGAGTTTATACTCTAGAGCTTGTTTCCAAACATTACAATGACTTCATACAAACACCATTGGCCATCCTTCATGATTTTGGATCGAGGGGCTCTCAAGGGTGCTCATCAATGAGAAAATGGAACCAGAAATGCTCATGAGCTATGAAACCATTATAAGGGAATTACACAATCGATTATCTTTGTGAGTAGATACTTGAAAACGTGTTTCTAGAGATTTATGATGATTTCATGTAATCCACATCACCGTCCATGCTTTGTCACTTTGGGTCAATGTGTTGAGGCAATGGGACCACACAAGCTCATGAGTTATGAAACCACCCTAAGGGGACTTACACAATCATTTCTTGTAATGTGGTGTGGTGTGTTATATGCCTGCCTATTTTTTTTTGTGTGTGTCTCTTTTTTTGTGTGGTTTGTTGTATGTGTGTCTCTTTGTGTGTGTGTGTGGGGGGGATGGGGAGTGGAGGGGTGGAAAAGTTGGGATCTCCATGTAAGATAAGATCAAGGGAATTTCCCGGGATATCCAATACTAAGTATGGAAATTGCAAATTAAGAATCACACGCTACTCTTGAATCTATCTTATGTTTTGAGGTTGACCAACAATGACATGCTTCTCTCTCTCTTGTGATTATAATGATTAGGATGTCTTAAGGAGAACATTTACCATCCTCCATGATTATGGATCCAGCGGACCAAACAAGATCATGAGTTATTCAACCACCTAAGGGATCTACACAAACATCCCTCACAATGTGATGTGATACGTTTTTCTTGTGTGTGCACCCACATGCTTGTGTGCATGAGTGCATGTGTGTGTGTGTGTGTGTGTGTGTGTGTGTGTGGGAGGAGGGGGCAATGAGGGTTACATCTTAACAAGCTCTTAAGATATTTAACTTGGCATTCTTTTCTATGTAAAGCCCCTATGAGACATGGTATGCTTGAGGTGAGCTCCCAAATCAATGAAACACTAATGAATTCTCAAGAACCAACATAGGGTATTTGTACTAGTTTGGTAACACAAGAAAAAAAAGTCTAAGGACACTTTTATGTCATGTTAACAAAATAATTTTGTACAATTGATTTGTTAAAGGTGAGAACCCATATTGCTACCATTTCTTTTGTATTAATACCATTAAGCCACATACACATCCATGCATGATGGCACATGTGTCCAAATGCACACAAGCATGTACACATCCATGTTGGTGTATGCACCCATGCACAACTTTGTGTACTATAAAGCAATATAATATTGATCCTCAATTATTTCTTGGGTGAGCTCACAAGATTGCTCAATGGGTCAATGGGACTAGATAAGCTCATAAGTTGTGCAACCACTATAAGGGACACCCACTATGTGGTGTGGTGTTTTGTACATATGTTTAAAAGTGGGCTTTCTTTTGGGTGGCATGGAGGAGGTGCATGTATGACAAGAAAGGGAGTAGCTTGGGATCCTTTATTATGTTTCTAGGCAGTAGCTTCAAGGAAGCATCAAAACTTATAGTTAAGGGTCAATCCCACGTATGACAAGCAAGGTAGTTCATACTCTATCGTGGGATCCTTTATTATGTTTCTAGGTGGTAGCTTCAAGAATGCATCGAAATTTACAGTTAAGGGTCAAATGCTTACATCCATATTCATCTCCTTGAATTGACATTGAGCCAACCATCACATGCTTCTCCCTCGTGAGTAGATACTCACGAGAGCATGTTTCTAAAGAGATTAGGATAACTTCACTCAAACTTCAATCACCCTTAATGATTCTAGGTGAACGAGCTCATAAGGCTACCCAATAAGGCAATGGGACCACACAAGCTCATGTGTTATATGCATCCACCCTAAGGGCTCCCTAAGGGACTCACACAATCATCCCCCACAATGTGGTGTGTTTTAGGTGTGTTGTATGTGTGTAAGAAAATAAGTAACGTGGAGTTTTCCCATTCTTGGGATCCTTTACAATGTTTCTAAAGACTATCTTCAAGAAGGTAGGAAATTGAAATTAAGAGTCACATGCCTACTCTTGAATCTATCTCTTGTTTTTGAGGTTGAGCCGATAAAGACTACAACTTGTTTCTAGAGATTAGGATAGCTTCAAGTGAACATCAACCATCCTTCATGATTTCGAATCAAGAGAAGCACACAAGCTCATGATTCCTGAAACTGTCCAAGGGACACCTCTTACAATGCAATGTGGTATATTGTGTGTTTTCTATTTGTATGTTTTGTACTTTTTTTGGGGGGGGGCGGAGGGGGGGGAAGGAAGTTGGTGTCCTTTTTTATGCAAAGCCACCTCTGTCTTGGTGTCCTTTGTTATATCTAAAGCCCCTTAGAGGCACGCCAAGTTCGAGGAAGTCTGCCCATCTTTCTTGGTGTCCTTTGTTATGTAAAGCCTGCTAGAGACATGCACGCATGCTCAAGGTGAACTCCTAAATCAATGAAACACTCGAACTCTCAAAAACCAATTGAAGTAGTTCTACTAGTTTGGTAACATGACAAAAAGTATTTTGAGGACACTTTTATATTCGAATAACAAAGAAATTTCGCATATTTGTTTTGTTTATGTGAGAACCCATATTGTTACCTTCAACTTCAACTTTCAAGGCACACACATGTACTGTACATGTATGCCCGAGGGCATGTCCTTGCACATGCACGTGTACTCATTCACAAATTCTTATATGATAAATCAATGTAAGATTGATCCTAAATTATTAATTGGCACACATGCACACATGTGACATGTGCACGTGTACTCAATTGACAAATTCTTATATGATAAAACTATGTAAGATTGATCCTAAATTATTAATTGGCACACATGCACACATGTGACATGTGCACTCATTCACAAATTTTTATATGATAAAACAATGTACGATTGATCCTAAATTATGAATTGACATCCAAGCTTTAAAAGCCTTTTAAACCCTATAATATGTACTTCAAGAAACCTCGTGCCTTTTTCTTGTGAAAAAAGGTCCAATGAATTTGGGACTATTGGATAGGATCAACACGTAGTACCCTTTGAGAAATGAAAACTTGGCTTTTGAGAAAGCGAAGGTAGAGAAAAGTAAATTATATGAGCACTCACAAGTGTATTGTACAAGGTTAAAGCCATGATTTTTTTTTGAAGGACTATAAACGTTGTTTTAATTATCAAGGTCTAAAAGCCAAGTTTTTGTTGACGGTAAGGACGATGCTTGTTATGATGACATCTTAAGATTCAAATGGAAAAGGTTTTTCCTACTTTGCTTTCGAATAATAACCTTCCACATTATGTGGAGCCCGTGCATGTAAACAAGTAGTGGATAAAAAATACATGCACTAGTGGATAAAAAATACATGCACAAGTAGTGGATAAAAAATATTGCTTTAAGGAAATATATTTTTCCCACCTTCCACATTATGTGGAGACCAAAACAAGTAATGGATAAAAAATATTGCTTTTAAGGAAATATTTTTCCCAACTACAAACCATGATTTTTCTAGGTTTTTACACTAGGGTCCATATTATTCGTATAACCGCCCCAATACATTACTTTTGAAGGAAACCAATAATATATTTTTTACAAAACATTACAATGAACACCACATTAGATAATTTGAAAAAAATCCCACTCCCATTTGAAAAATGGGAGCATGGTAAACTTGTCCAAAAGTTTGTCAAAACCCCCTCATGTGACATATTATCGGAAAGATCTTGAAGAGTAAAATCTAAATCTATGATCTCCGACAAATTTGGAGTTAGTATGTTTAAGATATGTCCAAAACTACATGGAGTAATTGACTCCCAAAATGTGAGATTTTTTCCAAATTACCTAATATTGACTTAATGGTCATATTTAGTATAACTATTCATTACAAGGGTAGTAATTTAGTATAACCATTCTATCAAGAAATAAATGATTGCAACTTTACAAAAAAAATTCCAACAACTTTACAAAAAAAATTCCAACCCTAAATTTGAGGAAAATATATATTGACATTTTACGATCAAATGTGATACAGTTGCCCTGGGCGGTTGCACAATGGCAAAGGAGCAAAAAGAGAGGAACCCCCCCCCCCCCCCCCGCCCCCCCCAAAAAAAAGAGTCTAAGTGGTTAGGGTTTATGCTGCCGATATAATACAATTGGCTTATACATCATCAGGGGCAATCAAAAATGCGGAAGGGGGGTTAAAAAGGGTAATAATACTTTTCATAGAAATAAAAACAAAAACTGGAATGTTTTTTTTTTAGGTTTTTTCAGGGAGCAAAAGCTATGAGGTAGAGATCAGTGTACTGTAGCCGGTTTGCTGGTTTGGTTGTAAAGGGTTTCGAAGGCCTGGCCGCACACAGCTGAGAAGCCGCTCATGGCCTCGAAAACGCCCGGCAGGCCCGTCTGCAAATTGTTCATGGTTAGTACACGCGTATCCTGCACGCACTTCACATGTTTCAGCCGCTCATCGCCCAACTTCTTCTTCAGCGCCTCCACGGCTGCCTTCCTCTCCGCCAGAGGATCCCACGCCGCAGGGGTTGAGTAGTCGTCCTCGTTCACACGCTCGAAGTCCGTGTCGTCTTCATCTACATCCTCCATTTCAATCTTCTTGCTGATTGCCACCACCACAGCTGGTGGCGTGCGTGCTGCCACCTCAACCTGCTTCCTCTCCGCGTTTTGCAGATTCACGATCATCTTCTCCAGCCTCTTGGTTAACCGCTCCACTTTCTTCTTTTGCTTCAGCTCCTCCGTCTGCTGCGTGACCAGCGCGTGAACCACCACTGCCAGGCTCTTGATCGCTTCGGAGGCGACTTTGTCAGGCAGCCTGTCCACAGCCTTTTGCCACTCTTCACACAGGCTGACCGTCCTGGACATGGGCGGATTGCGGGGCGGCGAGGACTCCTCGTTGGCCAAGAGCTGATCGTTCTCTTTATTGGCTTCGTCCATGTCGATCTCCATGAGGCTGAGGCACGACCAGCCGTTAAGGGCCGTCATGTAGTCGCGGTGACCCGCCACCAGCTTGCAGAAGCACTCGTACCAGTTGCTCAGCTCCTTCTCCAACTCCACTGTGGCGTGATGGTGATAATCTGTAGTGGCCTCATGAGTCGCCCAGGAGTCCAGGTCCTTCAACTGAAGCACAACCTGCTTCTGATACTCATGGCACTCATGCATCGTCCCCCACATGTACATCAATCTGGCGCATAGCTGATGCAAATTAATTACAGTGCATAAACAAAGTGAGATTAAATCCGGTTAGAAACTAACCCTTCCGCAAGCTCCACCAATAGAGGATAAAGCTCTTCGTCGCGCATCGCCTTGACGGCAGCAGTTGTCGAATCAACTCCTTGAAAGGACACCAGAATAAGAGAATGCAACCGCTTGATAGCAGCTCTCGTCTCGTCAACCACGCTCAGGTCCTCTCCTTTCGCCTCTTGATTCCTCATCAGAGTGTATTTCTTCTGATGCTCACTCCTCAATGCCTCCCCTGCCTGCAAACCAAACCAAATAACTTGAATTTCAGCCCTGGGAAGCAGTTTTCTCTTCATCTTTGAAGGCAACAATGTCACATGCATTACTGCGAAACGATGCAACAAAGAACAAAACCTTCACTTCGTTGAACAATTTCTTCTCCCATGCACAAAGCCTCTCCAGGGTGAGAGCATGGCTCCCCTTTAGTAACTCAGCTTCTTCAGTGAACACAGTGCTGACTTCACCGGTTGGGACAAGGGGATTCTTTGACCAGCTCCACGTCAACGTGCTGAATACGTTGCCAGGGTTGGCACTGGTGGCTACATTTCACTCTCACAAACCACTTCAATAAATCTGTCCAGGGAATAAAATTAAGAAACGTTTTATTATTCAATTAAAGCAGCTACAGCTCACTCTTTTTGGTGTCGGGAAGCTCGGTTACGTAGTGGCCCTTCCGTGCCTCCAGCAGCTTAGAAACGGCAGTTCCGGACGCCGACGCCTTGAGGAACCGATCCTCAACCTCCTTCACGATGTCTAAGATGTCCATCTGATCGCCGCCTATCGCCACCATTGCACCTGAGTCTCGATTGCTTCTCTCCCATTCGGCGAGGGCAGTACTGTGCCCTTCGAAATCATCTTCAAGCTGGGGCAAGCCAGCACCATCTCCGTAGCCGTAGTAGCCTTTCGTGTGGCTGCTCTTTTGGGAGGCTTTTCCTCTGGTGTTGCGTTGGTGATGGCTCTCGTGAAGGTGGAAAGGGGGGCTACAAGGGCGGAACGGGTTGAGGATGTTCCAGGTGGATTCCTGGGGAGGGGGAGAAGGAGGGGGAGGGGTATCACTTGCCTTGTCGTCCGATGAGGAGACAGGAGAGAAGTTGTTGCCCCCTTTGTGTTGGCTAAGGGAGGCCGGCGCTGTTTGTTCAGACGGGGAGCCAGAGATCCTCTGCACATGGGTGGTGGTATAGGTGTGGCGGCCGGGATTGGCTGAAGAAGGCAAGAAAGGGCGAGGAGGAGAGAGGGGGGTTGTTGCATTCTGCGAGCTGAGGGTGCTGCAGCGGGGGGTGTTTGCAGCCCCGTCCTTGGCCTCCCCTTCCGCAAACTGGCGGAGAGCAGAGCCCGTGTTCCTCAGAGCGTGCAAGTAAGCGCAGTGGGCGGTGGCAAATGCTTGGCGTTGTGAAAATGCCTGTTTCATGAAGCGCTTGCGAGCCCGGAAACGTCGAACCACGTCATCATCGCCAGGCCTGGAGTTTATACACCCCATAGCTTAATGGATGGAACGTTTGAGGGAGCAGGCAAGCTCTGTTACGTGCTGCAATCCCAGGTCTTGACGAAGAAAATACAGTGCACTGAAACGAAGGCGGCTGTGTTTACAACACGGTAGTGCGCTTTTAATATACTGGAGAGCTAGAGGAAGGCGCCGCCCTCGAGTTGAACGAAACGGGAAAGCAACCGTTCAATAGACCAACTGATCGTCTACGCAGACGACACTGCTACTCTCAACCTAGCGATTATTTTTATATTTATGAATAGGGTTGACAGGTAGGAGCACCCCGTGCATGCTTCGCCCGCGTTTCAAGATTTCACACGAACCCAACGGTCATCCCCATTTACCCCTGCATGCCGCTCCCCTGTACGTCCTTCAGCCGCCCGCGCCCTCCGCCCTTCTGTACACCAAGATAGCCTTGCTGTCCTAGACCTTCAAAATTCAAAAAATTTACTTTTGAATTTTGAACTTCATGGTTTCTACAAGGTTTTAGAAATAAAACTTATACAATTCATAAAAAAGTACACAAAAATTACCTGTCCAAATGAGAAACTTCATCTTGAGCACTGTTTCACCCAAGCCTCACGAGTCACCCCCTAGCCCTAGTGCCCACATTGATTAAAGTTATGTTGTATAACTATTATATACGTATTTAGTATATACTAGTTGCTTCACACGTATATAATTCAACTAGACATTTTCACGTCTAGTGATTAACGTTTGAACCTTAGCCAGCGTCGTAGTCGGGCAAGATGGACACCAACGCCCCAAGCGGGCACGACACAAGCTAGCACCGTGCGAGAGAAAGAAGAGATAGAGAGAGCTGTGCGAGAGACAGAAGGCGTGCAAGAGAAAAAAGAGAGAGAAATGCCAGCCAAGAGGCTAGCGAGACACCAGCGCGAGAGGCTAGCAAAACCGACCAAAAAAAACTCCCGAGAGAGAGAGAGAGACTGGCAAGAGAGAGAAGAAAAAAAAATCGCGAAAAAAGATCGCCATAATTCTCCAAAACGCTCGGCATCTCCATATTTTTTTAAAAATCCTTTGCCACTAAGGTCTTCCCATTAATTTCCTCTTTCTTAACTAATTAATTAATAGGAAAGAAGAATTTTGGTCCCATATTCACCACTGACAAATAATAAAGTAAAAATTAGTTATGTTATATCCTTAACATATTATTAACATTTCGCCTGCATATTTGGGATCAAGGCCCTATGTGCATGTTGCCCATGAAGCTCTAGGGAAGCTACATGATAGGCTAACTTGGAGCAAACAAATAGAAAGATAGGATAGACATCATATCCAACATCAAGCTCCCTATGGGGACGAGGTGTGTGCTAAGTTTAAGAACACCCACAATTGTGGAACCTTTTCTCTACTTCATGATCCAGGTACCCCACTCGTCTATGCATGTTGCCATGCAGCTCAGAGGGAAGCTACATGATATGTTAACCTAGAGCAAAGGGATAGAAAGATAGGGTAGACATGAAGTTGCACATGCAACCCTTTAACTATAACCGAAACAAACTTTAATATGCAAACTATAATGGGAGTCATCCATGAAGAGAAAAAACCTCATTCGCTTGTTCCTATGTGAATAAAGTTCTAGTGAGATCTAGATTGATGAAAAGAATATGCTTTTTCTCTAAGAAACCATTGCCAGCAAGCTTAAGAACAAAAAAGAAAGGAGAACAGTCGATGCCATCACCTCTGCACCCAAAAAAGTTTTCAAATCCACCAACATCAAGCTCCCTATGGATAAGGTGTGTGCTAAGTACACGAATGCCCACGATTGTGGGAGCTTTCTCTACTTCATGAGCTAGGTACCCATTTGCTAATGAATTCAAAATGTGGTTCAAAAGTACTTTCCAATGTAAGGTTATGTTACCAAAATCTCATTTCTTTGGCACAACGAGTTTTATCAAGTTCTTGTTACATTATGCTTAAAAAAGAGCTTTTGTGCAATTGTCTCCCAACCTTCCAAGGGGGAATGGTTGACAGCATCCCTAATTGGCCTGATTTGACCCAAAGGAGATCTTGTGGCATCAATGCCATGTTTGGGTATACTTGCCATATTTCCTTTGGTTAGGAGAGCTTGTATCCTTTGGGATCAAAGAAATGACATGCAACAAGATTTGGAACTCTCGACTCTTAAAGGTTTGGGATCCATATTACCATCAAGTTTGGTCCTTTCCCTAATTCTTGCTACAAGTGCACGAAATCTGGTCAATATGCCAAGGACTTCCCTCACAAGAAGACACGAGGAGAACCAAGCCCCATGAGCTAAGCAAATATTTGAACATCAACAATGAAGATCCTTGCACCACTATAATGTAGAGAAACACATTGGTTGGGTGGGCCAACCTACCACATGCATGCAATGTGAACACACTAAGGTCTATATAAGTGAACTTAGGCAAGTTTATGTAACTAATCTTGATATTTATAATACAAAGAATGAGCTCCAAGCTCTGGGCTATGGTAGTACTCCCATAGAATACATATGGTACTCCACTGGAGTGCATTATTTTCCTCTCTCTACTCCCTCTCTACCCTTTCTCTTGCATTGGTGTCAAGGCTTGTCTTTGATTTAATTTTGATTTGAGTTGGAGATATTTTCATACATTTTTTGCACCTTCTTGCAAAAATTTCAAGAAAATGTATGGTTTCTTAATTTTCTTGAGCTTTTTGAGTTTTGATGGTTTCTTGATTTTCTTGAGGTTTTTTTAGTTTTGATGGTTTTCTTGATTTTCTTGAGTTTTTTGAGTTTTGATGGGTTTCCCAACCAGTAAAACATTTTTCTCATGTGATGGTGGTGGGGGAGATAGATTTGTAGTAAAATTTTACTTTGTTTAACCATTTTTGGAAGGTTTTTATGTAAAAAATGGGCCAAATTTTGAGCTGTGGAGGAACAAATTTGGGTGGAAATCTATGCATCTCACGTTTTTTTCTCTTCCCTCTTCTTGCTTGAAGCTTTCCATGGTTGTGGGACATCATAAACACTTCCTATGCTTACCAAAACTTAGGGCTATTCTTCCCAAGCTCTTAAGTATTACATCAAGGTTTTAAGATTTGGTCAACAATATGGGGGGAGTTTCACTAATGCAAACACTCATGGCAAGGTTTTTCATTGATTGGATTTCATCCGTGCACTTTCTTGATCAATGTTAATGCCTTGGCTTGCTATGTTTTGGAAGCATTTGTATGAGCTTCTGCCATCATGCAAAGATCATATTGCTACATAAGATTTCCCATAAGGTTCGGGGAAAGAAAGGTAGGATACATGCAATCTTGAATGGATATTGAAGCCCATTGTTGAATTTCATTGGAAGGGACACACAAGCAAGCACCATTAGAATACTATCAAGCTTTAAACTAGGGGAGGAACAATCTTTACCATTAATCTCTTCATCAACAGTAACCTCTTACATTAAGTTTGGGGAACATAATGATAAGCATAAGTACTTACAACTATTGTAAGTGAATCATAAGAAAGGTAGGATACATGCAATCTTGAATGGATATTGAAGCCCATTGTTGAATTTCATTGGAAGGGACACACAAGCAAGCACCATTAGAATACTATCAAGCTTTAAACTAGGGGAGGAACAATCTTTACCATTAATCTCTTCATCAACAGTAACCTCTTACATCAAGTTTGGGGAACATAATGATAAGCATAAGTACTTACAACTATTGTAAGTGAATCAATAACTCTATCCTCTCCTCTCAAGGGCCATTAAACCATGGGAGTAACAAGCTTTACCATTAATCTCTTCATCAACCTCTTAAATAAAAATTGGGGAAACATAATAATAAGCATGAGTACGTACAACTATTGCAAAAGTGAATCAATAACTCTATCCACTCCTCTCAAGGGCCATCAAACCATCAAAGAAACAAGCTTTACCATTAATCTCCTCATCAACCTCTTCGTCAACATTAAACTCTTATATCAAGATTGGGAAAACATGATGATAAACATGAGTACATACAACCGTTGTAAGTGAATCAATAACTTTATCCTCTCATTGGCAATCTACTTTCATTCCACGTCCATTCTAGAATATAGATTGTTGAGAGGGATCCCTTGGCATAGAGGCCAAGGGTAGAGTGTGTTTTGAATTGTCCTTTGCAAATTGCTGCTATGAGTGGTTTGGTAATGCAATTTAGGAGAAGGATTAGGTACATGGTGTGAAGAAATGGCCTCCACTCTTGCCATTGGAGTTCAAGCTTTGGTAAGAGGGTGAGAAGGCTTAGTGGGGAGATCGGCAAGCAAAAGCTCTTCATCGATAATCTTCTCAAGTGATTCCATGGCAATGATTACCAATTAACACTTTATTGCAAAGAAAATGATTACAAAAGCTCTTCATCTCAACAATCTTCTCAAGTGATGCCATGGCAATGGTTACCGACGATTGACCTTACAAATGATTGTAAGGTCAGTGGGATGCTATGCAAATGGTTACCAATTGATCAAGAACTTATGTTTTTAGTTTCTTTTCATTATTATTCAAACACTTTAGATTTATGTTTCACTAAATTTGATTGTAGGGTCAAAACAAATATAGATCATATTCATGGTTTTCGTTTCAAAAGTTTCTTTGAAATGCTCACGATTGGCTATTAGGATAACATTGAGAAAAGATGTGTTAAAGCACATGTCAATGAGTATGGATGCTCCAATGTCATTTCTTTCCCCACAATAGAGTAACTAGGAAATTAAGGCATGTGACTGAGTCCAAAGCCTGGTGAATCCCTACTAGAAGCCTCAGTGCTTGATTAATCGTTTGATAAACCTATTTTTGTGCCAGATGATTGGATACTTGACTTGTTTTTTGGAACTCGATATACTTATTCTTGCTTTAAAAATCATATTTAAATATATAATTTCTTATTATTGCTTGTATATTAGTTCTTATATTCATTTTTTAAAACTACAGGTACAAGTGTGACATGTGCAGGTAAGAGAAAGAGAAATTGCATTATAGTTGAAAAGGATGAGATATAAGCAGTCTTTATTCCTATGCTTGTAAAGGGTTCTATGGAACTACCATATGAAGATCAAGAGATGGGATTGGTCTCCATTAGGCTAATGAGAAGTTCCAGTTAGCATCAAAAGAACCTATATGCCTCCCCTCTCTAATGAGCCTGGGGAATTAGCATCTCTAATAGACAATGAGAATCTAACTTTGATGCTCCCTGGTCCCCTTTTATTTCATACTATTTGTATTGGCTTTGATATTTGGGTTTAGGAATAGATTTAAGAATGATTGTAGGGTTTTTTATCATTGGTGTAGATGGGAGAGAGAAACCTTGAGTGGAGCCTTGTTGCATAAATGAGCCATGAGTGTTAAAACCCTAAGATCTCTCTAGATAATTGTTATGCATAAACATGCATAAATCAGGCATAAACTCAACCACCCAACCACCCCCGAGCCCAAGGGATGCACACATGAATAATAAATGAAATACATCATACCTCTACCCATCAAGAGGTATAACACCATCCAATAGCATGTAGCTAAAGTGTGAAATGGTTGATGAGTAGATATGGATCTCTACACAAGAGACCATAGCATAAGCCTCAAGCTTCCTAGCCTCCAAGCCCAAGCCCCCTTGAGTGTGCCCCATGCCCCTATTATATAGGAGGGCCCTCAAGTGACTCTTGACTTTCCATTTCTCATGTGTGACCCTTGGATCCCTGACCCTAACCTTAACCCTTAAGGTTAGTCTTAACCCATGCTCCACTAGAGCTTGTTCCCATGCTCACAAGCCTAATGTGGGTTAGCCTCCTAGTATATGCACACATAATGTGTATATAGCATAGCACACATAATGTACATATAACATACTTCCCCTCTCTCAAAACATTGCACTCTTGCAATGAAAAGAAGGAGAACTGCGTTGAACAATCTCAACCTACTCCCAAGTTGAATCCTCATTTCCCTATCTTTCCACCTAATTTTACCTCAAGGATAAGTCAACTACAAAGTTTCCTTTCCTTGAATTCATGTACCTTATCAGGTTCATGTGGAACATAGGATAAATCTTCAACTTCAACGAGTTCTTGAGGAGTAACTATGTTATCCTCACCTCCCAATTTTCCTTTCAATCTATCGATATGAAAGACTGGATGAACTCTAACAATTGGAGGTAGTTTTAGTTCATACGCAACCGTGCCAATCCGATGTATAACTCGAAATGGATCACAATATCTAGGAGATAAATTCGAGCATTTTCTCATTGACAAAGTTTGAGAATCTTTAGGAACATTAAAATAAACCAACGCTCCTGGTTCAAAAGACCAAAATGAGCGTCCCCTATCAGCATAAAACCGTGCCTATCATGAGCACTCCTGATAGAATCCCGAGCTTCGGTCAGAATTTCCTGCATATCTCACAAGAAATCCCTCGATGCATCAAGCTCGATGTCCTTAAGACCAACATCAATAGGTGCCCTGGGTTAATACCCATACATAAGTATGCACGGACTAAAAAATAGTAGCCGTAAATTTAAAACTGTTATAGGCAAATTCCATCATTGGAAGATATTTTTTCCAATATGATGATTTTCTAGAGACATATGCACGAAGCATACACACTATAATTTGATTCATACACTCTGTTTTCCCATCATATTACTGTGGATGATCAGAATAATTCACATTTAAAGTAACTTCCTCGTTGTAAACCATTCGGAATAAAGTAGGAAAGCATGGCATTATAACAGCAGAAACCAGGGATTCATCGGCGCCCCGACATACCCACATCTGCATATGGAATAATCGACGTCTCGAGTTACCCATATCAACATAGAGAGTCATCAACGCCTCGATGAGTCACATATATCTATCCGTAAACCTATCAGGTTGATTGTGTAAATCACCTAAAGTACGGAACTAGAGAAAGAAATGCCAACAAAGGAAGAATCCAAATTTCCTTATCCGAACACAACAAGATAAACTTGTTTGAACTCTAAAGAAAGAGATTTCAACAAGTGAAAATGCCGACGAGATTACTCTCATCAAAACATGCAGGCTATAGATAAAAGAAATTTATCTAGAGAATGCCCACAATATAACTTCTAGTGAATTTAGAAAATAAGATTGTCTTTGAATGTTGAGGTCAACATGCTAAGTGATGTAAGCAAAGCAACAATCTTGAGCCCAAATTATCCCATAAGATAATATATGTGAGGGATCACTAGTGTCCCATACCACCATGATACCACCCATACATACCTTAACAATTTGAAACTCCCTAGTATGCCGTCTAGGAAATATGAATAAAATCCTGTATAAAAGGAATAAGATGGCCTTATCCAGACTTTCACATACTAAACCTGTCTCTATATACTTGAGACTACATCAAGGAATAAATCCTTCTGAGTATACCATTAGAAAAGAAATTGAATAATTGGTGCCTTTCTAACGATAACTACCCAAAACACAATAAAGTTAGGGTAGAAAAATAACTCACCTAGATATATAAATAACTAGGTATCCGAGTTGGAATATATACAAGAGTATAAGAAATATACTCCAAAATTATGTGCAAAAAACGTAGGCAAATGCTACCTTTAAAGCACATGTAATATTCAAAAGATCAAAAGATCATTATAAAACATGGATAAAAGCATAGAAGCTACTCCAATCCATAAAAACCATAGTTGATCATAAAATCAATGCATACCATCTAATGGACATTAATCATGCCAAAAGATGCATTAAAATTGGTGGCCAACTTATCAATCCGGAGTATATGAACGTTGTGTTGTTCAAATAAAACTCCAAAGTAAGAAAGTGAAACACATGTATATAGCACTCAATAAGAAAACCCTAGACATAAGTAATCTAGGCAGAACCTGATGAGTCCATATAAAACTTGGAAAATATCCAATAAAAATCCACCAAAATAGACCGATCAACTAACCCATGATAGACTTTGTCTTAGGCTTAAGAAATTAAGCACAATCCACACTTTAATAAGTGCAAAATAAATTATCATGAAAAAGTGTCAAAGGTGAAACACACTTTGAACGAAAATTATAGCCATCAAAAGAAATTAAGCAACATGTCCAAAAAGAATGGCTAAACAATGGTAAAAAATCATGAATACATCGTTTAGAATTAATCCAAACATAAATATCCATTAATACAAGGTATAATCGTATTAATAAAATATGCGAATAACCCGCATCTATCTAATGTCAGCACGAGAAAACGTACTTCAACATTAAATACACCTCGAAAAGATTAAATTCTCGAGAAAAAGAACTATCATGATTTTTATCTAATTTTTTCTAATTTATAGGGCCTCAAAATATAATAATTTTTAATTCCACCAAACCTATCTCATGGCATTCCAAACCTATATTTTTCCAGAAAATTTTCAGCAATTTAATTTGCCAAAATACCATTGATATTTTAAAAAATACCAATTCTTAGGATTTCTAAAAATAATTTCTAGAAATTTCCTAATTTTTCTTGAGAATCCCATCGTTCACGAAATTTCCAATTCCACTCGACAATTCTCAAATCCAATGAAAATTTACAATTTTAATGGATTTTTCTAATTTTTTGGGTCAAAAAATATATATTTTAAAGGAATTTGAATGGTCACGGGCGCCCGAATGGACACACCACATGCCAAACACCAACCCCACATTTTCTCGAAATTTAAAATAACCTTTGTCTAATTTTCCACTAATTTTCAAGAATTTTTTGAAATTTTTAAATTACCCCGAACGCATTTAGAATACGAACGGTCAAAAAATTTCAGAATTCCAACGGTTTTCCTGGAATACGGAAAGCCAAAAGTTTTGGGAAAATGAAAAGACAAAAAAAAAATTTCGGAATGTGAAAGGTCAAAGGTTTCCGGAATACGGAAGGTCAAAAGTTTTTCCGGAATTCGGAAAGCCAAAAGGTTTCGGGAAAACGAAAAGCCAAAGGTTTTCTGGAAGATGAAAAGCCAAGAAATTTCAAGAAGAAATTTTCAGAGATTTTTTACCTCAAATCCCAAATTTTTCAGTATTTTTCAGGCTTTTTTCCCAAGCTATTTTTCTGAAATATTATCAAAAAGCTTTTTTTAAAATAAAAAACTCATTTTTTAAAAAAATGAAAAATAAGATTTTTTAGCTTATAGCTTGATTTTGATTTTTTTAGGGGGGGGCGTTTTTTTCTGCCGGCCGCTGTGCGCAGTCCCCCCCCTCCCGTCGCCTGCGCATGGATAATGAGAGAGAGAGAATCTCTTCTCTCCTCTCCACCCTCTCCACCCTCTCCAAAAACTTTCTCATTCTCCTCCCATCTCTTCTCTCTCTGCTAATCAGGATTAACTTAATCTATGATTAAGTTTTTAAGTAAACTTTTTTTAATTAACATATCTTAATCATAATTAATTATGATTAATGTTAAAAAAATCATTTTAAAGAGATTTTTCAACCGAAAAAGAGAAAGAAAAATCAGATTTGAGAGGCGGAGAGAGTCCCACGCACACGAGAGAGCATCTCATGCATCAACACGCTGTCCCCTATTGAATTTCAGTAGAAATTGACAGAAATTTGATCGCATTCTCGCGAAAAAAAACCCGCAAAAATGTATAAAAATACATTTTTAATCATAAAAATGCTCAAAAAATTCCTAAAAAATTAGGAAGAAATTTCTAAAAATTCTAGAAATTTAGGAAATCCATTCTACAAAAATATCCACCATAAACTCTTTGGTATTTTTGTAAAAAGTTCCATTAATGCTTGATTTTAACCATAAAAAATAGAGAAAAATAGCATTAACTCACAGAATTTTTCCGCAACGTCGATTCGTCCATTGAATTGTAGTTACACACGTTCCAATCACCAAATCTATGATCCACGTGCAATTCATCAACAAAAATCAATAAAAAATAACATTTTATTAGTAAATATTAAAATTTACTAAAAAAATCAACAATTAAATAGAGATTGCTCTGATACCACTGTTAAAACCCTAAGATCTCTCTAGATAATTGTTATGCATAAACATGCATAAATCAGGCATAAAACTTACTAAAAAAATCAACAATTAAATAGAGATTGCTCTGATACCACTGTTAAAACCCTAAGATCTCTCTAGATAATTGTTATGCATAAACATGCATAAATCAGGCATAAACTCAACCACCCAACCACCGCCGAGCCCAAGGGATGCACACATGAATAATAAATGAAATACATCATACCTCTACCTTGATGTCCCATACCATCAAGAGGTATAACACCATCCAATAGCATGTAGCTAAAGTGTGAAATGGTTGATGAGTAGATATGGATCTCTACACAAGAGACCATAGCATAAGCCTCAAGCTTCCTAGCCTCCAAGCCCAAGCCCCCTTGAGTGTGCCCCATGCCCCTATTATATAGGAGGGCCCTCAAGTGACTCTTGACTTTCCATTTCTCATGTGTGACCCTTGGATCCCTGACCCTAACCTTAACCCTTAAGGTTAGTCCTAACCCATGCTCCACTAGAGCTTGTTCCCATGCTCACAAGCCTAATGTGGGTTAGCCTCCTAGTATATGCACACATAATGTGTATATAGCATAGCACACATAATGTACATATAACATATTTCCCCTCTCTCAAAACATTGCACTCTTGCAATGAAAAGAAGGAGAACTGCGTTGAACAATCTCAACCTACTCCCAAGTTGAATCCTCATTTCCCTATCTTTCCACCTAATTTTACCTCAAGGATAAGTCAACTACAAAGTTTCCTTTCCTTGAATTCATGTACCTTATCAGGTTCATGTGGAACATAGGATAAATCTTCAACTTCAACGAGTTCTTGAGGAGTAACTATGTTATCCTCACCTCCCAGTTTTCCTTTCAATCTATCGATATGAAAGACTGGATGAACTCTAACAATTGGAGGTAGTTTTAGTTCATACGCAACCGTGCCAATCTGATGTATAACTCGAAATGGACCACAATATCTAGGAGATAAATTCGAGCATTTTCTCATTGACAAAGTTTGAGAATCTTTAGGAACATTAAAATAAACCAACGCTCCTGGTTCAAAAGACCGAGATGAGCGTCCCCTATCAACATAAAACCGTGCCCTATCATGAGCACTCCTGATAGAATCCCGAGCTTCGGTCAGAATTTCCTGCATATCTCACAAGAAATCCCTCGATGCATCAAGCTCGATGTCCTTAAGACCAACATCAATAGGTGCCCTGGGTTAATACCCATACATAAGTATGCACGGACTAAAAAATAGTAGCCGTAAATTTAAAACTGTTATAGGCAAATTCCATCATTGGAAGATATTTTTTCCAATATGATGATTTTCTAGAGACATATGCACGAAGCATACACACTATAATTTGATTCATACACTCTGTTTTCCCATCATATTACTGTGGATGATCAGAATAATTCACATTTAAAGTAACTTCCTCGTTGTAAACCATTCGGAATAAAGTAGGAAAGCATGGCATTATAACAGCAGAAACCAGGGATTCATCGGCGCCCCGACATACCCACATCTGCATATGGAATAATCGACGTCTCGAGTTACCCATATCAACATAGAGAGTCATCAACGCCTCGATAAGTCACATATATCTATCCGTAAACCTATCAGGTTGATTGTGTAAATCACCTAAAGTACGGAACTAGAGAAAGAAATGCCAACAAAGGAAGAATCCAAATTTCCTTATCCGAACACAACAAGATAAACTTGTTTGAACTCTAAAGAAAGAGATTTCAACAAGTGAAAATGCCGACGAGATTACTCTCATCAAAACATGCAGGCTATAGATAAAAGAAATTTATCTAGAGAATGCCCACAATATAACTTCTAGTGAATTTAGAAAATAAGATTGTCTTTGAATGTTGAGGTCAACATACTAAGTGATGTAAGCAAAGCAACAATCTTGAGCCCAAATTATCCCATAAGATAATATATGTGAGGGATCACTAGTGTCCCATACCACCATGATACCACCCATACATACCTTAACAATTTGAAACTCCCTAGTATGCCGTCTAGGAAATATGAATAAAATCCTGTATAAAAGGAATAAGATGGCCTTATCCAGACTTTCACATACTAAACCTGTCTCTATATACTTGAGACTACATCAAGGAATAAATCCTTCTGAGTATACCATTAGAAAAGAAATTGAATAATTGGTGCCTTTCTAACGATAACTACCCAAAACACAATAAAGTTAGGGTAGAAAAATAACTCACCTTGATATATAAATAACTAGGTATCCGAGTTGGAATATATACAAGAGTATAAGAAATATACTCCAAAATTATGTGCAAAAAACGTAGGCAAATGCTACCTTTAAAGCACATGTAATATTCAAAAGATCAAAAGATCATTATAAAACATGGATAAAAGCATAGAAGCTACTCCAATCCATAAAAACCATAGTTGATCATAAAATCAATGCATACCATCTAATGGACATTAATCATGCCAAAAGATGCATTAAAATTGGTGGCCAACTCATCAATCCGGAGTATATGAACGTTGTGTTGTTCAAATAAAACTCCAAAGTAAGAAAGTGAAACACATGTATATAGCACTCAATAAGAAAACCCTAGACATAAGTAATCTAGGCAGAACCTGATGAGTCCATATAAAACTTGGAAAATATCCAATAAAAATCCACCAAAATAGACCGATCAACTAACCCATGATAGACTTTGTCTTAGGCTTAAGAAATTAAGCACAATCCACACTTTAATAAGTGCAAAATAAATTATCATGGAAAAGTGTCAAAGGTGAAACACACTTTGAACGAAAATTATAGCCATCAAAAGAAATTAAGCAACATGTCCAAAAAGAATGGCTAAACAATGGTAAAAAATCATGAATACATCGTTTAGAATTAATCCAAACATAAATATCCATTAATACAAGGTATAATCGTATTAATAAAATATACGAATAACCCGCATCTATCTAATGTCAGCACGAGAAAACGTACTTCAACATTAAATACACCTCGAAAAGATTAAATTCTCGAGAAAAAGAACTATCATGATTTTTATCTAATTTTTCCTAATTTATAGGGCCTCAAAATATAATAATTTTTAATTCCACCAAACCTATCTCATGGCATTCCAAACCTATATTTTTCCAGAAAATTTTCAGCAATTTAATTTGCCAAAATACCATTGATATTTTAAAAAATACCAATTCTTAGGATTTCTAAAAATAATTTCTAGAAATTTCCTAATTTTTCTTGAGAATCCCATCGTTCACGAAATTTCCAATTCCGCTCGACAATTCTCAAATCCAATGAAAATTTACAATTTTAATGGATTTTTCTAATTTTTTGGGTCAAAAAATATATATTTTAAAGGAATTTGAATGGTCACGGGCGCCCGAATGGACACACCACATGCCAAACACCAACCCCACATTTTCTCGAAATTTAAAATAACCTTTGTCTAATTTTCCACTAATTTTCAAGAATTTTTTGAAATTTTTAAATTACCCGAACGCATTTAGAATACGAACGGTCAAAAAATTTCAGAATTCCAACGGTTTTCCCGGAATACGGTGTCGTGCCATGGCACGTCTATGATATGAAACCGTGCATGTGAGGTCGTCAAATACACATCCAGATGCATGGGTTAAGTGCCATGACGAGTCATTATATGATGCCATGTACATATGTTCATATTGTATATGAGGTTCAATAAGACAAGCTGAGGCTGAGTCAGATTTAGGAGTTTTTTGTATATGAGTATGGAGGATGATGTTTTTGCTGTTACTCAGAGCTCATGGGCAAGTTAGAAGCATCCAGATATATATGATGGCATGAGGGCATACCAATGCACAAAGGAATGCATTTATGAAGGCATGAAGAAATACTTGAATGGGCAATTGGGGATTCTATAAATCACATGGGCCGATATGATGATTTATAAACTATGAAGGTATCACAGTGCCGAAGAGTTCATTGAATGTTGGGGAAATGTGGAGATAGAAAACTGCACTTGGACTTCATGGATCATCATGTAGAAGCATATGTATCTTACGTATATCTAATGCGGAGAGTGGAGATAGGAAACATGGAGCTAGTAAGCATGTTTTCATAGAGGTGCTAATGCCTTGGGAATCTTGTGGTTAAGACTTGCTACCTTAATGCTAAGGTTTAATGCTACTAGCAATACGTGGCTAGTAGCATACGTGGAAAAGGGAAAGTAATTCATTTATTTAGAATTTTATGGAGCTTGGTAGCGCAGCTTTTGTAATGGAAACTCCCGCATTAATAGTGGGAAAAAGGTGGTAAGAGCACCGAGATCGCCGCGGGAAAGGGAGAAAACGACCGGAGAGAGACGGCGATTGCAGAGAATGAAAAGGATTTATGCAGCGTTGAGGAACAGCGTCATTTTGAACCAGAGCTTTTAATCTTTCGAATATCTAAATTATGTGTGCTTTGTAGGTGCTAGAATTAGAGAGTAATTCTAGTGCTACCTAATGATGTAATTATTGGGAAATCCTTTTTCAAAACCGTCGGCAGCGATGCTGCTCCAGTTGATTTTCCCTCGCATAATCGGCGAGCAGCATATGTTTGGAAAAACAGATTAAAGATCCACGTGTGTAAATCGTAAGTTGAGTTTATTTTTTTGTTATTTTATTCTCTTAAACTCGCTCTATGTGAATGGAGAGAATCGAATATTCTATACATCAAAAAGAATTTGGAAATGAGTAGAAGGATCTTGGGAAAAAGCTAAGGAATTTGAAGCTCGGAGATTTGTGAAAAATGCATTGAAGTTGAGGGTAATTTGCCTTACTTTCTTCTCATATGGATTTTGGAAATTATGAGTATGTCAAAGCTATGCCAAATGCAATATTTTGCTTGTGAGATGTTAGGATATTAAGGCAGGTTTTCAGGTGATAAAGGACATCTCGAAATAATGGTTTTGAGGGCACTGGATGTAATGGATGTAACTGGACACATGTATATTGGAAAAATCAGAAAGCTTTGTTATGCTCACATGTGAATGGTTTTAAGGATTTCATGCAATTCTCTGCAATCATCTGGATGAATTCTAGGATGTATTGAGGCAAGTGGACACATGTATTTGACATTGGAAATAATGATGTTCAATACTCCTTGGGAAATCTTGTGCGTGAAATTCCTTGTTGGATTTGACATTCACTCTCACAGCTAGAAGTTTCGTACTTTCCCAGCTACACCGCCCACGTCACGACAGCTTTGGTGAACCCGACGTGAAACTGCTGGGGTGAGAGTGTGGTGAAACATACAAGGAAGCTATGGCTGAGAATTCTGAGGGCCAGGGGGTTCATTTTGACCCCGGAGTTATGCAGATGTTCCAAATGTTTTCCATGTACATGCAACAGCAACAAGCTGCTGAGAGGGGACAGATTTCTACGACCAAAGCCTTACAATCAATTGTGAAAAAGGTGGATCAATTTGATGGGAAGGACATTACAAAGTATTTGCGCAATTATATAAAGGAGATGGAGCTAAACAGGGTAACTGAAGAGGATATGGTTCGAAGTTTCGAGTTGGTATGCGTTCCTGAAATAAGAGAGCGCATAAAAGGATTGCAAACAGCACAGGGTGGCAGAAATTGGGAAGAATTCAAACTTGCTTTAAAGGATGAATACTTCATGGAGGATTCTGAGCGAGTGACCAAACGAACTTTTTTGGAATGGGTCACAAAACCTAAAATGGGAATTTCTGCCACAGAATTGCTAAGGGAGTTTGAGAAGCGTTATGCCCAGTTGTCAAGAATAGAGCGTGCAACTTTGGACAGAGAAAAGACAAAGCTCTTCTTGCAAGCAGCTGGGAAAGATCTCCAGGAGAAATTGGAAATCCTCCTTGAGGATAAAAATACAGAGCAAGGATTAAAGAGTGATTGGAATGATGTTGAGGATGCAGTCACTATGTTAGCAAAGCGGCAGCGGAGGAGGGATAAAATGGTGATGGGCTCTGCAACCCCCATAGCTGCTGTTACCCCTGAGAATTTATCCAAGCCAGCTGCTACAATTCCTAAGATAGATGGGCCGATGGATGAGCTTATCAAGGGTATGCGTGATTTAAAATTGAAGATGTCCAGGATCGAAGAAAAAGGTCTACCATTGGGGCAGGCTTCTATGCAAAGGCCTCAAATCAAAGAAGGGTTTACATATAGATGCATATGGTGTGATGACCCAGAGCATGCAAAGAAGGATTGTACCAGCTATAAAGAAGCTCTTAAAAATCAACTTGTGTTCTTCAAAGATGGGAAAATCCATCTTACAGAGACTGGTCTTTCGCTGAGTACAAACTTTGGGAAAGGAGGGATGAAAAAGCTGGTAGAGGATATGGCTGCTAGTCATGCTATTTCTATGGTTGAGGCAGCAACCTATGGATTAAAGGTTGGTCAACAAAAGCAGGGATTTGAGAATGATGAGGATTATGAGAATGAGAATTTTTGGCCGTCAACAATGGAATTAATTGCATCAAAGAAAGTGTCAAAGCAAGCTTTGCATGAGGCAGGTGATTGTATACGTCTTGAGACTGGCTGGGAGGAGCCTGTGGATTCTTTATCCATTCATGCCTATATTGCCAAATGCCAAAATAACGAGGCACAGGTAGAGGAGAAGCGAAAAAGGGAAAATGAGGAAGGAGGGCCATCAAAAAGAGTTACACGTGGAAGTGAAAAGAAGGATCCTGGGCCATCACATATGCCTCCACAGCATAGCAGACCTCCACATGATGTTTCAATGGAAGAAGTGCCAGCAAAAATGAAGGAGAAGGGTAAAGGGAAAAGTCCACTCTACAAGCTTCAATCTGATATTGAGGTTGCAACAGATCTCAAAAAGGTGCTTGAAGAGAGAATTCTAAACAGCAGGGTGGAATTCACACTAGGGGAAGTCTTGGGGATTGCAAAGAAAGAATTTCATGATGAGATAATTGATATTATACGAAGAAAAAGGCAGTCCATAATTGAATCTATTCCATCACAAGGGGAAGCAAGCACTTCCAAGACTCATGGTGTACAGGTACAGAAAAAAGAAGAGAGAGAAAATGTGGTGGAATGTAATCACTCTGCTGATTGTTGGAATTAGGGTTGCAGGAATGCACACACAACTTCAAGAAGATGAGGAAGCTTGAGCACAACACAGTAGTGTATTATGAGTGCCAAAAATGAAAGATGACAAGCCCTAGAAGATAATGGGCGTATATACAATGCACGGGGGAAAAAACCTCCTAGTGAGGGAAAAAGTGCCCCGGCGGTCCTAAGTGTGTTCACACACATCACTACTATAATATGGTAACAAATCCCCCCTGGAGTGATGCGGTGAACAAGAGCTAGCACTCATGTATAGGGAAGTGTCTAGCTATGTGGACGAATCCACAAAAGGGAGTAAGCCCAAAGCTTTGCGAAAAGCTTCGAACTTCAAACGAGGCAGAGCCTTTGTGAAAAGGTCTGCAAGGTTATCCTGTGTTGGCACATAAGCCAAACTGATCTCTCCTGCAGAGAGTCTCTCCCTGACATAATGGTAGTGCACCTCAATGTGCTTCGTACGAGCATGGAACACTGGGTTCCGCGCAACTGCCAATGCGCTCTGACTGTCAGTGAAGATGGTGGTGGCAGATGGCTGCCCAACACCCAAATCAGCCATAAGGCGTCTGAGCCACACACACTCAACCGTAGCTGTGAAAGCTGCCCTGTACTCAGCTTCACAACTAGAAGTGGCCACAGTAGGCTGCTTCTTGCTCAACCATGATATGCATGAGCTTCCAAGCATGAAGCAAAAACCACTCGTGGACACGCGTGTGTCATAACAACCAGCCCAGTCAGAATCTGAAAAAACATGTAAATCTGGCGGCAATGATCCCCCCTTGGGATAAAACAACCCAAGATGCCGAGTACCACTCAAATAGCGAAAGATACGCTTCACTGCCTGCCAATGCTTAATGCCTGGGCTATGCATAAATCTGCTCACCTGTGAGACTGCAAACTGAATGTCTGGCCTCGTAATGCATACATAAATGAGGCAACCAACAGCTGTCTGATAGAGTGTGACATCAAAGTGATCTCCAGCATCATGAAGACTCAACTTCAAACCTGTCTCCATTGGAGTAGCAATAGGCTTGCAGTCTTCAAGGCCAAATCTCCGCAACAATGTTTCAATATACTTTGTCTGACACAAAGCAATACCTCCATCACACTGCTTAAATTGTATCCCCAAATAATGATGCAAATGCCCCAAATCTGACATCTCAAAAGAGGCATTCAAATCAGCCTTAAAATCAGCAATATGACTCTCATTTGGTCCTGTGAGCAGCATGTCATCGACATAGAGAGCAATGATTAGATGTACACCATCCGCACGTTTAACATACAAAGTGCTTTCTGTTGGACTATTCTGAAACCCATGTGCAGTCAAATATGCATGTATTTTTTCATACCAAGCTCGTGGAGCTTGCTTTAAACCATATAAAGCCTTTTTTAACCTGCACACTTTGTTTTCCTGCCCTCTTTGAACAAAACCACGAGGCTGCGATACATACACCTCCTCATGCAAATCTCCATTTAAGAACGCAGTCTTTATGTCCAGCTGATGTACATTCCAACCATTATGAGCTGCTAATGCACAGATGCTACGAACAGTGGTCATACGACATGTGGGAGCAAAAGTCTCATCAAAATCAATGCCCTTCTCTTGAGCATAACCTTTTGCAACAAGCCTAGCCTTATGGCGATCCACTGTGCCATCAGGCTTACGCTTCAATTTGTATACCCACTTAGTGCCAATGGCCTTCTTGCCAGGGGGCAAGTCACATAAAGACCATGTACTATTCTTCATAATAGCATCGTATTCTGCTTGCATAGCAGCCATCCAATTTTCTGAACTTTGTGCCTCATCAAATGAAACAGGCTCACTTTCATCGCACATACTAGAAACAGCCAATGCATAACAATCTGACGCATAAGAGGCACCATGAGAGCCAGAACGAGTGCGACTAGACAAAGGGGCATCCAACTTGCTGTCACGCAAAGTCTGCACCAGCCATCTAGGCATATTCCTAGAGCCCTCAATCTCTTGTCTCTCATCCTCAAGTGCATCATGCACATCTGCATCAGATATAGGCTGATCTGTGCCATCATTTAAAACCTGCATAGGCTGAAAAACTGCCTCATGAGGTATTGCACTTGACTGTGCACCACTGAAAAGAGGCAACAATGTATCATAGACATCACGTGAGCTGATATCTGTCTCCTTAGTACATGAAACCAAGGGCTGAACTGCATCTTCCACAAATACAACATCACGGCTAACCAAAATGCGCTTTGTCTGTGGATGATACAAACGATAGCCTTTGCTCTCAGCACTATATCCAACAAAAATACATTTGACAGCTTTGTCATCCAATTTTCTGCGATGTTGCACAGGCACTAATGCATATGCCAGGCAACCAAAAACACGTAAATGGCCAACAGATGGCTCGCGGCTATGCCAAGCCTCATATGGAGTGACAACCTGTAATGCTTTGGTGGGACACCTGTTTAGTACATAAGTGGCACACATGACAGCCTCAAGCCAAAAACCATGTGGTAGACTTTGACTCTTAACCATACATCTTGCCATTTCCATGAGAGACCTGTTTTTTCTCTCAGCCACACCATTTTGCTGTGGTGTATACGGCACTGTACATTGGTGTTTTATCCCACGCTCAGCCAGAAATGCATTAAATTCTGAAGAAATATACTCCCCCCCTCGATCTGAACGGAGGGTGCCCATCTTACTTTCTGACACATTTTCAGCCATAACCAAAAACTGTTTGAAGCACAAAAACACTTCGGACTTTGCCTTCAAAGGATATACCCATGCATGCCTGGTAAAATCATCAATGAAAGTCACGAAGTAAAGGTAGTTTCCAAATGATGGAGTTTGCATGGGACCACAAACATCACTGTGAACAAGCTGCAATCTGCGTTCAGCTCTCACTGATCCATCTTTGGGAAAGGAAGCACGCTGCATTTTACCCAATATGCAGCCCTCACAAACATGCTTGACAGGTGCCTCAAGCTTAGGCAAAGAAGACACCAGTTCAGATTTCTGCAGGCGCAGCAAACTTGCAAAATTCAGATGACCAAAACGTGCATGCCACAGTTTTGCATTTGAAATAGCCTGCGTATCCATAATAGCACATGCTGAATCCTCTACACATTTGCCATCCATATTGAGCTTATACAGCCCTCGACATAGTGAACCAGATGCTACAATGATGTCACCACAAGAGAGATCATGAACAGTACATCTGTCATCCACAAATTTTACAACCAAGCCTGTTTTGGCAAATGCGGAGACTGACAGCAGATTCTTTTTGATCCCTGGCACATACAATGCATCAAAAAGTGTAAAGGTGTTGCAATTTGCAACATTCAGCACAATCTGTCCAACTCCTTTAACGGGATAAGAGGAGTTATTGGCACAAGTGACAGTATTCCCTGTGGGAGCAGACTCAAGGAAAGTGAATAAACTGCGCTGCGAGGTGATATGCTTAGTGGCACCACTGTCAAAGTACCATACATCTGAATCTACTGCAGACATACATGTGTCATGCAAAGATGGGTCATAACTGCACTGCGCATTGAATGCCCATTCTGTATCTTGAACAACATTAGCAGATTCATTGTTAGAAGGAGAGGCATCTGCAACAGCCATACCAGCCTCTTTCTTCTTAGCCTCTTTCGCAGCCAGCTTAGGACACGCTTTGATGACATGATCATTTCCCTTACAGTACTTGCAAAATGTCTTCTGTTTGTCACCCTTCTTCTCATCTTTGTCTTCCTTCTTTGGTTGCGCAGCATTTGCAGATTTCTGCTTACTAGAAGAAAAGCCAGCTTTACCTTTCCGGCTTCTCTGACTAGCAACGAAAGCTTGATCTGCGACACGCATAATATTCCTGTTTTGCCTTGACTGGTCTTCTTGCAGCAAAACAGAAACTAACTCCTCAAATGATAAGGCATTGGGATTGCCTTTCATCATCAAGCGAAGAGTGGAAGCAAAACCCTGATAAGAATCTGGTAGACCATTCAAAACAGTCTGCACAAGTGAACTGTCTGACAGGATTTCATCTGCAGAAATGAGCTGCTCTTTGAAATCCTTGATCTTTGTCAAAAAGCTATCCATAGAATCACCTTCGTTCATATGCTCACTCTCCAACTGTTTTCGGAGATAAGCAACACGAGCCTCATTTCTTGCCTGATACAATGTGGCAAGTACATCCCAAGCATCCTTAGAAGTCCTGCAGGAGCGAATATGTGGGATAATGGTACGTTTGACAGACAGCGCAATCAAGGCATGAGCCTGCGCATCTCTACCATCCCAACGAATCTGCTCTGCTGAAAGTGGTGGTTCTCGAACAGCTGCTACAGCACTTGTGCCTGCACCATCATCTACAGTACCTGTTTCTGATGTGTTTGCAGCATTCCCAGCCACAATAGGACGTGCATCAATACCCTGCACAATGTTCCATAACCCCTTTGCTACCAATACATGTCGCATCATATATGCCCACAATGGATAGTTGGTGCCATCCAACTTATCCTCAGCAGCCAACATGCGGAATACATCATTGTTGTCAGCCATGGCCAATGACTGTACTACTAGATGTAAATGCTGTCTGTAAGAGGTAAACCTGTATAAAATCGACCTGTGCTATGTTGCACAGCCCAAAACAGACGAATGGGCACCTGTCCTGCAGATTTTAATCTTGACAGAAAATCTGCACAGTAGGACGATTTTGCCTGCGCAGTACTTGGAATGCAAAAACGGAGGGCGAAATGACTTCAGATCAAAATTCTGAAACGACCAAGCCCTTCTGGCTTCCCCACGGCATATACTAACCTGCAGACGCTCGTGAAACCTCGTGGCAATCGGAGGAGATGAAGCGGCAGGTGCCGGTGATGCTGCCCGGGAGGAGGAAGCCTGCTCTGATACCAATTGTTGGAATTAGGGTTGCAGGAATGCACACACAACTTCAAGAAGATGAGGAAGCTTGAGCACAACACAGTAGTGTATTATGAGTGCCAAAAATGAAAGATGACAAGCCCTAGAAGATAATGGGCGTATATACAATGCACGGGGGAAAAAACCTCCTAGTGAGGGAAAAAGTGCCCCGGCGGTCCTAAGTGTGTTCACACACATCACTACTATAATATGGTAACACTGATGGGGCACGACAAGTGCGCTTTGTGGAAGAGGATGATGAAAAAGAAGTTCTTACAAAGAGTCATTACTCCAGGAGTCATTGGGCAAGAGCAACCACTGAAACCCTTGTCAAGATAGGTGATTTGGAAGAGCCGTATGTCGCTCTAATTGATCATGGGTCTGAAATAAATCTTATGGCTAAAAATCTCTACAACAAATGTAAGTGGCCAATGGATGTGGATCATGGGTGGATGATTAAAGCAGCTAATAATTCATCTGGAGAGCTTTATGCAGCATGTCCAAATGTAAGGGTAACTATAGGGGATGTGAAGGATGATCAGAATTTCTTTGTTCAGGAGATGTCATCGTATCCCCTCATTCTTGGGCAACCCTACATTACAGCTGTAAGGATGGAAACAAAGGTTTTGGATGATGGTTCAGCTTATGCAAGAATAAGGAGTAAAGATGGTAAAAAAGCTGTTCAGTTTTTGACAGTTTGCATTAATCATGAAAGGAATCGTGAATCTCTTAGGGCACAGTCGCTCCCGAAGATAAACAGAGAGTTTATGAATTACAGGGAGATGAGGGATTTTGGCCAGGTGCCATTGTAAAGCGGGATTCCAATGGTACAAGGGGAAATGAGTTCTCGCAGGACTCAATCAATGTAAATAGTTTTTCAGCAAATTTTCAGGGATTCTCCAGCTATGGGTCACTGGTATTTGTAAAAAGCAAGGATTTAAAGCGTGGCATGCAAAAACATATACAAAATGAACAAAAAAGTTTTGAGCAGTGTGGTCTTTTGGAGAAGAATGAGTTTATTTCAGGGGTGCTTGATGAGGTGTCATTTATAGATACTATGGATGTGCTTTTTGATATGGGAAGAGCATGCTTACAGGGTGGAAATAAAATGATAAAGGTGTCATCTGTGGAGATGTATGATATAATCCAGGAATTTGAGGGGGTGGAATGTAAAAACATGAATTGTGAGATGGATGCTCATGTTGATACAAAGTACAAAACGGTTGCAAAGAAGGTGAAGCCAGTTGCCTTGCCCTTGCCACCAGGAAGCAAGGAGAAGATAGATGAAGCTTCTATGCAGCCAAATCTTAGAGATCCGAAGAAAATTGGGCATAAATTTACTCAAGAAACTCTGAAAGAGCTGAAGATTGGTGAGAGGGATTTTCTGTTGCCAGTTGAAAGGGAATGCTTTGAGGAGATGCTTGTAAAACATGGGAAAGCTTTTGCCTTTCAGCCGCATGAGATAGGTTGTGTTGATCCAAGTGTAACAGCACCAATGGTGATCTTTACTGTTCCACATGTGCCCTGGAACCTGCGGCCAATTCCAGTACCAAAGGCTCTCTTGCCAAAGTTGATGGAATTACTAAAAGAAAAGATCAAGATGGGAATCTTGGAGCCTTCATGTGCCCCATATTCCAACAGATGGTTTACTGTACCAAAGAAAAATGGGACATTGCGCTTTATTCAAGACATGCAACCTGTAAACAAAGTCACAATCAGGAATGTGGGAGCAGGTCCAATTGTGGATGAGTTTGCAGAAGCATTTGCAGGGAAAGCTATATACTCTATGGGTGATCTGTATTCGAGATATGATCAGTTCCAGCTGGATATACGAAGCAGGGACTTGACCACAATGAGAACTCCTTTGGGATTAGTAAGGATGTGTACCTTACCACAGGGAGCCACTAACTCAGTGGCACATATGATGAATGGAATGAATAAAGTCTTACGGGACTTCATACCACAAAAAACTATGCCATTTTTGGATGATGTGCCAATAAAGGGCTGTGATGAGAAAGACAAAGATGGGAATTTGGATTCAAAAGGGTGCCGCAAGTTTGTGGCAGATCATATAAAGGATTGTGACATGATTCTATCCAGGCTTGAAGAAGTGAATCTTACTTTATCTGGGCAGAAATCAGTGTTTGGGGTTGGTGAAGTGCTAATAGTGGGACATCTTTGTAGTACTAGTGGACGCCGTCCTTGTCCAGCCAAGATAGATGCAATACAAAGAATGAAGGAAATATGCATTAATGTTACAGAGCTGAGGAGATTTCTTGGAGCATGTGTCTTTTATGTTATTTGGATCCCACATTATGCACATGTAGCAGATCCTCTTTATCAGCTTTTGAGGAAAAATCAAAAATTTTTGTGGAGTGCAGCACATATTAAAGCTATGCGGAAGCTGAAATATTTGCTCCAATCATCACCCATTTTGAGAAAGGCAGATTATGAGTGTGGCAGGCCTGTGATTGTTACAGTTGATACTAGTCCTACTGGGATAGGATGGGCAGTAGGGCAAGATGATGAGGGTGATCATAGGTATGTAATTAGATTTGGAGCAAAGGTATTAAGCTTTCGGCAGCGAAAGTATCCACAGATCAAGAGAGAATTATGGGGGATAGTCACTGCTCTAAAATGTGAAAAAGAATATCTTATTGGGGCATCTGTACTTGTGGAGACTGATTGCTTGCCACTTCTTGGGATGATAGCAAGTTGTACCACTCCAGATATTGCTATGCTTAGGTGGATTGCTTATATCAAGTCACTAAATCCTGAGTTTGAGCATATTGCGGGAAAAAATAATCCAGTTGCAGATATGCTATCACGAGCCAGGTATGAAGATGAGGAAGAGATGATTAGTGACATTGATGATGTGGGTACAAAGTTCTGTACTACAGCATATGCAAAGGGGGATCATATTTGCCTATCAAATGCACTTGAGTCTTTTATTGAGGAAATATATGAAGGAGATTGGTTGCTTATTGGTGGTCTGACTCAGAATTTAAGAGGATCCGCAGAAAAGCATATGGTTACTTTCTAAAGGATGGATATCTCTGGAAGCATCCTAAACAGAGAAATGCTATGCCACAGAGAGTCATATGTGATAAAGAGACTCAAGGGAAGCTTGTGAAAGAATTCCATGAGAGTCTCTGGGCTGGGCATAGAAGTGTGTGGGCCACTTTTACCAAAATAAAAGAAAAATATTGGTGGAGAGGAATGTACAAGGATATTTCCCAATATGTGGAATCATGCATGGTATGCCAAATGTACTCAAATGTGAGGCATCGTGATGGCTTGCAACCAACCTACCCACCTGCCATGCACTACAAATGGGTAGTGGATCTAGTTACAATGCCTTTGGGAATTTGGCAGATGTGGTATATAGCACTTGCAAGAGAAGATTTGACAAATCAGGTAGAGGGGCGTGCTCTTAGAACAAAGAGTACGGAAGCAGTATGCAAATTTCTCTTGGAAGATGTGATCTGCCGATATGGTTGTGTTGGGAAAATAACAGCTGATAGAGGTGAGCTAGATGTTGGAGAAGCAAAGGAATTCTTCTCTAGAATTGGTATCAAACTGTCTCTAACATGTGCTTACAATCCTGAGGGCAATGGGAAAAGTGAACGAGGACATCCTCCAATCATTAAAGCTTTGGCTAAGGCATGCAGAGAAAGGATGAGAGAGTGGCCAAAGCTGCTGCCATATGCCTTGTGGGCTGACCGTACAACTCATAGCTCAGTGACAGGATACATGCCTGCAGAATTAATGTATGGTCAGAAGCCAGTGATGCCAGTTGAAGAAGTAATTCTAACTTGGAATGTATTGCCCTGGGTGGAAGGATTGAGCAGAGATGACCTCCTTGCATTGCGAATAAGACAGTTAGAGAGGAGGCCTGAAGATGTAGAGGTTGCTAAAGCTCGCTTGAAAGATGCAAGGCTGAAAAATAAAGAAAGATTTGATAGTAGACACAGACTCCGGCCAAAACCTATTGAAGAAGGTGATTGGGTTCTAATGTATGATAGTAGCCTTGACAACCAATTCACTGTTCAAAGAAAATTTGCAAAAAGATGGTTTGGCCCTTACATTGTCAAGCATGTGCATGGAAATGCCACGTATACTCTGTGTGAGCTTGATGGAACAGAAGTAAAGAATCTTGTGGCTGGCAAAAGAATCAAGATATTTAAAAGAAGGCATGATGGTGATCCTTTTGATTCACAAGAAATTCAGGATGAGAAGCTTGACAGTGGAAGTATGGATATGATTGAAGAGGAAGAGGATGATCTTCCTGGAACTGCAGAAGATGAAGACGACATCCAGTTATATGTGGACCTTGATGATGATTTGGCACATACCAGAGGATGTGCAGGTTTAGAGGGGGTGGATGTCGTGCCATGGCACGTCTATGATATGAAACCGTGCATGTGAGGCCGTCAAATACACATCCAGATGCATGGGTTAAGTGCCATGACGAGTCATTATATGATGCCATGTACATATGTTCATATTGTATATGAGGTTCAATAAGACAAGCTGAGGCTGAGTCAGATTTAGGAGTTTTTTGTATATGAGTATGGAGGATGATGTTTTTGCTGTTACTCAGAGCTCATGGGCAAGTTAGAAGCATCCAGATATATATGATGGCATGAGGGCATACCAATGCACAAAGGAATGCATTTATGAAGGCATGAAGAAATACTTGAATGGGCAATTGGGGATTCTATAAATCACATGGGCCGATATGATGATTTATAAACTATGAAGGTATCACAGTGCCGAAGAGTTCATTGAATGTTGGGGAAATGTGGAGATAGAAAACTGCACTTGGACTTCATGGATCATCATGTAGAAGCATATGTATCTTACGTATATCTAATGCGGAGAGTGGAGATAGGAAACATGGAGCTAGTAAGCATGTTTTCATAGAGGTGCTAATGCCTTGGGAATCTTGTGGTTAAGACTTGCTACCTTAATGCTAAGGTTTAATGCTACTAGCAATACGTGGCTAGTAGCATACGTGGAAAAGGGAAAGTAATTCATTTATTTAGAATTTTATGGAGCTTGGTAGCGCAACTTTTGTAATGGAAACTCCCGCATTAATAGTGGGAAAAAGGTGGTAAGAGCACCGAGATCGCCGCGGGAAAGGGAGAAAACGACCGGAGAGAGACGGCGATTGCAGAGAATGAAAAGGATTTATGCAGCGTTGAGGAACAGCGTCATTTTGAACCAGAGCTTTTAATCTTTCGAATATCTAAATTATGTGTGCTTTGTAGGTGCTAGAATTAGAGAGTAATTCTAGTGCTACCTAATGATGTAATTATTGGGAAATCCTTTTTCAAAACCGTCGGCAGCGATGCTGCTCCAGTTGATTTTCCCTCGCATAATCGGCGAGCAGCATATGTTTGGAAAAACAGATTAAAGATAGATTTTTTAGCTTATAGCTTGATTTTGATTTTTTTAGGGGGGGGGGCGTTTTTTTCTGCCGGCTGCTGTGCGCAGTCCCCCCCCCTCCCGTCGCCTTCGCATGGATAATGAGAGAGAGAGAATCTCTTCTCTCCTCTCCACCCTCTCCAAAAACTTTCTCATTCTCCTCCCATCTCTTCTCTCTCTGCTAATCAGGATTAACTTAATCTATGATTAAGTTTTTAAGTAAACTTTTTTAATTAACATATCTTAATCATAATTAATTATGATTAATGTTAAAAAAATCATTTTAAAGAGATTTTTCACCCAGAAAAGAGAAAGAAAAATCAGATTTGAGAGGCGGAGAGAGTCCCACGCACACGAGAGAGCATCTCATGCATCAACACGCTGTCCCCTATTGAATTTCAATAGAAATTGACAGAAATTTGATCGCATTCCCGCGAAAAAAAACCCGCAAAAATGTATAAAAATACATTTTTAATCATAAAAATGCTCAAAAAATTCCTAAAAAATTAGGAAGAAATTTCTAAAAATTCTAGAAATTTAGAGAATCCATTCTACAAAAATATCCACCATAAACTCTATGGTATTTTTTTAAAAAGTTCCATTAATGCTTGATTTTAACCATAAAAAATAGAGAAAAACCATTGAATTGTAGTTACACACGTTCCAATCACCAAATCGATGATCCACGTGCAATTCATCAACACAAATCTATAAAAAATAACATTTTATTAGTAAATATTAAAATTTACTAAAAAAATCAACAATTAAATAGAGATTGCTCTGATACCACTGTTAAAACCCTAAGATCTCTCTAGATAATTGTTATGCATAAACATGCATAAATCAGGCATAAAACTTACTAAAAAAATCAACAATTAAATAGAGATTGCTCTGATACCACTGTTAAAACCCTAAGATCTCTCTAGATAATTGTTATGCATAAACATGCATAAATCAGGCATAAACTCAACCACCCAACCACCGCCGAGCCCAAGGGATGCACACATGAATAATAAATGAAATACATCATACCTCTACCTTGATGTCCCATACCATCAAGAGGTATAACACCATCCAATAGCATGTAGCTAAAGTGTGAAATGGTTGATGAGTAGATATGGATCTCTACACAAGAGACCATAGCATAAGCCTCAAGCTTCCTAGCCTCCAAGCCCAAGCCCCCTTGAGTGTGCCCCATGCCCCTATTATATAGGAGGGCCCTCAAGTGACTCTTGACTTTCCATTTCTCATGTGTGACCCTTGGATCCCTGACCCTTAACCTTAACCCTTAAGGTTAGTCCTAACTCATGCTCCACTAGAGCTTGTTCCCATGCTCACAAGCCTAATGTGGGTTAGCCTCCTAGTATATGCACACATAATGTGTATATAGCATAGCACACATAATGTACATATAACATACTTCCCCTCTCTCAAAACATTGCACTCTTGCAATGAAAAGAAGGAGAACTGCGTTGAACAATCTTAACCTACTGCCAAGTTGAATCCTCATTTCCCTATCTTTCCACCTAATTTTACCTCAAGGATAAGTCAACTACAAAGTTTCCTTTCCTTGAATTCATGTACCTTATCAGGTTCATGTGGAACATAGGATAAATCTTCAACTTCAACGAGTTCTTGAGAAGTAACTATGTTATCCTCACCTCCCAGTTTTCCTTTCAATCTATCGATATGAAAGACTGGATGAACTCTAACAATTGGAGGTAGTTTTAGTTCATACGCAACCGTGCCAATCCGATGTATAACTCGAAATGGACCACAATATCTAGGAGATAAATTCGAGCATTTTCTCATTGACAAAGTTTGAGAATCTTTAGGAACATTAAAATAAGCCAACGCTCCTGGTTCAAAAGACCGAGATGAGCGTCCCCTATCAGCATAAAACCGTGCCCTATCATGAGAACTCCTTATAGAATCCCGAGCTTCGGTCAGAATTTCTTGCATATCTCACAAGAAATCCCTCGATGCATCAAGCTCGATGTCCTTAAGACCAACATCAATAGGTGCCCTGGGTTAATACCCATACATAAGTATGCACGGACTAAAAAATAGTAGCCGTAAATTTAAAACTGTTATAGGCAAATTCCATCATTGGAAGATATTTTTTCCAATATGATGATTTTCTAGAGACATATGCACGAAGCATACACACTATAATTTGATTCATACACTCTGTTTTCCCATCATATTACTGTGGATGATCAGAATAATTCACATTTAAAGTAACTTCCTCGTTGTAAACCATTCGAAATAAAGTAGGAAAGCATGGCATTATAACAGCAGAAACCAGGGATTCATCGGCGCCTCGACATACCCACATCTGCATATGGAATAATCGACGTCTCGAGTTACCCATATCAACATAGAGAGTCATCAACGCCTCGATGAGTCACATATATCTATCCGTAAACCTATCAGGTTGATTGTGTAAATCACCTAAAGTACGGAACTAGAGAAAGAAATGCCAACAAAGGAAGAATCCAAATTTCCTTATCCGAACACAACAAGATAAACTTGTTTGAACTCTAAAGAAAGAGATTTCAACAAGTGAAAATGTCGACGAGATTACTCTCATCAAAACATGCAGGATATAGATAAAAGAAATTTATCTAGAGAATGCCCACAATATAACTTCTAGTGAATTTAGAAAATAAGATTGTCTTTGAATGTTGAGGTCAACATGCTAAGTGATGTAAGCAAAGCAACAATCTTGAGCCCAAATTATCCCATAAGATAATATATGTGAGGGATCACTAGTGTCCCATACCACCATGATACCACCCATACATACCTTAACAATTTGAAACTCCCTAGTATGCCGTCTAGGAAATATGAATAAAATCTTGTATAAAAGGAATAAGATGGCCTTATCCAGACTTTCACATACTAAACCTGTCTCTATATACTTGAGACTACATCAAGAAATAAATCCTTCTGAGTATATCATTAGAAAAGAAATTGAATAATTGGTGCCTTTCTAACGATAACTACCCAAAACACAATAAAGTTAGGGTAGAAAAATAACTCACCTAGATATATAAATAACTAGGTATCCGAGTTGGAATATATACAAGAGTATAAGAAATATACTCCAAAATTATGTGCAAAAAACGTAGGCAAATGCTACCTTTAAAGCACATGTAATATTCAAAAGATCAAAAGATCATTATAAAACATGGATAAAAGCATAGAAGCTACTCCAATCCATAAAAACCATAGTTGATCATAAAATCAATGCATACCATCTAATGGACATTAATCATGCCAAAAGATGCATTAAAATTGGTGTCCAACTCATCAATCCGGAGTATATGAACGTTGTGTTGTTCAAATAAAACTCCAAAGTAAGAAAGTGAAACACATGTATATAGCACTCAATAAGAAAACCCTAGACATAAGTAATCTAGGCAGAACCTGATGAGTCCATATAAAACTTGGAAAATATCCAATAAAAATCCACCAAAATAGACCGATCAACTAACCCATGATAGACTTTGTCTTAGGCTGAAGAAATTAAGCACAATCCACACTTTAATAAGTGCAAAATAAATTATCATGGAAAAGTGTCAAAGGTGAAACACACTTTGAACGAAAATTATAGCCATCAAAAGAAATTAAGCAACATGTCCAAAAAGAATGGCTAAACAATGGTAAAAAATCATGAATACATCGTTTAGAATTAATCCAAACATAAATATCCATTAATACAAGGTATAATCGTATTAATAAAATATGCGAATAACCCGCATCTATCTAATGTCAGCACGAGAAAACATACTTCAACATTAAATATACCTCGAAAAGATTAAATTCTCGAGAAAAAGAACTATCATGATTTTTATCTAATTTTTTCTAATTTATAGGGCCTCAAAATATAATAATTTTTAATTCCACCAAACCTATCTCATGGCATTCCAAACCTATATTTTTCCAGAAAATTTTCAGCAATTTAATTTGCCAAAATACCATTGATATTTTAAAAAATATCAATTCTTAGGATTTCTAAAAATAATTTCTAGAAATTTTCTAATTTTTCTTGAGAATCCCATCGTTCACGAAATTTCCAATTCCGCTCGACAATTCTCAAATCCAATGAAAATTTACAATTTTAATGGATTTTTCTAATTTTTTTGGGTCAAAAAATATATATTTTAAAGGAATTTGAATGGTCACGGGCGCCCGAATGGACACACCACATGCCAAACACCAACTCCACATTTTCTCGAAATTTAAAATAACCTTTGTCTAATTTTTCACTAATTTTCAAGAATTTTTTGAAATTTTTAAATTACCCCGAACGCATTTAGAATACGAACGGTCAAAAAATTTCAGAATTCCAACGGTTTTCCCGGAATACGGAAAGCCAAAAGTTTTGGGAAAATGAAAAGACAAAAAAAAATTTCGGAATGTGAAAGATCAAAGGTTTCCGGAATACGAAAGGTCAAAAGTTTTTCCGGGATTCGGAAAGCCAAAAGGTTTCGGGAAAACGAAAAGCCAAAGGTTTTCTGGAAGATGAAAAGCAAGAAATTTCAAGAAGAAATTTTCAGAGATTTTTTACCTCAAATCCCAAATTTTTCAGTATTTTTCAGGCTTTTTTCCCAAGCTATTTTTCTGAAATATTATCAAAAAGCTTTTTTTTAAATAAAAAACTCATTTTAAAAAAAATGAAAAATAAGCTTTTTGAGCTTATAGCTTGATTTTGATTTTTTTAGGGGGGGGGGCGTTTTTTTCTGCCGGCTGCTGCTGTGCGCAGTCCCCCCCCTCCCGTCGCCTGCGCATGGATAATGAGAGAGAGAGAATCTCTTCTCTCCTCTCCACCCTCTCCACCCTCTCCAAAAACTTTCTCATTCTCCTCCCATCTCTTCTCTCTCTGCTAATCAGGATTAACTTAATCTATGATTAAGTTTTTAAGTAAACTTTTTTTAATTAACATATCTTAATCATAATTAATTATGATTAATGTTAAAAAAATCATTTTAAAGAGATTTTTCACCTGGAAAAGAGAAAGAAAAATCAGATTTGAGAGGCGGAGAGAGTCCCACGCACACGAGAGAGCATCTCATGCATCAACACGCTGTCCCCTACTGAATTTCAGTAGAAATTGACAGAAATTTGATCGCATTCCCGCAAAAAAAAACCCGCAAAAATGTATAAAAATACATTTTTAATCATAAAAATGCTCAAAAAATTCCTAAAAAATTAGAAAGAAATTTCTAAAAATTCTAGAAATTTAGGGAATCCATTCTACAAAAATATCCACCATAAACTCTATGGTATTTTTGTAAAAAGTTCCATTAATGCTTGATTTTAACCATAAAAAATAGAGAAAAATAGCATTAACTCACGGAATTTTTCCGCAACGTCGATTCGTCCATTGAATTGTAGTTACACACGTTCCGATCACCAAATCGATGATCCACGTGCAATTCATCAACACAAATCAATAAAAAATAGCATTTTATTAGTAAATATTAAAATTTACTAAAAAAATCAACAATTAAATAGAGATTGCTCTGATACCACTGTTAAAACCCTAAGATCTCTCTAGATAATTGTTATGCATAAACATGCATAAATCAGGCATAAAACTTACTAAAAAAATCAACAATTAAATAGAGATTGCTCTGATACCACTGTTAAAACCCTAAGATCTCTCTAGATAATTGTTATGCATAAACATGCATAAATCAGGCATAAACTCAACCACCCAACCACCGCCGAGCCCAAGGGATGCACACATGAATAATAAATGAAATACATCATACCTCTACCTTGATGTCCCATACCATCAAGAGGTATAATACCATCCAATAGCATGTAGCTAAAGTGTGAAATGGTTGATGAGTAGATATGGATCTCTACACAAGAGACCATAGCATAAGCCTCAAGCTTCCTAGCCTCCAAGCCCAAGCCCCCTTGAGTGTGCCCCATGCCCCTATTATATAGGAGGGACCTCAAGTGACTCTTGACTTTCCATTTCTCATGTGTAACCCTTGGATGCCTGACCCTAGCCTTAACCCTTAAGGTTAGTCCTAACCCATGCTCCACTAGAGCTTGTTCCCATGCTCACAAGCCTAATGTGGGTTAGCCTCCTAGTATATGCACACATAATGTGTATATAGCATAGCACACATAATGTACATATAACAATGAGCTAGATAGAAAACTTAATTGCAGCACTCCATTTGTGTTGCTTCCATTGTTGAGAGGGGGAGAATGAGAGAGGGAGGGTGGAGAAGGGGAGAATAAGAGACGCAGGGTGGAGAGAGGGCGTGAGGAGGATGGGTGTGAGGGAGCGTAGGTCATGAAGTGAAGAGGCTATGAGAATTAATTGTTTGAGAGGGAACACAGAGAGTATTAAATGCATGCTAACCATCGGGCTCAATTTTTGAACTACTTTTAAAGGGAATAGAGTAAAAAAACCCAACTATTGAAATAAACTAAATAGCAATGTCCTAGACACAACTTTTGGTACCACCTAAACGTGTATACACCCCAAAATATTTGTTGTAATATTGTGAAAAAATAAGGGTTTATAAAGTGACAAAATTAAGGTTTAAACATGGATTATGGTAAAAGGAACTCTAATCAAGAAGAAGTATAGATTAGGGTTTTTAAAAATTGTGATTAACACGTATTCAAAAAAGATGAACACTAATCTCATTATTAATCATCTCTAATCAAGATAAAAGAAAATGTGAAAAACTATGTAAAACTTAATTTAGAAATAATTAAGCACTCATCACTCCCTAAACAAGGATCTAAGCAAAGCTCTAATGCCAATGCAAGAGAGGGATCTAGAGAGAGAGCGATGGAGATTGCACTTGTGAAGGGACTACTACCATAGATCCATTCATCTCATAAGGAGTAACACCTAGACATGGGAAGTCTGCCATGACATAGCCATGAAAGCTTGCATAAGCTCCAAGAAAGGTAAATGTGTATAGTATGTCAAAAAGGTTAAAAGTTTCCAAGTACATAGCGCATGTGCCTTTTATAGTCCCAACACCCCAAATTCCCTAGTACACATGTCTAAATGTACCTAAAACCCCATGTGTCTAGGACCATTCCCATATGCAAACTAAAATCCCTTCGTTGTTTAGAATTTTATTCACTCTATTAGAAGCTTTTCCAGCCCTAATTGGTCCTTTTGGAGGAGTCTCGCCAAATCTTAAATTTGGTCTTGTACCTATACTATACACCATAGGATATCGTGGGGAATGGTAGTAGTTGGAGAAGATGGTTTCCATGTTAGAGAAGAGGATACATTAGCCCTAAAAGTACTCTCACGAAAGCTTTGGTTAGTATTCTTATCCTTATAGGTCTCGACTAATACCATTGCTTGTTTGAGATTTCTAGGATTTTGAGCCTTTACATTGGCCCCAATGTATGGTTTCAACCCCTTGATATACTTGACAACCTTGAAGTGTTCACCAAAATCCTTCACATGTAACATGAGCTTGACAAAATTTTGAGTTTAGTCCCTCAAACTCGCCATTTTCTTCAAATCATCCTATTCACATATGAGCTTGTTCTTTTGAAGTGTAGGTTTTTTCTCCTTCAAAGCCACCCAAAAACTACCCCTATAGCTTTTTCTTTGCAACACTCACCGCCGCGGCCGCTAAGCATGAACATAGCCTTTCAAATGTAGATTAACAAAGTAAAATTTTGCCTTCTCACTCCTTGGATTGATTTCAAAGTAAATATGCAACTTGTTGGCCCATTCTCACTCCTTGGATTGATTTTAAAGTACATATGCAACTAGTTGGCCCATTCTTTGAATCTCATTAGACATGCTCTCACCATTGAAATTGGTAAAATTAATCTTATCCTTCACCCCCTTAAACTCGTCATGCTCCCTTGGGTTACCCGCATTCATATGTGCATTGGTTGGTCTTTTTCCCCAAGTGCCATTAATGATTGGTTCCTCGATCACCAATCCTTTGCCTCTACCATGCATGCTTGAAGAAGACATAAGAATTGTGGATCCACTAAGAAAAGCACATCCACCCTTGATTTCTTGTGAAATGTACTCTTGCCTCCTATCATACCAATTAAATAGGCCCTTGATCATGTTTCGCATAGCTTGCATAACCACTTGCAAATCACTTGAGACTTGCCTATGTTTAAAGGTAGGATTTGACATAATTGGCTCCTTGTTTGGTACTTCTCTTTATACATTGACATCCTCATTAGTCTCACTCGAGTAGCCCCTAGCCCCCACATCATTGCCACTAGTATTGTTGTTATGTCTTAATAAACCATCCACTTAGTATCATATTCTTGGATATTAACTTTCTACTAACAATAGAAGCCTCCAACTAAAAAGGTAAAAAGTCACTCTTTCAAGAGGAATCAGAGTGTCCACAAATCGAGTCTCTTGTGCACCTTGAAAGAGCTTGTCAAGAGAGAGCAAGACTCCTATGAAATGATGCTCCAACTAAAGGAGATGAACTAGAAGAGTTTCTTCATCCTAGGGATAGGAAAGTAAAGTAGCATCTATAAAGTGATTTGTCAATCAACCACTCTCTTTGGATATGTGTAGACTGGCATCAACTTTTACGATTGATGTTTTTGCACAGTCACACTCTCGTCAACATAGGCTTGACTTTTTGAAATCTGAAATTTGGGATCCTTAATCTACTCATGACATACCTATGTGTGGATATAAAGAGCACCCCAATCGGATTTTTTATTTAATGTACCAAAAGTGGGCTCTTAACACAAATCCCAAAACATAAAGATATATCACATGTCAGAAGTGTAATCCAAGGGGCGGTACAAGCATCCCTCTCATAATTGTGGGTGCGACAAAATATAGCACATCAATTTTTGGCCTGGTTTGAGTTACTTATGCTTGACTTGGTGTTTTTGGGTCATTCCAAAGCTGCCAATGAACATGGGCAATAGAGAAGGCAAGGGAAAGTGTCTCAAGACCCAAGGAAAATGGAGGATAGGCTCTTTCTTACAAAGACCAAGTAGAACAAACATACTTTTTTATAGCTTTATTAATGGAAATATGGCTTACGAGACGGGTATGGTACTACCACTGGTACCAGCATCGCTCTTTGTCTCTATGCATAAAAACCACTTTATTTTCTTTATGAGAAATCAGCATCACATTTAAATCTTTAATACGAAAACAAAAGAATATTACCCAAACTCTGAAGGATAAGAAAAAATCTTTCGAAACTTCCTGAGAGCTAGACTAGGGATACTTTCCATGTACATTATCCCAAGTGGTGCAGTTTAATTTTTTTATCATCATGACCTCTTGCATCTTGATATAAACTTTACGGCTGTAAGCCACATGTAATGACAATATAAATACTTCATTTATATCAAGAAGATAAAAAATTAATGACTAAAAACTTTACTTACTTTTGTAGCCCCAAAGACATTTCATCAAGTGATAGCTCCTTCGAAATGACACGCGATAAGACAAAAACTAGCAGTGTTTGATCCTTTACTCCTTGGAGTGCTTACCATGGATTAAGCTTCATGTCTTCTGCAAGGTCTTCAATTAATGTATCCACCTTCTTACCATGACTTTTAGCCAAGACACCAGATTCATTTAACCTTTTAGAGGTCTTCTGCCCTTTCAAAGCTTTAAACAACGAGTCATGAAAAATTATTTTGAGCATTATTGGAAAATATGGGTAGAATTGATTTTTGTAGATCCCATGAATTCTTTACTCAAAAGAAGAATATTGAATATAATTAACTTGAGAAATTTGAGAAAGAATATGACAATATCCATCAAGAAAAAGTACCTTTAACTAGGCCATGCAATTGGCAGAAATTTAGAAAAAGTACCTTTAACTAGGCCAAGCAATTGGCAGAAATTTAGAAAAAGTATCTTTAACTAGGCCAAGCAATTGTTGGCAAAAATTTAGAAAAAGTCCTATCGGTATCGGAATCGAAAGTAGAAAATGTTACAATGTGAATACGATGTGAATAAGATGAGAATACGATGTGATAAGCTGTGGTATGATGTAAATGAATGTGGATGGGATGTGAGGTGATGTAAATGGATGTGGATGTAGATGGGATAAGATGTGATGTGATGTAAAATATGTGGATGTGAATGTGAATGAGATGTGATGAAATGTGAATAGGTGTGACGTGATGTAATGTGGATGTGAATGTGAATGGGTGTGACGTGATGTGATGTGGATGGAATGAATGAGATATGATGTGGATAGATGTGGACGTAATGTAATGTGGATGTGGATAGATGTGGACGTGATGTAATGTGGATGGAATGTATTTGATGGGATGGGGATGCAATGAATGTGATGGATGTGAATGGATGCGATGAGATGTGCATGGATGTGAATGTGACGTGATGTAAATAGATGTGAATGGATGAGATGTGATGTGAATGGATGCGATGAGATGTGAATGGAGATGAGATGTGTATTTGATGGGATGGGGATGCAATGAATGTGATGGATGTGAATGGATGCGATGAGATGTGAATGGATGTGAATGTGATGTGATGTAAATAGATGTGAATGGATGAGATGTGATGTGAATGGATGTGATGTGATGTGAATGGATGTGATGTGATGTGGATCGGGGTAGATGTGAATGGATGTGAATGTGACGTGATGTAAATAGATGTAAATGGATGAGATGTGATTTGAATGGATGTGATGTGATGTGAATGGGGATAGATGTGAATGGATGAGATGTGATTTGAATGGATGTGATGTGATGTGGATCCGGGTAGATGTGAATGGATGTGATGAGATGTGATGTGAATCAGGATAGATGTGAATGGATGAGATGAGATGTGATGTGAATCAGGATAGGTGTGAATGGATGTGATGTGATGTGGATCCGGGTAGATGTGAATGGATGTGATGAGATGTGATGTGAATCAAGATAGATGTGAATGGATGAGATGAGATGTGAATGGATGTGATGAGATGTGAATGGATGAGATGAGATGTGAATGGATGAGATGAGATATGAATGGATGTGATGTGAATCAGGATAGATGTGAATGGATGAGATGAGATGTGAATGGATGAGATGAGATGTGAATGGATGTGATGTGATGTGAATCAGGATTGATGTGAATCAGGATAGATGTGAATCAGGATAGATGTGAATGGATGAGATGAGATGTGAATGGATGTGATGTGATGTGAATCAGGATAGATGTGAATGGATGAGATGAGATGTGAATGGATGGATGTGATGTGATGTAAATTGGGATAGATGTGAATGGATGAGATGTGATGTGAATCGGGATAGATGTGAATGGAGGAGATGTGATGAGAATGGATGAGATGTGATGAGATATAATATGATGTGATTGGATGAGAATGGATGAAGGATGCAAGGAATACATATGATTGGATGTGAATGGATGAAGGATGATAGGAATACATATGATGTGATTAGATGAGAATGGATGAAGGATGATAGGAATACATATGATTGGATGTGAATGGATGAAGGATGATAGGAATACATATGATTGGATGTGAATGGATGAAGGATGATAGGAATACATATGATGTGATTAGATGAGAATGGATGAAGGATGATAGGAATACATATGATTGGATGTGAATGGATGAAGGATGATTGGATGTGAATGGATGAAGGATGATAGGAATACATATGATTGGATGTGAATGGATGAAGGATGATAGGAATACATATGATTGGATGAAGGATGATAGGAATACATATGATTGGATGTGAATGGATGAAGGATGATAGGAATACATATGATTGGATGTGAATGGATGAAGGATGATAGGAATACATATGATTGGATGTGGATTAAGCAAAGTAAATTGATGTAGAAGAATGTGGAATAACGAGAAATTATGTGGAACAATGTGGAAAGATGAGAGTTCATTAGAATCTATATTTATGACCTGTTTTTAAATGACTGTTTTATGTCAAGAATGTTGGGGAAGCATTTTGACCATCTTGTGAATGAGGTCGTGGAGACCTAAGTGATAAAGTTGCAACAACAGCTGACGGAGAGTCAATGGAGGATGTCTTGCGTAGTAAGGTCGGCCGAGGTCTTGACCAGCCTTGGTTCAATTTAAATGGTGTACTTCCAATACGGTGGATAAGGGACCAAGGAAGCAGCCTATGAGTGAAGCGATAGGTGACCCACGAAGGATCCTAGAGGGTGCTGACCATACGGTGCTCGGGCTCTGGGTCACCGAAGATACCCACGCGTGCATCGAGGAAGAAAATGGAACAAGGTGTTAGAGTTGTTTTCTGAACTCGGGCATGGATCTGGTTGATTGACCTTGGTGGTCCTCAATGGATGAGTCCATGGCTTTTTTATATGGATCTGTTGGTTGATCTTGCTGATCTTCAACGGAGAGTCCATCTGGATTTTTATAAATGTATATATTTTTGGGTACTATGAGCTAGGAACTATTGAAAAGGCCCCTGAGTGGACAGGTGGTGAGCGTTCTGGTTGCCAATGATGCCATAGGTACACCAATGAAAGAATGATTGGAAATTAGAATTCAACCAGATATTTTGGAGGATTGTGATCAGTGATACTATGGTTTCATTAAAAGACAGTGATTGGAAATTAGAATTCAACCAGATATTTTGGAGGATTGTGATCAGTGATACTATGGTTTCATTAAAAGATTGTTTTAAAGACAGCTGAATCTATGAAACAGGCAATTTCATATTGGATGTGTAAGTGGTGTGACTATCTTGAAGTTTGCAACATGAAGCATCGGCTAGGGGGCTTCGGAACTCTTTTCTCTAGTACCCGAGACAAAACATAACCAAATTCCTAAATGGATCCTATCACTAAAGTGGTTGGGCGGTTGGCTAACCCATGGGACTGGCTGGACTAATGGATCCCTAAAATGAGACTCAATTTCGTTATGTTACGATAGATGAAGTAAATCTCGGATAGTCCTTGTTCTATGGAAAAGAATCAACAGTTGTGCCTCTTGACGAGGAAAAAAGTGTTGGTCTTTATGATCCAAGTGCAAGTCTCTTCCTTAATCTGACCATGTGACTTACTGGTTCAGTTCAGATCAGTTTGGTTAGTTAAGACTCTTGACTACGTTAGAATAAAGATATCCTGGAGGAATCGCCCGTGCTTTCTGGGCAAGGGAAGTTTTCCAGGTTCGGTTTTGGAAGAACCAAGGGATTATTCTCTTGTCTGGATATCCGTGGTGGGTGAGGCCATGAGGGGGAGAGGCTCTACCCTGCGGCACAAGAAGTGGTACTTCCGCTGCTAGCACCCCCGAATTCGTTATGCGGAGGGGACAGGGATCTTTCAGTGTAATCGAGAGGATGTAGAAATCCTTGTGTATGTGTTTGATTTGAAAAAATCTGGTCACTTGCGCAAGACAACCGTAGAGATATTGAAGCAAAAGGTCAAAGATCTCTCTTAGTTGTAAGGAGAAGTATTTGTTTTTTGCAATTATTGTAATGTTTTTTGTACTCAAATTTTCATGGAATGTGATGGGTTTGGTTTGGTCCAAATTAAGCCATTTTTTGAGAGTTCTCATGATTTAAGTGAGTAAATGCATTCTAAAATGTCTGAAAAGAGAGCAATATTTATTGATTTTTCAATTTCCACCTACATAAAAAGTGATCTGTTTTAAAAAATCTCTAAAAAATAGTCATTTTTAATGTTATTTTATGCAAAATGGACTTGAGTGAACGTTTGCACGATTTTGTGAACATTTTTCATGACTCGCTATTTTTATTCTCCCACATTGAAAAGATTCTATTATGAAGATCCCAAATATGTCATGTACAAAAAGCAAGCTGAAATAGAGGATCATACTTTCTAAGTCCATATGAGAGCTCCTCTTTCTCCACAAGAATCCCAACCTCCAAAAGACAATGTCTTCATAATATTCCATCAACATTTTGGTGTTGGCAAGTTTAAAATTCTACCATTAAGCACAAGTTTTTACTGTTTAATTATTTTCCTTATTTTATTTTGTTGGTTTGGGAGTGCACCTATGCCAAGGTCACCACCAAGAGTGATGATGTCAGGCTCCTCGTTCTCATTTGAAGAATCTGAATCCTCCTCCCTTGACAAATTTATGTTTTTATGAGATGTCCTCTCACCTCAAGAGCTTGTAGACATAGAAGTCCTTTTAACTTCTCTATGTTACCCTCCTTTTCCATGAGATTCAAGTGTAGAATACATCTCACCTCAAGAGCTTGTAGACATAGAAGTCCTTCTAACTTCTCTCTGTTGCCCTCCTTTCCCATGAGAGTCAAGTGCAAAAGACCTTGGAACCTCTCAGGGGGTGACCTCCAAGCTAGTAACATTAGAGGTTGCATTAGTTGGAGTCAAGAAAGGTCCTAAGCTCACTAACAAATTGTCGTATTTTTCTACGTCAATTGTAGAGGACCACAAAGACCCACTTGAAGATTATTTTGGCTCACTAGAAACTCTCTAATGTTGTTCGTACCATGAACAATTAAAAAAAAACATCATATCTATCTTCCCCTGTATAATCCACCTTTAACACTTTGCCACAAGACTTTTGACCTCTAAGAAGATTACCCTTGCAAGTGTGCCTAGAACGATGAAAAAAAGATCACCATCAACCCCAGAAAGACTCCACTCATGTTGAAGATAAGAAAGAGTTTTAATTGATGTACCTGCTGAGAGTTGAGGTCTATCTAATGGTGTGTTTATAAAACCATCAAGATAAGAAAGAGTTTTAATTGATGTACCTGCTGAGAGTTGAGGTCTATCTAATGGTGTGTTCTCCCTGGGGGTACGTAATAAGTCATTGTCTTTGTTCTAGATCTCAGTGGAAGAACAGACATAGGTTCATCCTCCTTCTGATTCTCTTCTTCATCTTCATCAACAAAGGATAGTGATGAAGCTATAAATCTCTTTTGGGTGAGGGCTTCAGTTGTTGCAGTACCCTGGGGAGGAAAAGTGGCAATGGTCCCAAAATCTGGTCGAGTTTGAGTTTGTACTTCTTTCTCTGCAATAGCATCCAACATTGTGTTGGTAGGCTTGACACCTACAACACCATCTCTCTTCCCATGTTGTTGTGATGCCTCCACTTGTTGGAAGAGGAATCTTTTCCCACTTGTTGTGAAGTCTCCACTTGTTGGAAGAGGGATCTTTCCCACGTAAAGTAGCAACTTGGGCTTCCTTTGCAGTTTTTTTAGAATGTTCCTTTTTTTGTATTCTTTGTAGCTTGTATTTGAGGAGGTGAATCAAATCTTGGAGCCTCAATGGTGGGTCTCTTAGAGGACTTCTTCATCTCATCAACCCTACTTTATAGATATAAAGAAATAGATTTAGCAAAATACTTATTAGTTGGTTCAATCAATCAAATCCAATAAAAATCAATAAGGTGTAGCTAACCATTAAAGTGAGCCACAATAAGACTATCACAAGTTGATCAAAATAAAAACATGTAGGAAATAGAGCAAAACAAGCTTTTATAAGACAAGAAAAGAAAATCAGAAGACACTAAAAGTACAACCAAAATTAATCTACTTCTATACGATAAAAAAAGAAGAATTTAAGAATGAATTAAGCAATAAACTAATTTTTATAGCAAAATGGCAACAAGCGGGAGAACATTGAAAGAGGACTTACATTTTTGTAAAGTGGTATGGAAAACCAAAGGGAGAGACGATAAGGGATGTACTTGTAGGCCTAGATTTTGATACACCATATCGATATGGTTGCCGAGTCATTGAGGGAAAAGAAGAAGGAATAAGAATAATTATCGAGATGTAAGGTAGAGATAAAGACTTTCAGGAGAAGACTGTGTAGATTATTCTCAACCTTCAGTTTACATGCAAACTCGATGCACTGCATCAAGTTCATGGAGAATTGGATGCATTATAATTGAATCAAATAAAGGAAAAATTGAAAATTTTGAGGGGAGAAGAAGATCTTGCTGCCTTAGATGAAGTCGCCTTCTCTTTTGTCCACCATATTCGTGTCAACATATTTCAGTAGTCATAGCGTGGTATAGAAAATATACAGAAGCTACGTAGCATGAAATCTAGAAAAGATATTGCCCATTGTGTAGAAAAACGAATAACAATAAGATATGTACAAGCGATAAAGTGCCCAAGAAGAAAGCGGTCGTTTTTTTGGGCTGAAAGTGCTTTTAGGGCTATTTTCTAGTAAAAAAAGTTACTTTTGAATTATTATATCTTGATCACTATTTATAGCATGCTTATGTGAGCAAAGTTAATGCACTACTTTTAGGGCTATTTTACTAGTAAAAAAAGTTACTTTTGAATTATTATATCATGATCACTATTTCTAGCATGCTTATGTGAGCAAAGTTGATGCATTGTAACTTCTCCACATAAACTCGATGTTGTGCATCGAGTTTGTGGTAAAATCGATGCATAACATTGAGTTTGCATGGAGAAGTTGATGCAGTGTAAGAAACTATGCTTTTTTAGGCCTAAAATAATAGTCATCTCATATAGTCCCATTGTGCATGCTTTTTTGGGCTCACGACAATCACTACATGACCAACAATTACATTGTTGTATAGAAGTAGAAGTAGATTAATTTTTGTTGTACTGATGGAAAAAACTAGTGAGGTTTTATTATAACGACGACCCTTTGGGCTGGGGGTGGGAAGTCCACCCTTAGACCCCCCTACGAAGGGGGCGTGCCCCCCTTCAACCTTGGTTATACACCCTATTGGGTGCTTATAAGTTGTTGGTCCAACTGCGCGAGGTGACAGTGCCTCTAAATATAGCTCTTCTATGGTTAGGTTTATAAATAACTCACCGCACATACATGTAGCCTAACTGACATTGTGATAGCTTAATTAAAAACCATCTCATATGCATGCCCTAAAAAATAAAGAGTTCTTGGATTGCATCAAATTTTCCACACAAACTTGATTTTGTGCATCAACTCGATGCATAACATCAAGCTTATGTGTAAAAGTTTGCATAATGTTTTTTAAAGTTGATGCACTGCATCAACTTTTGATGTTGTACATCAACTCAATGCACAATATCAAGTTGTGTGAAAAAGTTGATACAATGCATCAACTTTGTTGTTGATGCAATGCACCAACTTTGTATACACAAACAAAGGTTTTAAAAGTAGATGCATTTCATCAAATTTTCCACACCAACTAGATGTTGTGTATCAACTCAATGCATAGGATCAAGTCTACATGTAAAAGTTGATGCAATGCATCCACTTTTAAAAACTTTTTTTTGTGTATGCAAAATTGATGCATTGCATCAACTTTGTCACACAAACTAGATGTTGTGTATCACTTTGACGCACAACATCAATTTTATGTGCAGTAAAGCTGATGGAATGCATCATATTTGCATACATAAACAAATTTTCTTAAAGTTGATACACTTCATCAACTTTGCTACATAAAATTGATGTTCTACATCAACTAAATACAAAACATCAAGTTTTCATGGAAAAATTGATACAATGCATCAACTTTGCATACATTTTTTTCTCAATAAAGTTGATGAAATGCATTAAAAAACAAAACTTCTTAAAATTGATGCATTGCATCAACTTTGCAAGGTCACCTTAATGTTATGTATCTTCTTAAAGTTGATACATTGCATCAAGTTTGCTCAACCACCTTGATGTTGTGCATCTTCTTAAAGTTGATACATTGCATCAACTTTGCCAAGCCACCTTGACGTTGTGCATTAAATTGATATAAAACTAATGCATCAACTTTTATACAGAAATAAAAAAAATTAAGTTGATAAATTGCATCAACTTTGCATACACAAACATAGTCTTTAAACATGGATGCAAAGACTTTATTTGTGTATGCAAAGTTGATGCATTGTATCAAATTTTTTTTGCATAAACTTGATGTTGTGTGTATCAACTCGATGCACAACTTCAAGATTCTATGCCAAAGTTGATGTAATGTATCAACTTTGTGTACACAAATAATTTTAAAAAATTGTGTGCTACTCTCCTAATATATAAAAAACACTAGAATTGTTTCTATTCTTTGTGTGAACTTTCTTTTAAGAAAAATACTTAGAAATTTTATTTATCTTTTAAGATTTATTTCAAACTAGTTGTTGTTATTAATTTTTTTTTCACACCGACAGACATAAGTACATTTTATAATAGTTTTTCTAACATCTAAGTTAAAACATCTCATAGGCTCAAACAAATATTAAGAATGTTATGTTACCACAAATAAAGCTTTTAAGTAATAAGAAGAAAAAAGAATCTTTATGGCATCTTTCTAAGGATCACTCTCCTTATTGCTTTGCTTCTTGTGTGCCGCCCAAATCTCTCTCTCTCTCTCTCTCATAGTGCGAGGTGACCAAATGAGCCTCTCAACTTCTTATGTAGGCTCATAGTTCCAACAATAGTAGTTATATAGTTTTTAATCCTAGGGTTTCTTAATCAAGTTCCACCTAAATTATGTATTAAATTTAATGATTTTCTATATGATGACCACATGGGCTATTAGGTTCTCATTTCTCATTTGTTAGCTAAGGATAAAGATATGAGGAGAGACATTTCATTGGTTATTTCCCCTACACAAGTGTGTGGGAGCTCATTCCCCCTACCACCACATCACATTCAAAGGGTCTCTCATTCTCATCCTATTCCTTGTCTCCTAGGGTTAAAAAACTCAAAATAGAGATAGAGGAGTGGACAATCCAAGCCATGGGAAATCATCGAGCTTATCTTTTACATCATATGAATCTATGAGCATAAGAAGGAGTACTTACTTTGCTTCTCCAAGTAAAGCCTCCACACCACAATAAGAAACAAATGATGATAGTGATCAATGTGATGCCTTGGATACCATTGAGAAATTGACATCATCTACAATGTGTTGAGGTAAGACCTACCATGGGTTGAAGCGAAAAGCATTCTTGTGTGCAGATATACAATTAAGGGATGTAGTTAAAATAGAATGTTGCAGGCAACAATATCTAGGAAAGTTTGGGTTGCAAAAGTTAAAGGCATTACGAACACACTATTTTGACATGAGCAGTGAAGAGCAAGATGCACTTCTTAGTGGCCTATTAATACCTTTTTTGCATGGCAAATTTTGATATAGCCTTTGCTCTGATGTGGTATGTAGGACAGCCTTTAAGGTTTCTTTGAGTCTTGGAAATGTATGGCTTGAGAGGGTGAAGTGTAGGACCAAAAAATGGGGCAGACCAAAGCCACTGGATCCTTTATTATCCATAGGTCTAATGAGGAAAAATGCTTTAACATTCCTTCATTGTTATTTTAAGTATCATGCAAAATGTATGCCGATAAATAGGAAGGTTTAACTTATCTGACAATTTGCCAAGGTCAGAGGTATTCTCATGGTATAGAGATACTATAACAACTAAATAAGAGTAGTATACAAGTTACTCTTATTTTACTAGGCTTTGGAAAACCTTCTTTGCTAGCGTGACTATCCCATGAAAATTTTGAGCAGGTGTGTGCACTGTGTGTGCAAAGCTAAAAACTAGAAGAAAGGTTGCAAGTGATCCAAATGAGCTAAGGATAGTCAAGGATGCTTTGCGAATTCACAGGGAAGAGCAAGAAAATGAAATAAGGAAGGAAATGGACCACAGAGGAAAGTGTTTTTCATCTCCAGAAAAGTATCTTGGGCTAGTTATTGATGGAATGGACTAGAAAAAAACTTGCCTACCTCACTTTGCTAGGTTGCCTAAGGACATTACTCAGAAGACACACTTGTGCAAATGCATTTGGTTGGTTGCCTTGTATACAATTCTCAAGTTCACCCAAGGGTTTTTTTCACATATCCAAATATCCATAATGTACCAAATCTAACCATCACAATCATTCATCATGTGATATCTAATTGGCAAGGCGCATTGCCAAGCATATTATATTTATAGCTAGATAACATTGTGAGAGAGAATAAAAATCAAATAGTTCTTGGATACCTATGCATGTTAGTTTCCTTAGGGGTGTTTAATAAAGTGAAAGTGAATTTTCTACTTGTGGATCACACTCATGACCATATTGAACAGATGTTTAGTATGTTTTTAAAAAAATTATCTCACTGATGCCTTTACTTTGCCGACCATGACACCTATAGAGAAAGCTTACACACCAAAGCCAATGGTAGAGCATTTGAATGAGACAATAGATTTCAATTTTTTTGTTAATGGGACAAGGATAGAAAAAAGGAGGTACTTGGAACAGTTGAATGATTCAAGTTATCACACATGCCTTTCTAATTAAGCCTATAGAAGAAAGTGGACAAACTTTATTGTATGGAAAGCTTTTCTCTACTCATGCAGAGTGGCTTCCTTCAGGTGGCCTTAAGTTTCTTAAATTTATTCAAGACATGGTTATGTAGGCTTTAAAAATGGCACCCTTGGAAGCTTAAAGGAAGCAAAGGAGGCAAGCAAGGTAGGTCGTGCTATGGACTTTCAAAGGTGCATTGCAGAGAGAAGATCGCTAATCAAGAAGGCAACGCAGTATGCAGGAGAACTAGATGTAAAATGGTGGGACACGTTCTTTGAACAATCAGAAGAAATACTTGAAAGGAATATCAATCACTCATGGAATCTAGCTAGTTCTTTTCAGTAGCCAACTATTATTGAAAAAACCTCTTATTTTGTAGCACCAATTCCAGTAGAGATCGATAAACTTCTTCAATGGGGATGGAAGAAAGATGTACACAGGAGCTAGACGATCAAAAGAAAGGCAAAAAAGACTTCAAGAGATGTGGAGTGGTGATCTGCAAGACATAAAGGAGGGTACCCTTGTTGCTACCCTAGCTAAGGATGATGCTTTAAAACATCCATTTGGGATTGGCACGGTAATAGCTACTAATAAAGATGAGATTAGCGGCAAGCATACATTATCACTAACAGTGCATTGGATGAGAACAACTCCTGTAAATGCATTTGAGGGAAAGTATATCTTGGAAATGGTAAATACAACAAAAGGAAAGGGCAAGTGCAAGAGGGGAAAGAACACTGTTAGCACTAGTGTACTACCACTGCCTGAAGGCAAGAAAGCTATTGGCTATAAGTGGGCATATAAGGTGAAACATAACAATGATGGTAGCATAAGCAGGTACAAGGCTAGATTGGTTAGCCAAAGGATATGCGCAGACACATGGGATTGATTATGAGGAGACATTTTTCCCAGTTGCAAAGATGGCAGCTGTGAGAGTTGTGATTGCAATGCCTACAGCTAAAGGCTGGTTTTTACACGAGATGGATGTAAAAAATGCATTCTTGCATGGTGACTTGCAAGAAGAGGTGTATATGGATCAGCCACCAGGTTTTGAGGATAGAGGTCACCCAGACCATGTGTGAGCTTTGTAAGGCTATGTATAGGCTGAAGCAAGCTCCACGAGCATGGCATGACAAGATTGCTGAGTATCTTATCACTATTGGTTTTCATATGGCAGATGCAGATCACTCTTTATATATGCACAAGAGTGATAAGGGTATTGTGATCATCACCATGTATGTAGATGATGTTATTGTTGGGGGTGACAACTTGGATGAGATTGAGCATGTGAAAAGTCTTCTTAAAAGAAAGTTTAGATGAAAGATTTGGGAGATTTGCACTACTTTTTGGGAATTGAGTTCATTCACACACCTGAGGGTATTTGGATGTCATAGAGACAGTATGCATTGGACATGTTTTTTTTTGGTTTCTTGTAAAAAGAAGAAAATACGTAGAGGGGGATTTTTTTGTTGGTTTGTTTTTTTTGTTGGTTTGTGTTTTTTTTGTTTTTAATGGAAAAAAAACTAAGACGGGGGATTTTTTACTTTTTTTAATTTTATTTTTGGAAAAAAATACAAAGAGGGGGATTTTTGTTTTGTTTGACCAGTGAGAAGGGGGGTTGGTCGGTGAGAGGGGGGTGGAGAGTGAGAGCAAGGGAGGGGTTATTTGTGTGTGTGTGTGTCTGTGTGTGTGAGTGAGAGAGAGAGAGAGAGAGAGAGAGAGAGAGAGAGAGAGAGAGAGAGAGGGGGGGTGGTCAGCCGAGAGAGAGAGAGAGAGAGAGAGAGAGAGGGGGGGGGGGTTTTCGTGGAGGGTGAGAGAGAGAGGGGGGTGACAGTGAGGTGTGAGAGAGAAACATTTTTTGTTTTTGGTTTTTGTTTTTTTTTTGTAATGGAAAAAAAGTACTCAGAGGAGGCGGAGACCTGATATCTGGCACTTCACAAACACCAGAGTGAGTTGAGTCAGGTGTTCCTCTAGAACCACCACCCTTGGCATGCCCTTTTTCCCACTGAAGTTAAAGAAATCATCCAAAAATATACGTAAAAATCCTTCAAATACTCCTGGAAAATCTTGGTGTGGTGATCCTCTGGAAGGAGCTGGGGCATTTCAAAGACCAAAGGGCATCCTCTTGTAGGCATATGTTCCCCATTGTGTGACAAATGTTGTCTTGAGATGATCCTTCTTATCTATGACTACCTGGTTGTAGCCACTAAACCCAGCCATGAAGGAATAGAGCACATGGCCTGCTACATTTTCCAAAACCTGCTCTATGAAAGGCAAGGGAAACCCATCTTTGATTGTGCACTAGGTAGGATATACACAAATAAAAACCCAAAGAGCTCTACTTGTAGGTTGCATGGTGTAGCCTTAAGGACAGCTCTCTATTTTTTTAAAGGTATGGCATAGCCACACACGCTTAGCCATATGCACAGGCTAGTTAACAAGAGCCATATGCACAGGCTAGTTAACAAGAGCCATATGTGTAAAGTTTTCACACATGGCTGATTGGCCATGTGTATGGCCATGCCAATGGTGGAAGGCATGCACTAGGTTGTGCATCTGGCCACGTAACTAGCCGCATATATCAATTTTTGGATCTCTTTTTCTCTACTATGGGGACACGGCTCTACTTGTGTTCTTATCCCTTGTTGTGTGTCAAGTGAGGTTCCAGTTCTTCCCCCTTATGTGATTCATTAACTCCAAGCTCCAGTCAGAGATGGTAGATTTATAGTAGTATTGCAATGTGTAAGATTTCTCCCTCCAGATTTTGAGGTGTAAAGGTGTAAGAACCTCCCCTTCTATTCTTGTAATTATTCCCCTCTCTGGAATAGAAGAAAGATCTTGTTTTGTCCTAGAGAGAGATAATTCTAAATTAAGATATCTCTGGATATAAAAATCCTCCTAGTGTCTAAAATGGATTCCCCTGAAACAGAAATTCAAAAAGAACTTTCCAATGTGCAATTGGAATTAATTGAAAAGTGTATAACGGACCTTAGCCTAAGGGTCTACATTTTCAGAAATTTTTGGATTATGGTCCAATTAAGGTTTCAATTAGCCAATTGGATTAATCCAAGTGTTGGGATGAGATAAATCCAAAGAATCAAAGAAAATACCCAAAAATGAGTAAATGCTTACACAAGATGAAGAGTTGACTGAGTACAAGATTTATTAGTTAAAAACTATGAGATATTACTAAAAAAATGAGATATTTTGGAATAATGATAGATTTTTAACACCTTGGTAAGGAGAGGGGGACTCTTGAGGTAGGCACCTAATTAACACATGTGGATGAGTTTTTAATTCAAAACAATTGTGATATTTTTATCTCTCCTCTCTCCTAGATTAAACCAAATAAAAAAGGGAGCCAAACTGGTCCAAATCTTGTCCAAATTGAGTCAAACTGAACCTCGAAAATTCTAGAACCTAGTTGGACAACCCAGTTGGACTTGGTTAGTGGCCTCCCTCACCTATACCATGCAAGTATTACATTAAAATAATGATATTTTCTATTATCCCTTTAAAATCCTCTACTTTTGGAGAGATTGGAGCTTCTCTCTCCCTTCAACAATCCTTGGAGCTTTTTTCTCAACATACTTAACCAATTGATTGGCTGGGGGCTTCCTTCAAAGAAGCAAGCCAAATCAAGAGGTAAGAAGTAATTTCATGGTTTTCATTAATATTCTTAAAAGATTTCACTTCTCAACCCCTCTCAAGCTTGAGAAGTTTCAAATTAATTGTTTTCAATGCAAATCAAGCTTTCTATAAGAATTCTAGTCCGATTAATCACAAAAAAAGTTAGTTTTTATCTCTCTCCCCCAAAAGAATAGGCATTCCTATGACTAATTCTTTAGCAAATGAATGCTTCTCATTGATAAATTCTTCATTCAAAATCAATCTCTACGCTTGTTAAACTAGAGGTTAAGAAAATGGCTTTTTTATGCTTTTATGCTAATAAAATTATGGTAAACTTATGATTTAATTCCATAAATTAGATTTAAGTCTAAGGATAGTATTCTATCATAATTGTATTACTAAGTCTTATTCTTTCTAGAAATATTGAAAATTATTAGTAATAGCAGAGCGAAGCTATGGTACAATTTTTAGAAATTAATACATAACTCATTTTTATGCAATGTGAAAAGAGGACTTCCTACCATATTCTAGGATTGGACATCCTATGCTAAAAGAATGATTCTCATCAAATTCATGGGAAACTAATTTTTAGTATTTATGCATAAATAATAAACTAAAGAAAAGATAAATTTTTGGTCTTTTGATTTTTATACAAAAAGATGAATTTCCATGATAATGGAGATCAATGTAATTAAATGGAAAAAGAGAAATTTTGGTATATTAAAATAATGAATATTTAATTTAAAGAGGAATTTCAGATAAATTTATTTTATGTATAGGAAAATTTAAATGATAAAAAAATAATTCCCATGACAATTGGAATTCAATCATTTAAATGGTAAAAGTGAAATTCTTTGCATATTTGAAATAATGGATATTTTTATTAAAGAAAAGAAGAATTTTAGATAAATTTATTTTATGAATAAAAGAGGAATTCCCATGAAAATTTCCATGATATTTGAGATCCAAGAAATTAAATGGAAAAAGAGAAAATTTTAGCATAGTTCAAATCATGAGTATTTATCAAAAGTGGAATTTTGAGCATTATGGGAAAATATGGGTAGAATTGATTTTTGTAAATCCCATGAATCTTTTATTCAAAAGAAGAATATTGAATATATTCCACTTGAGAAATTTGAGAAAGAATATGAAAATATCCATCGAGAAAAAGTACCTTTAACTACGCCAAGCAATTTGGCAGAGATTTAGAAAAAGTCCCATCGGTTGAAAGTAGAAAATGTTACTAAATGTGAATAGATGTGAATACGATGTGAATAAGATAAGAATACGATGTGATAAGTTGTGAATGCAATGTGATGGGATGTGAGTGGATGTGATAAGATGTGAGTGCATGTGATAAGATGTGAATGTGATGTAAATGGATGTGGATGTGATGAGATGTGGATGGGATGTGATGTGATGTAAATGGATGTGGATATGGATGTGAAGAGATGTGGATGGGATTTGATGTGATGTAAATGGATGTGGATGTGAATATGATGAGATGAGATTGAGATGTGATGATATGTGAAAGAAAGTGATGTGATGTAAATGGATGAGAATGAGATGTGGACGTGATGTAATGTGGATGGGATGTATGTGATGTGATGTGGATGTAACGAATGAGATGGATGTGAATGGATGCGATGAGATGTGAATGGATGACATGTGATGTGATGTAAATAGATGCGAATGGATGTGAATGTGATGTGATATAAATAGATGTGAATGGATGAGATGTGATGTGAATGGATGTGATGTGATGTGAAATAGATGTGATGTGATGTGATGTGAATCACGATAGATGTGAATGAATGAGATGCAATGTGAATGGATGTGATGTGATGTGATATGGATATGGATAGATGTGAATGGATGAGATGTGATGTGAATCGGGATAGATGTGAATGAATGAGATGATATGTTATGTGATGTGATGTGAATCGAGATAGATGTGAATGGATGAGATGTGATGTGAATCGGGATAGATGTGGATGGATGAGATACAATGTGAATGGATGTGATGTGATGTGATATGGATATAGGTAGATGTGAATGGATGAGATGTGATGAGGATAGATGTGATGAGATGTAATATGATGTGACTATATGAGAATGGATGAAGGACAATGGAAATACATATGATTGGATGTGGATGAAGCAATGTGAATTGATGTAGAAGAATGTGGAATAACAAGAAATGATGTAGAACAATGTGGAAAGATAAGAGCTCGTTAGAAATTGTATTTATGACCTGTTTTTAAATGACTGTTTTGTGTCAAGAATGCTGGGGAAGCATTTTGACCATCTTGTGAATGAGGTCATGGAGATCTAAGTGATAAAGTTGCAACAGCTAACGGAGAGTCAATAGAGGACATCTCGCGTATCAAGGTCGACTGAGGTCTTGACCAGCCTCGATTTAAATGGTGAGCTTCCGGTATGGTGGATGATGGACCAAGGAAGCGGCCTATGAGTGAAGCGTTAGGTGACTTGTGAAGGAGCCTAGAGAGTGCTGACCATACGGTGCTCAGGCTCTGGGTCGCCGAAGATACCCACGCATGCGTCGAGGAAGAAAAATGGAACAAGGTGTTAGAGTTATTTTCTGAACTCGGGCATGGATCTGGTTGATTGTCCTTGCTGGTCCTCAACGGATGAGTCCATGGCTCTTTTATATGGATCTATTGGTTGATCTTGCTGATCGTCAACGGAGAGTCCATCTGGATTTTCTTATGTGATTATATTGCCGGTTACTTTATGAGCTAGGAACTATTGAAAAGGCCCTTGAGTGAACAGGTGGTGAGCGTTCTGGTTTCCAATGATGCCATAGGTACACCGATGAAGGAATGATTGGAAATTAGAATTCAACCGGATATTTTGGAGGATTATGATCAGTGATATTATGGTTTCATTAAAAGATTGTTTTAAAGATAGCTAAATCTATCAAACAGACTATCTTGAAGTTTGCTTGAAGTGCCGGTTAGGGGGCCTGGGAACTCTTTTCCCAGGTGCCCAGGACAAAACATAACCAAATTCCTAAATGGATCCTATCACTAAAGTTGTTGGGCGGTTGGCTAACCCATGGGACTGGATGGGGTTAGGTTGGACTAATGGATCCCTAAAATGAGACTCAATTCTGTTATGTTACAATAGATGAAGTAAATCCCGTAGAGTCCTTATTCTATGGAAAAGAATCAACGGCGGTGCCTCTTGATGAGGAAAAAAGCGTTGGTCTCTATGATCCAAGTGCAAGTCTCTTCCTTGATCTAACCATGTGACTTACTTGTTCGGTCGGATCAGTTTGGTTAGTTAAGGCTCTTGACTACGTTAGAATAAAAATATCCTGGAGGAATCGCCCATGCTTTCTGGGCGAGGGAAGTTTTTCCGGGTTCGGTTTTGGAATAAACCAAGGGATTAGTCTCTTGTCTCGATATCCATGGCCGAGGCCCTGAGTGAGAGGCTCTTACCTACGCAAGAAGTGCTACTTCCGTTGCTAGCACCCCTAAATTCGTTGCGCAGAGGGGGCAGGGATATTTCAGCCGGTATCAGAGCAAAATGGCTAAAGTCGAACAACCGAGAAGCCAGAAAGTCAAAAATTTTTGTACCAATAAAAGATTGTAATTTTGTGATGAAATTCATACAAATTGATATTCAGAATGAAGATTCATAAATTGGAAATTGGGTCTTCAGATGAAAGTACCGCAATTGTATGGAATCCCTGACTTGATTGAGGCCTAGATATGATGGTATTTACCTTATAACTCCAAGGACTATGACTACTCGTATATACCGTGAGTATAACTGCAGCTCTAACTGCCAATATATACGAGTAAATCTAATACCTTGAAGTTATAAGCAAAAATGTTATCTAGAGGATGAATTTGAATGCTGGTTGATATGATTTTAGAATTCTGGTTGAGAATTAATGAGTTGATTTGGATTGTGATTGAAAGATGATGATTCCTAAATTCTGGTTTTGAAGGAAGATAAGTTGAACAAAGCCTCAATGAGGATGAATGGGACGAATCCGAGTGATAATGTTAGTAGCTAGAATGACGATTATGACTTCAGCAAATCCCTAGGAGATTAGTGGATTGTGCTAACAGATTACTGCTGTTAACCTTTGACCCAGTGAATCTAATTAAGGGATGACAAATTGAAAACCTGCATAACTGAAATTCCCGTGTGGAGGAATGATCAAATGGAATTTTTGGTCTGATGGACCATTACTGTGTTAAGAATATGAATGAATTATTCTTTGATAATGAGTTCTGTATGTTCTTCTGTTAGAAGGAATCTTTATCCCATGATTCTGTGGGGGACTGACCAATCTAAAGAACCCCAGAATCAGTTGGATCTAAAGTCGGATTTGAATTATAAATAAAGGGACTTAACAAGAATTTTTGTATTGATAGGATCATGGATCGAGGTCGTTTGTGGTAGGAATGTTAACCCCGAACTCGATGAGGAAGAGCTCGACTTGGATATTCCTAAAACTCTTCATAGATCGCAGCCTGAACCTTTCAAGGGTGAAGGGGAAAACTTGGGCGAGGCTGTGGAGAAGTGGATCGAAGCAATGGAAGAATACTTCGATGTCACCGAGTACAATGAGAAGAGTAAAATGGCTCTTGCAAGACTGAAGATACTAGAAACAGTTAGAGTGGCATGGAGAAACCGCTGCGAGACAAACCGTCTGGATCGGAACACCCAAACATGGAATGATCTCAAAATTTACCTAAGGAAGAGATTCTGTCCTCCTGGCTTTTTGGAAACCAAGATGAACGAATTCAGTTAACCTAGGGGAGCAAAACTATTGAACTGTATCACCAAGCATTTGCTCTTCTCCTCAAGTACTCGCCACCATTGGATGAAAAACACTTGATGGCCAGGTTCATTCGGGGACTGAACGAACCTTTGAATATCCTAGTGAAGAATGCCAAGCCAGTTTCCATGGTCGAAGCAGTGTTTGTGGATGGCAAAGGATTTCGCCAAGGCCTTTGATGTCAAGGTCCCACCGAAGCCAGCACCATCATCTTTCAAAAGAATTCTAGCTCTAGAAGGTGATTCCAACCTTCCACCGCCTAAGAGACAACAAGGTCAAGCTCAGGATATAGAAAGTTCTAGAATGGAAGAAAGGTCCTTTTCCCAAAACTCAATCGCCTAGAATTTAACTTTAGAAGTTCCACCCTTGAATAAAGAAGTGAAATGCTATAACTGTCAAGGATTTGGACATCGCAGTATGGATTGCCCAACTCCTTTTGGATGAAGGTTTTTGGGGTGGGGAAATAAGTGGGGTAGGATGTAAGATTCCTCCCTCCAGCTTTTGAGGTGTAAAGATGTAAGAACCTCCCCTTCTGTTCTTGTGATTATTCCCCTCTCTGGAAATAGAAGAAAGATCTTGTTATACCCTGATTTGGCCTAGAGAGAGAGAAAGTCTAGAGAGAGAAAATCCTAAATTAAGATATCTTTGGATATAAAAATCCTCCTAGTGTCTAAAATGGATTCCCTTGAAATAGAAATTCAAAAATAACTTTCCAATGTGCAATTGGAATTAATTAAAAATGTGTATAAAGGACCTTAGCCTAAGGATCTACATTTTCAGAAATTTTTAGATTATGGTCCAATTAAGGTTCCAATGGGCCAATTGGATTAATCCAAGTATTGGGATGATATAAATCCAAAGAATAAAAGAAAATACCCAAAAATGAGTAAATGCTCACGTAAGATGAAGAGTTGTGACTGAGTACAAGGTTTATTAGTTAAAAACTATGAGATATTACTTTAAAAAATGAGATATTTTAGAATAATGATGCATTTTTGACACCTTGGTAAGGAGAGGGAGAATCTTGAGGTAGGCGCCTAATTCACACATATGGATGAGTTTTTAATTCAAAACAATTGTGATATTTTTATCTCTCCTCTCTCCTAGATTAAACCAAATAAAAAAGGGAGCCAAACTGGTCCAAATCTTGTCTAAATTGAGTCAAACTGAACCTGGAAAATTCTAGAACCTAGTTGGACTTGGTTAGTGGCCTCCCTCACCTATAAATAGATCCTTAGTCTTTTGTAAAAAAATCTGTGAACTATATACCATGCCAGTATTACATTAAACTAATGATATTTTCTATTATCCCTTTAAAATCCTCTACTTTTGTAGAGAGTGGAGCTTCTCTCTCTCTTCAAAAATCCTTGGAGCTTTCTTCTCAACATACTAAACCAATTGATTGGTTGGGGGCTTCCTTCTAAGATAAAGCAAGCCAAATCAAGAGGAGGTAAGAAGTAATTTCATGGTTTTCACTAATATTCTAAAAAGATTTCACTTCTCAACCCCTCTTAAGCTTGAGAAGTTTCAAATTAATTGTTTTCAATGCAAATCAAGCTTTCTATAAGAATTCTAATGATTAATCACAAAAAAGTTATTTTTTTATGCTTAATTAGGATGCTTTTTATGTATCTCTCTCTCTCTCCAAAAGAATAGTCATTCCTATGACTAATTCTTTAGCAAATGAATGCTTGTGATAAATTCTTAATTCAAAATCAATCTTAAGCTTGTTAAGCTAGAGGTTAAGAAAATAGATTTTTTATATTTTTATGCTAATAAAATTATGGTAAACTTATGATTTAATTCCATTAATTGGATTTAAGTCTAAGGATAGTATTCTATTATAATTGTATTACAAAGTCTTATTCTTTCTAGAAATATTAAAAATTATTAGTAATAGCAACGAAGCTATGGTAAATTTTTTAAAAATTAATACATAACTCATTTTTATGCATAATGTGAGAAGAGGACTTCCTACCATATTTTAGGATTGGAAATCCTATGCTAAAAGAATGATTTTCATCAAATTCATGGGAAACTAATTTTTAGTATTTATGCATAAATAATTAATTAAAGAAAAGATAAATTTTTGGTATTTTTATTTTTATGCAAAAAGAGAAATTCCCATGATAATGGAGATCCATGTAATTAAATGAAAAAAGAGAAATTTTAGTATATTAAAATAATGAATATTTAGTTTAAAGAATAATTTTAGATAAATTCATTTTATGCATGAGAAAATTTAAATGATAAAAGAAGAATTCCCATGACAATTGGAATTCAATAATTTAAATGGTAAAAGTGGAATTCTTGGCATATTTGAAATAATGGATATTTTTATTAAAGAAAAGAGAAATTTTAGATAAATTTATTTTATGATAAAAGAGGAATTCCCATGACATTTGGAATTCAATCATTTAAATGCAAAAAGAGGAATTCCCATGATATTTGAGATCCAAGAAATTAAATGGAAAAAGAGGAATTTTTAGCATAATTCAAATTACGAGTATTTATCAAAAGTGAAATTTTGAGCATTATGGGAAAATATAAGATGAGAATAAGATGTGATAAGATGTGAATGCAATGTGATAGGATGTGAGTGGATGTGATAAGATGTGAGTGGATGTGATAAGATGTTAATGTGATATAAATGGATGTGGATGGGATGTGATGTGATGTGATGTAAATGGATGTGGATGTGATGTGATGTAAATGGATGTGGATATGATGAGATGTGGATGGGATGTGATGTGATGTAAATAGATGTGGATGTGGATGTGAAGAGATGTGGATGGGATGTGATGTGATGTAAATGGATGTGGATGTGAATGTGAATGTGATGAGATGAGATTGAGATGTGATGATATGTGAAAGGAAGTGATGTGATGTAAATGGATGAGAATGAGATGTGAACGTGATGTAATGTGGATGGGATATATGTGATGCGATGTGGATGTACTGAATGAGATGGATGTGAATGGATGCGATGAGATGTGAATGGATGACATGTGATGTGATGTAAATAGATGTGAATGTGATGTGATGTAAATAGATGTGAATGGATGAGATGTGATGTGATGTGAAATGGATGTGATGTGATGTGATGTGAATCGGGATAGATGTGAATGGATGAGATGCAATGTGAATGGATGTGATGTGATGTGATGTGATGTGATATGGATATGGATAGATGTGAATGGATGAGATGTGATGTGAATGGATGTGATGTGATGTGATTTGGATGTGATGTGATGTGAAATGGATGTGATGTGATGTGATGTGAATCGCGATAGATGTGAATGAATGAGATGTGATGTGAATCGAGATAGATGTGAATGGATGAGATGTGATGTGAAATGGATGTGATGTGATGTGATGTGAATCGGGATAGATGTGAATGGATGAGATGCAATGTGAATGGATGTGATGTGATGCGATATGGATATGGGTAGATATGAATGGATGAGATGTGATGAGGATAGATGTGATGAGATGTAATAGATGTGATGAGATGTAATATGATGTGACTAGATGAGAATCGATGAAGGACGATGGGAATACATATGATTGGATGTGGATTAAGCAATGTGAATTGATGTAATATGATGTGACTAGATGAGAATGGATGAAGGACGATGGGAATACATATGATTGGATGTGGATTAAGCAATGTGAATTGATGTAGAAGAATGTGGAATAACGAGAAATGATGTGGAAAGATGAGAGTTCATTAGAAACTGTATTTATGACCTGTTTTGAAATGATTGTTTTATGTCAAGAATGCCAAGGAAGCATTTTGACCATCTTGTGAATGAGGTCATGGAGACCTAAGTGATAAAGTTACAACAGCTGGTGACGGAGAGTCAACGGAGGACGTCTTGTGTAGTAGCAAGGTTAACCGAGGTCTTGACCAGCCTCGGTTCGATTTAAATGGTGAGCTTTCGATATGGTGGATGAGGGACCAAGGAAGTGGCCTATGAGTGAAGCGCTAGGTGACCTGCACAGGAGCCTAGAGGGTGCTGACCATACGGTGCTCGGGCTCTGGGTCGCCAAAGATACCCATGCGTGCGTCGAGGAAGAAAAATGGAACAAGGTGTTAGAGTTGTTTTTTGAACTCGGGCATGGATCTGGTTGATTATCCTTGCTGGTCCTCAACGGATTAATCCATGGATCTTTTATATGGATCTGCTGGTTGATCTTGCTGATCTTGAATGGAGAGTCCATCTGGATTTTCTTATGTGATTATATTGCCGGGTACTATGATCTAGGAACTATTGAAAAGGCCCCTGAGTAAACAGGTGGTGAGCATTCTGGTTGCCAATGATGCTATAAGTACATCGATGAATGTAAGATTCCTCTCCCAACCCCTTTTTGATGTCTAGTATCTTCCCCTGTAATCAACCCCTCTTCAGAAATATAAAGACCTTGTTTCTAACTATTTTAGCTTAGAGAGAGAAAATATTCTAGAGAGAGAATATTCAGATTTTGAATATTTTTGGATAGAAAAATATCTCTTATAATTCAGATGAGTTCCCCTGAAACAGAAATTCAAAAAGAATTTTCCAATGTGCAATTGGAATTAATTGGAAATAGGTATAAAGAACCTTAGTCTAAGGGTCTAGATTTTCAGAAATCTTTAGACTATGGTCCAATTAAGGTTCCTATGGGCCAATAGCATCAATCCATGTGTAGGGAGTAGATAAATCCAATTTGTAAAAAGAAGATACCCAAAAATGAGTAAATGCTCACATAAGGTGAAGAGTTGAAAATGTACAAGGTTTATTAGTAAAAAACTATGAGCAATATTAAAATGATTCCATTATGACACATATGTAAGGAAGGGGAATTCTTTAAAGGAGCTGCATATTTCACATAAGATGAAGAGTTGAAAATGTACAAGGTTTATTAGTAAAAAATTATGAGCAATATTAAAAGTATGACATATGTAAGGAAGGGGAGTTCTTTAAAGAAGGTGCATATTTCACATAAGATGAAGAGTTGAAAATGTACAAGGTTTATTAGTTAAAAAACTATGAGCAATATTAAAATGATTCCATTATGACACATATGTAAGGAAGGGGAGTTCTTTAAAGGAGGTGCATATTTCACATGCTTGAATGAGTTTTAAACTCATAAAAATTGAGATATTTCATCTCTCCTCTCTCCTCATTTAAGTCTAGTTCCAAAAAGTTAGCTTAACTGACCTAAAAATGGTCAAATATTGACCAAACTGATTTAGAAAATTCTAGAATCAGTTTGTTTGGTTAGGAGCTCAATTTTTCCTATAAATAGAAGCCTCCCCCTTGTTGAAAAATATATAGTGTTTATGCATCGTTACTCTACTCCACCTAAGCCAAGAACTGTGAATTCATTTAATAATTCACTAGTTTTTGGAGCTTCCCTCTTTCTTCAATCCCCATTAGTGGCTCCATCAACATACTTAACCAATTGATTGGTTGGGGGCCTCTACCGTGAACAAAGAATCAAGCAAGTTGTAAGGTAATTAGTGAATATTGATCTTTCTATAATTTCTCAATGTTTCTCTCTTCTCAACCCCTCTCAAGCTTGAGAAGTTTAATTGGTATGGTTTTTTTTAATGCTATTGAAGTTTGAATAGTAGTGAAGAGTTACATAATGCTATTGAAGTTAATTTTCATTTATGTTTAAATTCTAATGATTTTTATGTAAATTCTCTCTCTCACTCAAGAAATGGTCATACTCATGAACCGTTCTTAATCCAAATCAAGCTTTTCATAAAGCTTTTCCTTAACCCAAGATTAAGCTATGCTTGAGGCCAAATTAATGGCTTTTTTCTATGCTTTTAGTTTATGTATATTAATGATTCAATCCATTATGGATTGATAATCCAATTAGAGATTATTTTAATTATTTTCTTAATGATAAGCATTATCCCTTAGAAAAATTGAGATTTATCAGTCATAGCAGCGGAGCTATGGCAAAATTTTTATAAAAATTATGCATAAAATAATCTCATTCAAAGCATAAAAAGAGGACTTCCTACCATATTCTAGGAATTATCATCCTAGATTAATTGAAAGAATTTCATTATAATCATGGAGAAATTAAATTTTAATATCATGCATAAAGGATAAGTTTTTATATCAAAAGTGTTATTTTTACCATTTTTATTTCATGCATAGAAGTATGCATAATGGATAAATTTTTATATCAAAAGTATTATTTTTACCATTTTTAATTTCATGCATAGAAGTATGCATAATGGTTAAATTTTTATATCAAAAGTGTTACTTTTACCATTTTTATTTTCATGCATAGAAGTATGCATAATGGGTAAATTTTTATATCAAAAGTGTTATTTTTATCCATTTTATTTTCATGCATAGAAGTATGCATAAAGGATAAATTTTTTATATCAAAAGTGTTACTTTTATCATTTTTAATTTTCATGCATAGAAGTGTGCATAAAGGATAATTTTTTTATATCAAAAGTGTTACTTTTATCATATTGGATTTCATGCATAGAGGTATGCATAAAAGTCGATTATTTTATTATAAAAGTGTGACTTTTATCATAATTGAATTTCATGCATAGAGGTATGCATAAAAGTTGATTATTTTATTGTAAGAGTGTTACTCTTATCATATTGGATTTCATGCATATAGGTATGCATAAAAGATATTCTTTTTATACTAAAAGTGTGATTTTCCTCATAAATGGATTTTATGCATAAATTACATGCATAAGAGAAATTCTTTTATTCTAAAAGTGTAATTCCTACCAAATTGAATTTATGCATAGGAAGATGCATAAAAGATTGATTCAAAAGTGTCATTCTCATCTAAATTGAATTTATGCATAGGAAGATGCATAAAAGATTGAATTTTAATTCAAAAGTATCATTTTCATTTAAAATGAATTTATGCATAAGAAGATGCAAAAAAAGATTGATTTTTACTTCGAAAGTATTAATCTCCTTAAATAGAATTTATGCATAAATAAATGTGTAAAGAAATCTTATATCAAATGTAAGAAATCTCTTGTATTCTATAAATAGATAAGAGATGTGATAGGATGTGATAAGAGGTGTGATAAGAGGTGATAAGATGCTTATGAAATAAGTTACGAGGTGATAAGATGAATTAAAATGTGTATGGGGGGATGAGGTAAGAAGTGTATGTGATAAGATAAGATGTATATGGGTTGTGATAGGGCGAGAATGGATGTGAAGTAAAAGATTAGATGTGAAGGTATATGAGGTTATATAATTGGGAATGTGGAAATGGATGTATGTATGTGGATGTGTGAATGTAGATGTAGATGTGGATGTAGGAACGTGAAAATGGATATATACATGAAGATGTATATGCATAGATGTGAATGTGGATGTAGATGTGGATGTATAGATGTGAATGTGGAATGTGGATGTGGATGTATGTATGTATGTGGATGTAGATGTGGATGTATAGATGTGAATGGGAATGGGGATGTGGATGTATGTGAATGTGAATGTAGATGTGGAAGTATGTGAATGTGAATGGATGTGGATGTATAGATGTGAATGGGAATGTGGATGTGGATGTATGTGAATGTGGATGTAGATGTGGATGTATAGATGTGAATGTGGAATGTGGATGTGGATGTATGTATGTATGTGGATGTAGATGTGGATGTATAGATGTGAATGGGAATGTGGATGTGGATGTATGTGAATGTGGATGTAGATGTGAATGTATAGATGTGAATGTGGAATGTGGATGTGGATGGATGTATGTATGTGGATGTAGATGTGGATGTATAGATGTGAATGGGAATGTGGATGTGGATGTATGTATGTATGTGGATGTGGATGTATGAATGAGGACGTGATAGTGGATGTATGCATGTGGGAGTGGATGTATGGATGTGGATATGGATGTGTATGTATGAATGTGGATACGGGATGTGGATGTATAAATGAGGATGTGAAAATGGAGGTAAGCATGTAGATGTGGATGTATGGATGTGAATGTGGATGTGGATGTGGATATGGATGTGAATATATGATATGTGATGTGAAGGAATCTGAAGTGAAGAGATGGAAAATGATGTGATTGGATGAGTATATATATAAATGGAATGTGGAATAAGTAATGTGGATTAATGAGGGATAATGTGGAAAAATGAGAGTTAATATAGAAACTGTATTTGTAAACTATTGTAAATGCTGTTTGTAAATGGCTGTTTTATGTCAAGAATGCTGGGGAAGCATTTTGACCGTCTTGTGATTAAGGTCATGGTTAAAGTTGCAACTGCTGACGGAGAGTCAATGGAGGACGTCTCGCGTAGCAAGGTCGGCCGAGGTCTTGACCAGCCTCGATTCGATTAAAATGGTGAGCTTCCGGTACGGTGGATGAGGGACCAAGGAAGCGGCCTATGAGTGAAGCGCTAGGTCACCTGCGAAGGATCCTAGAGGGTGCTGACCATACGGTGCTCGGGCTCTGGGTCGCCTAGGATACCCACGCGTGCGTCGAGGAAGATATTGGAACAAGGAGTAAGAGTTGTTTTGTGAAACCGGGCATGGATCTGGTTGACTGACCTTGCTGGTCCTCAACGGATGAGTCCATGGCTCTTTTATATGGATCTGTTGGTTGATCTTGCTGATCTTCAACGAGAGTCCATCTTGATAAGTGATTATATTGCCGAGTATTATGGGCTAGGAACTATGGAAACGGCCTCTGTGTGGACAGGTGGTGAGCGTTCTAGTTTGCCAATGATGCCATAGATACTCTGATGAAGGAATGATGGGAAATTATGAATCAACTGGATAAATTGGGAGATTGTGATCAGTGGTACTATGGTTTCATTAAAGGATTGTTTTAAAGTTAGCGGATGCTAAGAAAAAGGCAATTTTCATATTGGGTGTGTAAGTGGTGTGGCTAGTTTTATGTTTGCATGAAATTCCGGCTAGGGGGCCTTGGAACTCTTTTCCTTGGTACCCGGGACAAAACCTAACCAAATTCCAAATTGGATCCCATCACTACAGTGGTTGGGCGGTTGGCTAACCCATGGGATCGGATGGGGTTAGGCTGGACTGATGGATCCGTAAACCGAGACTCAATTTCTGTTATTACGATAGATGAAGTAAGTCCCGGATAGTAATTGTTCTATGGATAGGAATCAACGGCTGTGCCTCTTGATGGGGAAAAAAGCGTTGATCCCAATGATCCAAGTGCAAGTTTCTTCCTTGATCCGACCGAGTATCTTTATAGGTGCAGTTGGATCAGCGTGATCAGTAATGATCTTGACTACGTTAGAGTAAAAAATTATCCTGGTGGAATCGCCCGTGCTTTCCGGGTAAGGGAAGTTTTTTCCGGGTTCGGTTTTGGAAAAACCGACGGATTAGTCTCTTGTCCGGATATCCGTGGACGAGGCCCCGAATGTGGGACCCCTGTCCCGTGCGAGAAGTGCTACTTCCGCTGCTAGTACCCGAATCCGTTGCTCGGTGGGAACAGGGGGATCTCACAGTTGGTATCAGAGCATTTGGTTAATAAAGATCAATTGAGAAGACAAATAGGTCAGAAATTTATCAAGAAACACAAAAAGGTTGTAATTGTGTGATATAATTCATACAATTTGATATTCAAATTGAAATTCGTAATTTGGTAATTGGGTCTTCAGATGGAAGTACCGCAATTATATAGAATCCTTGGCTTGCTTGAGGCCTAGACATGATGGTATTTACCTTATAATTCCAAGGGCCGTGACTATCCGTATATACCGAGAGTATAACTGCAGCTCTTTACTGACAGTATATACGAGTAAATCTAAGACTTGAAATTATAAGCGTTAATGCTATCCAGATGATGAATTTGAATGTGGTTGATATGATTTTTAAATTCTGTTTGGGAACTGATGAATTGATTGGGATTCTGATTGAAAAATGATGATTTTTAAAATTTAGTTGAAATATAATAACCTGAGCAAAACCGCAATGAGGATGAATGGGACGAGTCCCTGTAATGATAAATGATGATAATGATTTCAGCAAATCACTATGAGATTAGTGGATTGTGCTGTCAAAGTGCTACTGTTAACACTTGACTCGGTATATCAAGTTAAGGGATGACAAATTGAAAACTTGCTTGACTGAAATTCCCGTGGAGGAATGTTCAGAAAGAAAAATTTTTGATCTGATGGACCATTATCGTGTTAAAGATATGAATGATATGATCTGAAATGAAATTATTTAATGATGAGTTCTATATAAGGGATATTTATCCCCGTATTCTGTTGGGTTGACCAGAATATAAGGAACCCTAGAATAAATTGGATCTTAAGAAAAAGAGTTGTCCTCTACTTGGCGAGATGAGGACATCTCGCGCTTTTTTTAAGTGGGGTAGAATGTAAGAATTCTCCCCAGTTTTTGAGGTATTCAAAAATAAGAATCTCCTCTCTATTCTTATAACTATTCTCTCTCTAATATATAAATTTTTGACAGAATCATGAGACGAGGAAATCGTAGCCGTCAGCAGCCAGACCCTGTCATCACTGAAGATAACGAACTTGATCCTGATGTTCGCAAGGCTCTTCATAGGACTCAACCAGGACCCTTCAAAGGAGAAGGGGAGAACCTAGGTGAGACTGTGGAGAAATGGGTGGAAGCCATGGAAGAGTATTTTGACGTCACAGGTTATAATGAGCTGAGCAAAATAGCTCTTGGCCGGTTGAAAATAGTGGAAACAGCCAGGGTAGCATGGAGGAACCACTGTGACACCAACCGTCTAAATAGAAATACCCAATCTTGGAATGACCTAAAAAACTATTTGAGAAAGAGATTCTGTCCCCCTGGATTTTTGGAAACCAAAATGAACGAATTTTTAGAACTAAAGCAGGAGAACAAAACCATTGAAGAATATCACCAGGCCTTTGCTCTTCTACTCAAATACTCACCACCTCTAGATGAAGAACAGCTCATGGCCAGGTTCATTCGGGCAATGAACGAACCTTTGGACACACTGGTCAAAAATGCCAAACCAGTGTCCATGGCTGAAGCAGTAAAAATGGCAAAGGATTTTGCCAAAGCCTTTGTAGTAAAGGTCCCGCCAAAACCTGCACCCTCTAACTTTAAAAGATTCCAAGCCCAGGAAGGTACTTCAAACTTTCCACCTCCAAAGAGGCAGCAAGGACCGATTCAGAATCAAGATGCAGGAAGATTCCAAAGTGAAGGAAGATCCTTCCCCCAAAATACTTTCTCAGGAGGACCATCTATTTTAAGGATGCAGAACAATGAGCCCAGAAGTGAGAACCGGTGTTTTGGATGCCAAGGTTTTGGTCATCAGTTAAAAGACTGCCCAACTCCTGCCATGTCAAGGGGACAGGGAAGTCTAGGACCCCGAATTCAGAGACCAATTCCTTCATACCAGTCTAATCAGGGTCCGTCTCACCCAAGCCAGGGTAACCCCAGAAGAACTCCAAATCAACCATCTGCCTCTACCCAGAATAACCTTAGAACTCCTTTCCAGAACAGGGGCAACCAAAGAGAAAGAATTCCACCTCAGACTGCAGCAGCCAGAGCAGTCACAATTTCAGAAGAAGTAGAAGAGGAAAGAAGGGCAGATCTTTACTGCAATTGAAAAACCAAGGACTTAACCGACAGTTCTCAAGTCATCCATACTCCAGCAGAATACCAGGGAAAAATCGACCGTCCACTTCCAAGGCGTAAAGTTGAATGTGATTGAAGAAGAAGAAGATGTGATGAAAGAAATCATACTCCACCTGCGAGATGAGGACATCTCGCGTTTTTTAAGTGGGGTAGAATGTAAGATTCCTCTCCCAACCCCTTTTTGATGTCTAGTATCTTCCCCTGTAATCAACCCCTCTTCAGAAATATAAAGACCTTGTTTCTAACTATTTTAGCTTAGAGAGAGAAAATATTCTAGAGAGAGAATATTCAGATTTTGAATATTTTTGGATAGAAAAATATCTCTTATAATTCAGATGAGTTCCCCTGAAACAGAAATTCAAAAAGAATTTTCCAATGTGCAATTGGAATTAATTGGAAATAGGTATAAAGAACCTTAGTCTAAGGGTCTAGATTTTCAGAAATCTTTAGACTATGGTCCAATTAAGGTTCCTATGGGCCAATAGCATCAATCCATGTGTAGGGAGTAGATAAATCCAATTTGTAAAAAGAAGATACCCAAAAATGAGTAAATGCTCACATAAGGTGAAGAGTTGAAAATGTACAAGGTTTATTAGTAAAAAACTATGAGCAATATTAAAATGATTCCATTATGACACATATGTAAGGAAGGGGAATTCTTTAAAGGAGCTGCATATTTCACATAAGATGAAGAGTTGAAAATGTACAAGGTTTATTAGTAAAAAATTATGAGCAATATTAAAAGTATGACATATGTAAGGAAGGGGAGTTCTTTAAAGAAGGTGCATATTTCACATAAGATGAAGAGTTGAAAATGTACAAGGTTTATTAGTTAAAAAACTATGAGCAATATTAAAATGATTCCATTATGACACATATGTAAGGAAGGGGAGTTCTTTAAAGGAGGTGCATATTTCACATGCTTGAATGAGTTTTAAACTCATAAAAATTGAGATATTTCATCTCTCCTCTCTCCTCATTTAAGTCTAGTTCCAAAAAGTTAGCTTAACTGACCTAAAAATGGTCAAATATTGACCAAACTGATTTAGAAAATTCTAGAATCAGTTTGTTTGGTTAGGAGCTCAATTTTTCCTATAAATAGAAGCCTCCCCCTTGTTGAAAAATATATAGTGTTTATGCATCGTTACTCTACTCCACCTAAGCCAAGAACTGTGAATTCATTTAATAATTCACTAGTTTTTGGAGCTTCCCTCTTTCTTCAATCCCCATTAGTGGCTCCATCAACATACTTAACCAATTGATTGGTTGGGGGCCTCTACCGTGAACAAAGAATCAAGCAAGTTGTAAGGTAATTAGTGAATATTGATCTTTCTATAATTTCTCAATGTTTCTCTCTTCTCAACCCCTCTCAAGCTTGAGAAGTTTAATTGGTATGGTTTTTTTTAATGCTATTGAAGTTTGAATAGTAGTGAAGAGTTACATAATGCTATTGAAGTTAATTTTCATTTATGTTTAAATTCTAATGATTTTTATGTAAATTCTCTCTCTCACTCAAGAAATGGTCATACTCATGAACCGTTCTTAATCCAAATCAAGCTTTTCATAAAGCTTTTCCTTAACCCAAGATTAAGCTATGCTTGAGGCCAAATTAATGGCTTTTTTCTATGCTTTTAGTTTATGTATATTAATGATTCAATCCATTATGGATTGATAATCCAATTAGAGATTATTTTAATTATTTTCTTAATGATAAGCATTATCCCTTAGAAAAATTGAGATTTATCAGTCATAGCAGCGGAGCTATGGCAAAATTTTTATAAAAATTATGCATAAAATAATCTCATTCAAAGCATAAAAAGAGGACTTCCTACCATATTCTAGGAATTATCATCCTAGATTAATTGAAAGAATTTCATTATAATCATGGAGAAATTAAATTTTAATATCATGCATAAAGGATAAGTTTTTATATCAAAAGTGTTATTTTTACCATTTTTATTTCATGCATAGAAGTATGCATAATGGATAAATTTTTATATCAAAAGTATTATTTTTACCATTTTTAATTTCATGCATAGAAGTATGCATAATGGTTAAATTTTTATATCAAAAGTGTTACTTTTACCATTTTTATTTTCATGCATAGAAGTATGCATAATGGGTAAATTTTTATATCAAAAGTGTTATTTTTATCCATTTTATTTTCATGCATAGAAGTATGCATAAAGGATAAATTTTTTATATCAAAAGTGTTACTTTTATCATTTTTAATTTTCATGCATAGAAGTGTGCATAAAGGATAATTTTTTTATATCAAAAGTGTTACTTTTATCATATTGGATTTCATGCATAGAGGTATGCATAAAAGTCGATTATTTTATTATAAAAGTGTGACTTTTATCATAATTGAATTTCATGCATAGAGGTATGCATAAAAGTTGATTATTTTATTGTAAGAGTGTTACTCTTATCATATTGGATTTCATGCATATAGGTATGCATAAAAGATATTCTTTTTATACTAAAAGTGTGATTTTCCTCATAAATGGATTTTATGCATAAATTACATGCATAAGAGAAATTCTTTTATTCTAAAAGTGTAATTCCTACCAAATTGAATTTATGCATAGGAAGATGCATAAAAGATTGATTCAAAAGTGTCATTCTCATCTAAATTGAATTTATGCATAGGAAGATGCATAAAAGATTGAATTTTAATTCAAAAGTATCATTTTCATTTAAAATGAATTTATGCATAAGAAGATGCAAAAAAAGATTGATTTTTACTTCGAAAGTATTAATCTCCTTAAATAGAATTTATGCATAAATAAATGTGTAAAGAAATCTTATATCAAATGTAAGAAATCTCTTGTATTCTATAAATAGATAAGAGATGTGATAGGATGTGATAAGAGGTGTGATAAGAGGTGATAAGATGCTTATGAAATAAGTTACGAGGTGATAAGATGAATTAAAATGTGTATGGGGGGATGAGGTAAGAAGTGTATGTGATAAGATAAGATGTATATGGGTTGTGATAGGGCGAGAATGGATGTGAAGTAAAAGATTAGATGTGAAGGTATATGAGGTTATATAATTGGGAATGTGGAAATGGATGTATGTATGTGGATGTGTGAATGTAGATGTAGATGTGGATGTAGGAACGTGAAAATGGATATATACATGAAGATGTATATGCATAGATGTGAATGTGGATGTAGATGTGGATGTATAGATGTGAATGTGGAATGTGGATGTGGATGTATGTATGTATGTGGATGTAGATGTGGATGTATAGATGTGAATGGGAATGGGGATGTGGATGTATGTGAATGTGAATGTAGATGTGGAAGTATGTGAATGTGAATGGATGTGGATGTATAGATGTGAATGGGAATGTGGATGTGGATGTATGTGAATGTGGATGTAGATGTGGATGTATAGATGTGAATGTGGAATGTGGATGTGGATGTATGTATGTATGTGGATGTAGATGTGGATGTATAGATGTGAATGGGAATGTGGATGTGGATGTATGTGAATGTGGATGTAGATGTGAATGTATAGATGTGAATGTGGAATGTGGATGTGGATGGATGTATGTATGTGGATGTAGATGTGGATGTATAGATGTGAATGGGAATGTGGATGTGGATGTATGTATGTATGTGGATGTGGATGTATGAATGAGGACGTGATAGTGGATGTATGCATGTGGGAGTGGATGTATGGATGTGGATATGGATGTGTATGTATGAATGTGGATACGGGATGTGGATGTATAAATGAGGATGTGAAAATGGAGGTAAGCATGTAGATGTGGATGTATGGATGTGAATGTGGATGTGGATGTGGATATGGATGTGAATATATGATATGTGATGTGAAGGAATCTGAAGTGAAGAGATGGAAAATGATGTGATTGGATGAGTATATATATAAATGGAATGTGGAATAAGTAATGTGGATTAATGAGGGATAATGTGGAAAAATGAGAGTTAATATAGAAACTGTATTTGTAAACTATTGTAAATGCTGTTTGTAAATGGCTGTTTTATGTCAAGAATGCTGGGGAAGCATTTTGACCGTCTTGTGATTAAGGTCATGGTTAAAGTTGCAACTGCTGACGGAGAGTCAATGGAGGACGTCTCGCGTAGCAAGGTCGGCCGAGGTCTTGACCAGCCTCGATTCGATTAAAATGGTGAGCTTCCGGTACGGTGGATGAGGGACCAAGGAAGCGGCCTATGAGTGAAGCGCTAGGTCACCTGCGAAGGATCCTAGAGGGTGCTGACCATACGGTGCTCGGGCTCTGGGTCGCCTAGGATACCCACGCGTGCGTCGAGGAAGATATTGGAACAAGGAGTAAGAGTTGTTTTGTGAAACCGGGCATGGATCTGGTTGACTGACCTTGCTGGTCCTCAACGGATGAGTCCATGGCTCTTTTATATGGATCTGTTGGTTGATCTTGCTGATCTTCAACGAGAGTCCATCTTGATAAGTGATTATATTGCCGAGTATTATGGGCTAGGAACTATGGAAACGGCCTCTGTGTGGACAGGTGGTGAGCGTTCTAGTTTGCCAATGATGCCATAGATACTCTGATGAAGGAATGATGGGAAATTATGAATCAACTGGATAAATTGGGAGATTGTGATCAGTGGTACTATGGTTTCATTAAAGGATTGTTTTAAAGTTAGCGGATGCTAAGAAAAAGGCAATTTTCATATTGGGTGTGTAAGTGGTGTGGCTAGTTTTATGTTTGCATGAAATTCCGGCTAGGGGGCCTTGGAACTCTTTTCCTTGGTACCCGGGACAAAACCTAACCAAATTCCAAATTGGATCCCATCACTACAGTGGTTGGGCGGTTGGCTAACCCATGGGATCGGATGGGGTTAGGCTGGACTGATGGATCCGTAAACCGAGACTCAATTTCTGTTATTACGATAGATGAAGTAAGTCCCGGATAGTAATTGTTCTATGGATAGGAATCAACGGCTGTGCCTCTTGATGGGGAAAAAAGCGTTGATCCCAATGATCCAAGTGCAAGTTTCTTCCTTGATCCGACCGAGTATCTTTATAGGTGCAGTTGGATCAGCGTGATCAGTAATGATCTTGACTACGTTAGAGTAAAAAATTATCCTGGTGGAATCGCCCGTGCTTTCCGGGTAAGGGAAGTTTTTTCCGGGTTCGGTTTTGGAAAAACCGACGGATTAGTCTCTTGTCCGGATATCCGTGGACGAGGCCCCGAATGTGGGACCCCTGTCCCGTGCGAGAAGTGCTACTTCCGCTGCTAGTACCCGAATCCGTTGCTCGGTGGGAACAGGGGGATCTCACAGTTGGTATCAGAGCATTTGGTTAATAAAGATCAATTGAGAAGACAAATAGGTCAGAAATTTATCAAGAAACACAAAAAGGTTGTAATTGTGTGATATAATTCATACAATTTGATATTCAAATTGAAATTCGTAATTTGGTAATTGGGTCTTCAGATGGAAGTACCGCAATTATATAGAATCCTTGGCTTGCTTGAGGCCTAGACATGATGGTATTTACCTTATAATTCCAAGGGCCGTGACTATCCGTATATACCGAGAGTATAACTGCAGCTCTTTACTGACAGTATATACGAGTAAATCTAAGACTTGAAATTATAAGCGTTAATGCTATCCAGATGATGAATTTGAATGTGGTTGATATGATTTTTAAATTCTGTTTGGGAACTGATGAATTGATTGGGATTCTGATTGAAAAATGATGATTTTTAAAATTTAGTTGAAATATAATAACCTGAGCAAAACCGCAATGAGGATGAATGGGACGAGTCCCTGTAATGATAAATGATGATAATGATTTCAGCAAATCACTATGAGATTAGTGGATTGTGCTGTCAAAGTGCTACTGTTAACACTTGACTCGGTATATCAAGTTAAGGGATGACAAATTGAAAACTTGCTTGACTGAAATTCCCGTGGAGGAATGTTCAGAAAGAAAAATTTTTGATCTGATGGACCATTATCGTGTTAAAGATATGAATGATATGATCTGAAATGAAATTATTTAATGATGAGTTCTATATAAGGGATATTTATCCCCGTATTCTGTTGGGTTGACCAGAATATAAGGAACCCTAGAATAAATTGGATCTTAAGAAAAAGAGTTGTCCTCTACTTGGCGAGATGAGGACATCTCGCGCTTTTTTTAAGTGGGGTAGAATGTAAGAATTCTCCCCAGTTTTTGAGGTATTCAAAAATAAGAATCTCCTCTCTATTCTTATAACTATTCTCTCTCTAATATATAAATTTTTGACAGAATCATGAGACGAGGAAATCGTAGCCGTCAGCAGCCAGACCCTGTCATCACTGAAGATAACGAACTTGATCCTGATGTTCGCAAGGCTCTTCATAGGACTCAACCAGGACCCTTCAAAGGAGAAGGGGAGAACCTAGGTGAGACTGTGGAGAAATGGGTGGAAGCCATGGAAGAGTATTTTGACGTCACAGGTTATAATGAGCTGAGCAAAATAGCTCTTGGCCGGTTGAAAATAGTGGAAACAGCCAGGGTAGCATGGAGGAACCACTGTGACACCAACCGTCTAAATAGAAATACCCAATCTTGGAATGACCTAAAAAACTATTTGAGAAAGAGATTCTGTCCCCCTGGATTTTTGGAAACCAAAATGAACGAATTTTTAGAACTAAAGCAGGAGAACAAAACCATTGAAGAATATCACCAGGCCTTTGCTCTTCTACTCAAATACTCACCACCTCTAGATGAAGAACAGCTCATGGCCAGGTTCATTCGGGCAATGAACGAACCTTTGGACACACTGGTCAAAAATGCCAAACCAGTGTCCATGGCTGAAGCAGTAAAAATGGCAAAGGATTTTGCCAAAGCCTTTGTAGTAAAGGTCCCGCCAAAACCTGCACCCTCTAACTTTAAAAGATTCCAAGCCCAGGAAGGTACTTCAAACTTTCCACCTCCAAAGAGGCAGCAAGGACCGATTCAGAATCAAGATGCAGGAAGATTCCAAAGTGAAGGAAGATCCTTCCCCCAAAATACTTTCTCAGGAGGACCATCTATTTTAAGGATGCAGAACAATGAGCCCAGAAGTGAGAACCGGTGTTTTGGATGCCAAGGTTTTGGTCATCAGTTAAAAGACTGCCCAACTCCTGCCATGTCAAGGGGACAGGGAAGTCTAGGACCCCGAATTCAGAGACCAATTCCTTCATACCAGTCTAATCAGGGTCCGTCTCACCCAAGCCAGGGTAACCCCAGAAGAACTCCAAATCAACCATCTGCCTCTACCCAGAATAACCTTAGAACTCCTTTCCAGAACAGGGGCAACCAAAGAGAAAGAATTCCACCTCAGACTGCAGCAGCCAGAGCAGTCACAATTTCAGAAGAAGTAGAAGAGGAAAGAAGGGCAGATCTTTACTGCAATTGAAAAACCAAGGACTTAACCGACAGTTCTCAAGTCATCCATACTCCAGCAGAATACCAGGGAAAAATCGACCGTCCACTTCCAAGGCGTAAAGTTGAATGTGATTGAAGAAGAAGAAGATGTGATGAAAGAAATCATACTCCACCTGCGAGATGAGGACATCTCGCGTTTTTTAAGTGGGGTAGAATGTAAGATTCCTCTCCCAACCCCTTTTTGATGTCTAGTATCTTCCCCTGTAATCAACCCCTCTTCAGAAATATAAAGACCTTGTTTCTAACTATTTTAGCTTAGAGAGAGAAAATATTCTAGAGAGAGAATATTCAGATTTTGAATATTTTTGGATAGAAAAATATCTCTTATAATTCAGATGAGTTCCCCTGAAACAGAAATTCAAAAAGAATTTTCCAATGTGCAATTGGAATTAATTGGAAATAGGTATAAAGAACCTTAGTCTAAGGGTCTAGATTTTCAGAAATCTTTAGACTATGGTCCAATTAAGGTTCCTATGGGCCAATAGCATCAATCCATGTGTAGGGAGTAGATAAATCCAATTTGTAAAAAGAAGATACCCAAAAATGAGTAAATGCTCACATAAGGTGAAGAGTTGAAAATGTACAAGGTTTATTAGTAAAAAACTATGAGCAATATTAAAATGATTCCATTATGACACATATGTAAGGAAGGGGAATTCTTTAAAGGAGCTGCATATTTCACATAAGATGAAGAGTTGAAAATGTACAAGGTTTATTAGTAAAAAATTATGAGCAATATTAAAAGTATGACATATGTAAGGAAGGGGAGTTCTTTAAAGAAGGTGCATATTTCACATAAGATGAAGAGTTGAAAATGTACAAGGTTTATTAGTTAAAAAACTATGAGCAATATTAAAATGATTCCATTATGACACATATGTAAGGAAGGGGAGTTCTTTAAAGGAGGTGCATATTTCACATGCTTGAATGAGTTTTAAACTCATAAAAATTGAGATATTTCATCTCTCCTCTCTCCTCATTTAAGTCTAGTTCCAAAAAGTTAGCTTAACTGACCTAAAAATGGTCAAATATTGACCAAACTGATTTAGAAAATTCTAGAATCAGTTTGTTTGGTTAGGAGCTCAATTTTTCCTATAAATAGAAGCCTCCCCCTTGTTGAAAAATATATAGTGTTTATGCATCGTTACTCTACTCCACCTAAGCCAAGAACTGTGAATTCATTTAATAATTCACTAGTTTTTGGAGCTTCCCTCTTTCTTCAATCCCCATTAGTGGCTCCATCAACATACTTAACCAATTGATTGGTTGGGGGCCTCTACCGTGAACAAAGAATCAAGCAAGTTGTAAGGTAATTAGTGAATATTGATCTTTCTATAATTTCTCAATGTTTCTCTCTTCTCAACCCCTCTCAAGCTTGAGAAGTTTAATTGGTATGGTTTTTTTTAATGCTATTGAAGTTTGAATAGTAGTGAAGAGTTACATAATGCTATTGAAGTTAATTTTCATTTATGTTTAAATTCTAATGATTTTTATGTAAATTCTCTCTCTCACTCAAGAAATGGTCATACTCATGAACCGTTCTCAATCCAAATCAAGCTTTTCATAAAGCTTTTCCTTAACCCAAGATTAAGCTATGCTTGAGGCCAAATTAATGGCTTTTTTCTATGCTTTTAGTTTATGTATATTAATGATTCAATCCATTATGGATTGATAATCCAATTAGAGATTATTTTAATTATTTTCTTAATGATAAGCATTATCCCTTAGAAAAATTGAGATTTATCAGTCATAGCAGCGGAGCTATGGCAAAATTTTTATAAAAATTATGCATAAAATAATCTCATTCAAAGCATAAAAAGAGGACTTCCTACCATATTCTAGGAATTATCATCCTAGATTAATTGAAAGAATTTCATTATAATCATGGAGAAATTAAATTTTAATATCATGCATAAAGGATAAGTTTTTATATCAAAAGTGTTATTTTTACCATTTTTATTTCATGCATAGAAGTATGCATAATGGATAAATTTTTATATCAAAAGTATTATTTTTACCATTTTTAATTTCATGCATAGAAGTATGCATAATGGTTAAATTTTTATATCAAAAGTGTTACTTTTACCATTTTTATTTTCATGCATAGAAGTATGCATAATGGGTAAATTTTTATATCAAAAGTGTTATTTTTATCCATTTTATTTTCATGCATAGAAGTATGCATAAAGGATAAATTTTTTATATCAAAAGTGTTACTTTTATCATTTTTAATTTTCATGCATAGAAGTGTGCATAAAGGATAATTTTTTTATATCAAAAGTGTTACTTTTATCATATTGGATTTCATGCATAGAGGTATGCATAAAAGTCGATTATTTTATTATAAAAGTGTGACTTTTATCATAATTGAATTTCATGCATAGAGGTATGCATAAAAGTTGATTATTTTATTGTAAGAGTGTTACTCTTATCATATTGGATTTCATGCATATAGGTATGCATAAAAGATATTCTTTTTATACTAAAAGTGTGATTTTCCTCATAAATGGATTTTATGCATAAATTACATGCATAAGAGAAATTCTTTTATTCTAAAAGTGTAATTCCTACCAAATTGAATTTATGCATAGGAAGATGCATAAAAGATTGATTCAAAAGTGTCATTCTCATCTAAATTGAATTTATGCATAGGAAGATGCATAAAAGATTGAATTTTAATTCAAAAGTATCATTTTCATTTAAAATGAATTTATGCATAAGAAGATGCAAAAAAAGATTGATTTTTACTTCGAAAGTATTAATCTCCTTAAATAGAATTTATGCATAAATAAATGTGTAAAGAAATCTTATATCAAATGTAAGAAATCTCTTGTATTCTATAAATAGATAAGAGATGTGATAGGATGTGATAAGAGGTGTGATAAGAGGTGATAAGATGCTTATGAAATAAGTTACGAGGTGATAAGATGAATTAAAATGTGTATGGGGGGATGAGGTAAGAAGTGTATGTGATAAGATAAGATGTATATGGGTTGTGATAGGGCGAGAATGGATGTGAAGTAAAAGATTAGATGTGAAGGTATATGAGGTTATATAATTGGGAATGTGGAAATGGATGTATGTATGTGGATGTGTGAATGTAGATGTAGATGTGGATGTAGGAACGTGAAAATGGATATATACATGAAGATGTATATGCATAGATGTGAATGTGGATGTAGATGTGGATGTATAGATGTGAATGTGGAATGTGGATGTGGATGTATGTATGTATGTGGATGTAGATGTGGATGTATAGATGTGAATGGGAATGGGGATGTGGATGTATGTGAATGTGAATGTAGATGTGGAAGTATGTGAATGTGAATGGATGTGGATGTATAGATGTGAATGGGAATGTGGATGTGGATGTATGTGAATGTGGATGTAGATGTGGATGTATAGATGTGAATGTGGAATGTGGATGTGGATGTATGTATGTATGTGGATGTAGATGTGGATGTATAGATGTGAATGGGAATGTGGATGTGGATGTATGTGAATGTGGATGTAGATGTGAATGTATAGATGTGAATGTGGAATGTGGATGTGGATGGATGTATGTATGTGGATGTAGATGTGGATGTATAGATGTGAATGGGAATGTGGATGTGGATGTATGTATGTATGTGGATGTGGATGTATGAATGAGGACGTGATAGTGGATGTATGCATGTGGGAGTGGATGTATGGATGTGGATATGGATGTGTATGTATGAATGTGGATACGGGATGTGGATGTATAAATGAGGATGTGAAAATGGAGGTAAGCATGTAGATGTGGATGTATGGATGTGAATGTGGATGTGGATGTGGATATGGATGTGAATATATGATATGTGATGTGAAGGAATCTGAAGTGAAGAGATGGAAAATGATGTGATTGGATGAGTATATATATAAATGGAATGTGGAATAAGTAATGTGGATTAATGAGGGATAATGTGGAAAAATGAGAGTTAATATAGAAACTGTATTTGTAAACTATTGTAAATGCTGTTTGTAAATGGCTGTTTTATGTCAAGAATGCTGGGGAAGCATTTTGACCGTCTTGTGATTAAGGTCATGGTTAAAGTTGCAACTGCTGACGGAGAGTCAATGGAGGACGTCTCGCGTAGCAAGGTCGGCCGAGGTCTTGACCAGCCTCGATTCGATTAAAATGGTGAGCTTCCGGTACGGTGGATGAGGGACCAAGGAAGCGGCCTATGAGTGAAGCGCTAGGTCACCTGCGAAGGATCCTAGAGGGTGCTGACCATACGGTGCTCGGGCTCTGGGTCGCCTAGGATACCCACGCGTGCGTCGAGGAAGATATTGGAACAAGGAGTAAGAGTTGTTTTGTGAAACCGGGCATGGATCTGGTTGACTGACCTTGCTGGTCCTCAACGGATGAGTCCATGGCTCTTTTATATGGATCTGTTGGTTGATCTTGCTGATCTTCAACGAGAGTCCATCTTGATAAGTGATTATATTGCCGAGTATTATGGGCTAGGAACTATGGAAACGGCCTCTGTGTGGACAGGTGGTGAGCGTTCTAGTTTGCCAATGATGCCATAGATACTCTGATGAAGGAATGATGGGAAATTATGAATCAACTGGATAAATTGGGAGATTGTGATCAGTGGTACTATGGTTTCATTAAAGGATTGTTTTAAAGTTAGCGGATGCTAAGAAAAAGGCAATTTTCATATTGGGTGTGTAAGTGGTGTGGCTAGTTTTATGTTTGCATGAAATTCCGGCTAGGGGGCCTTGGAACTCTTTTCCTTGGTACCCGGGACAAAACCTAACCAAATTCCAAATTGGATCCCATCACTACAGTGGTTGGGCGGTTGGCTAACCCATGGGATCGGATGGGGTTAGGCTGGACTGATGGATCCGTAAACCGAGACTCAATTTCTGTTATTACGATAGATGAAGTAAGTCCCGGATAGTAATTGTTCTATGGATAGGAATCAACGGCTGTGCCTCTTGATGGGGAAAAAAGCGTTGATCCCAATGATCCAAGTGCAAGTTTCTTCCTTGATCCGACCGAGTATCTTTATAGGTGCAGTTGGATCAGCGTGATCAGTAATGATCTTGACTACGTTAGAGTAAAAAATTATCCTGGTGGAATCGCCCGTGCTTTCCGGGTAAGGGAAGTTTTTTCCGGGTTCGGTTTTGGAAAAACCGACGGATTAGTCTCTTGTCCGGATATCCGTGGACGAGGCCCCGAATGTGGGACCCCTGTCCCGTGCGAGAAGTGCTACTTCCGCTGCTAGTACCCGAATCCGTTGCTCGGTGGGAACAGGGGGATCTCACAATGAAGGAATGATTGGAAATTAGAATTCAACTGGATATTTTGGAGGATTATGATCAGTGATACTATGGTTTGATTAAAAGATTGTTTTAAAGACAGCTGAATTTGTGAAACATGCAATTTCATATTGGGTGTGTAAGTGGTGTGACTATCTTGAAATTTGCTTGAAGCGCCGGCTACTAGGGGGCCTGGAAACTCTTTTCCCTGGTAGCCGAGACAAAACATAACCAAATTTCTAAATGGATCCTATCACTACAATGGTTGGGCAGTTGGCTACCCCATGGCACTAGATGGGGTTAGGCTGGACTGATGGATCCGTAAAATGAGACTCAATTCTGTCATGTTACGATAGATGAAGTAAATCCCGGATAGTCCTTGTTCTATGGAAAAGAATTAACGGCTGTGCCTCTTGACAAGGAAAAAAGCATTGGTCTCTATGATCCAAGTGCAAGTCTCTTCCTTGATCTGACTATGTGACTTACTGGTTCGGTCGGATCAGTTTGGCTAGTTAAGGCTCTTGACTACATTAGAATTAAAATATCTTGGAGGAATCGCCCGTGCTTTCTCGGCGATGTAAGTTTTTCTGGGTTCGGTTTTGGAATAAACCAAGGGATTAGTCTTTTGTCCGGATATCCATGGGGGCGAGGCCCCGAGTGAGAGGCTCTGCCCTGTGCAAGAAGTGCTACTTCCGCTACTAGCACCCCCAAATTCATTGCGGAGAGGGGGCAAGGATCTTTCACTATGTGGCACATTTGGTGAGCTCTCTGTAGGCAAGGCCGCAAAAACCATAAAAATAAGTTAGTTTATAAGTATAAAACCTCTTTTTCAAAACCTTGTATTATGTTTAAAACATTTCAAACTTGAACATAAGCAAAAAACACCCACATAAGCAAAAAACACCCACATAAGAAGATGGCACAAGCAAGCTATCAAGATGTGAGTGCCTAAACTAATTGCTATTTCTTTCATTAGCTTGAGTATTGCATATGCATGAACATGCACTAAAAAGACACAACCACCATTGTGTAAGCATGTACTAATTAATATACACTATAAGACTAATCTACACTAATTAATCTACACTCTGAACTCTCTTTACTTCCCACACCATGCTAGTGAAACCTTAATATTGACCATTAGGGTTTTTTGCATGGAGCATAAGAGAGATGAATAGAGAGTACATACATATCTTGAGGGAGGGATAACCCTATTGAGAGATTAATAGAAAAGAAAAAACCCCATTGAGAAAACCCTATTGAGAGAGGGAGAGAGGGTGTAAGAGGAAGAGGGAGAACCTTGGCATGCATATGGGCAAATGGGAGAAGAGAGGCAAGTGAGGAAGATTAAGAGGGAATATGGAAGAGACTATGGAAAGGAGAGGGTTGCATAGCAAGAAATAGTTCAAGAAAAGGGGGAAAGATTTTTGAGAGTACCCCCAAATCGCACATAGCGTGAGATTCCCTTTTTGGGCATGGATAATTTTTCCAGATCATTGGTAGGATGGCTAGTTACCATAGTGATTCTGCTAGTGATTGTTCTAGCAAAACACAAAATGTTATCTAGACTTATGATATGAATTTTCTAGGCCTGTGGGTCCTCAATTGATGCCTGTGACCACTTTTAAATTCCTAGTTATATATACTTTATGCCATACCTCTCTTTAATTTTTGATTTTTATAATGCGTTAAGAATTTGATTTGATTGCATGTCCTTCTAGGTCAATGGTATCCTCAAGTGGTAATGAGGAGGAATTTGTGGTGGTGGGTTCTTGAGTGGAAGAGGAAGTGGATGACGATGGAGTGGGGATGATGAGGATCATAAACCATGGCAATATGGAGGGTGTATATCAAAGAGAGAAAATTGAAAACCAAGACAATGTGGAGGGAGGTATGCATCAGAGAGACCAAAGATGAAGTAGGCCTTGACAATGGTGATAATGTAGATCTAGACCATGAGATTGATGATGGCTCAGATCTTTGTATTGATCTCTCACTTAAGCTAGACATTGATCATGATACTCAAGTAGATTTTCTATAACAAGATGGGATTGATGAAACATATTAGATACATTTGGCATCATTCAACAATTGTATTGGCCTCCTTATTTTTTAATTTTACAAGCTATTTATACAAGATGAAGTTGGTTGTGTGCTTTGTGTGTGTTGGTTGTGTGCTTTGTGTGTGTTGGTTAGAGAGATAGAGAGAGAGAGAGGTCGAAGGAAGAGGATGTGTGTGGGTGCTAGTCTTATAACTTTGATAATCCTAGGCATTTCTTGATGTATTGACCATGCATAGGCTTTAAAAGGTCAAAATGAAGGTCTAAACCCAAATCATTACTGTATCTACTTCTCTTACCCAAGGAAAATATATCGCTGGTGAAAACTAGTGATTTTTTTGTTGGTATCCATAGTGATTATACCAGAGCAATCATCATCGTAAAAAATGTTGGTGAAACATTGGTATTTTTTGTTGGTAGGCCTCTATTCTCTTGTAGTGTCCACCCCCCCCCCCCCACTGTATGAGGTAAACTTCTCCCCCTCCTAAATTACCCCCACCCACCATCGCACCTTTTTTTTCTGATCGCTCCTGAGACACAGAGTTGAGTTTGTGCTTAGCCATCATGGTTTTTTTTCTTGGTAACTAAGAGTTGGGATCTCTTTTTTGGAAAAAAAGAAATGTTAATGTAAGGCTCCTAATATATGCATGCATAGAGCATACTCTATGTATGCTCCTAATATGCATGCATATAGAGCATGCATAGCTCGAATATGCATAAACCTTGAGGGTATACCATTAATGGAAAGATTTTAAGTTTCTATTCTAGGAATTCATTTAAGTGGTTCACGCTCTAGGATATTAGGTTCTGAAGCTTTAACAGGTTGAGCTTCTAGATGTTTTGACTCTAGTAAGATGAGTTCAGACTCTCATTTTCACTTTCAGGCAAGGGCTCATTTGGTAAGAGCAATGCGAAGGATGTTTCAGGGATCTCCAAGAAGATGTTTTTCTTTGTTTCATCAATAGAGTACCAAGTGTTGACTACCCAATCACCACCAGGGACTGCCTCTAGCTCCTCTCACCACGGGTAACTTGAAATTCACATTTGATGCTATCATTCTGAGTAAGAGTTGTCTACGGGAAATAACCCTAGACTTCGAGGTATTGGACATCATCATCTAGCACATTCATTTGTCTAGGAGTGAGCATGGGCTAAAGATGACCAAATTCTTCCAGAAATGGTGTTGTGAGTAGCATTGAGGCTAATCATTACTTGTTTTCGTTGAATATTTTTGCCCACTGGGAAATCTAGCTAAATGTTGATTGGATCCTCAAGAAGAGGTAGCATTGATATTTTGGTGGTGAATGATTCCCTTTCACTTTTAGATTCATCATTTGATCTTTACTTCTCAGCTTATATTCTCCTAAAGCGCTTTCAAGTCTACATTTATGCATGGAGGGTTGATCATGGGTTTGAAGGTCATTGCCAAGTGTCAAGTAAAAATCTGAAAGATGTTTTGGGTCAGTGTACATATGGGATGCAGGGTTTGCGAATAAACTTTGCCATGAATGCCCTGGCAGATGTATAGAGTGGGTGGTTTTGCAGTGAGTTGGTATATGCACGTGTTTTTTTTGGGAGCAGATGCTTGAGATATGGAAGTTTTATGGCAACAGTGTGGTGTGCGGATGGTTGCTAAAAGCAGGGCACCGACTGGGAAATGGCCGTGTTTTGTAAGTAATGATGTAGCTGACGAAGGCCGGCGGGGGCAGCATTGTATTGGAAAGGTCGTGGGCACGGCGTGATGACCCGAAGCACAAGGAGAAGGAGAGGCTATTGTAGCAATGTTGTGACCATCATTGAGCTTAAAAATAAAAAATACATTAATACAAGTGGCCACCCTATAAAGGACCACGTGGAAGTTACGGTGGTTGCCAGCTCGACATCTAGAAGTTGGCGAAGCGTGGGACGTGAGAAAGAAGCGAGTCGGGTGAGCTGAGAAGGAGGCGGCCCTGTGTAAAGAGACCGCTTGCTGGGAATCGTGCAGGGACCAGAGGCGAAGGAGTTGGCTGTGGGTTTTCGCGTGTGTGAAGCACTAGGTGCTGAGGCGAAGACACAAAAGAAGGCCGCCTCGTAGGTGAGAATGGCTGGCAGGCGCTGCAGATAACCAGAGGCGAGGAAGGGTGCCGAAGGGAAGGTGGTAGCCTAGAGAAGAAGGCGCTTGTGCAGAAACAGACGCAAGAAGAGGGGGTCGCCGGTGATAGCGACCAAAAGGAGTTGCTTTTTTTGCTTGTGTATGGTTGGCGCAATGACTGGCAGCTGCGAGTGTGAAGGGATTGTGCAGTATGGCTGGGCACAGCTGCAAGTTTGAAAGGTGGTAGCCGCCTTGTGAAGGACCTTGGTAGCTGGCAAGTGTTGTTGCAGGCAGAGAGGTGAGACGAGGTGGGAGTTGAGGTGAAGAAGCTCTGGAGTGTAGCTGCAGGCAAAGAGATGGACTGGTCAATGGGCCAGATACAAGGGAACTGCTGAAGCTGACGAGCTGCAAGGCTCTGTGGTTTGGCAGAGCTGCTGGTCACGACACACAGAGAGTGGGAGCTGCTGAGTTGAGGGTTAGCTGGTGTGGGCGCCTTCTGAAGAGAGGAGTAGCTGGTTTTGTGTGGTCGACGATTTGCAGGCAGAGAGTGGATGCTGACCAGAGAGAGAGCCTTGGTTTTTTGTGTGTGTTGGCTGCAGTAAAGGTGCTTATGTGTGGGCTGGAGACAGTGGGACTCGCCTACGACACTTAGCAGGTAGCAGGTGGACAGAGAGTAGCCGAGATACAGAGGAAGTGAAGAAGGGTTGTTGGTGGGGCACCCTCTGGAGAGTGCAGAAACCGGGAGACAGAGGCTTGGTTGTCAGACGCAAGGGTGTATTCCCTTGGCAGTAAATCCTGGCTAGAGTCCTGGTTTTTGGTGTAATTGTTGAGTTTGTACAGTGTGGTTGGTGCTGTGTATCTTTTAACTGAATGATCATCTGTTTATCGTGGTTTTGAGCTGTCTTTCTGGTGTGGGTGGGTGGTGAAAAGTGTGAGAAAGTATTCCAGCCAGTGGTGGTTGGTGGTGCCTCCGTTCGTGTTGTTGTATCCAAGTTTGGGAGGTGAAGGGCTATAGAGGCAGGTTCTTTTTTCTTTTTTTTCACCTCACACCAAGATCCACTACACTAATTGTGTACAAAGATGCATACCGTTTACCCCTTCCAATTGTTTGTGTTGACATTTGTGTCTCATTTTCATGGACACTATTGGTTTCTTTTTTTTTAAAGCTTATCATTTTGCAACAAGCCAATGACATGGTTTCGCCTCTGTACAACATAGTGAGTTCTCTCCAATCACCTTGTCTCAAAGGTTGAGTTTCATTTGGCACATCTGGCTCATTTTGAAAGGGAAATTGATAATCCTCCATTCGGTATTGTTTCTCTTATGTGAACATTTGGGAAGTTGATGGGGAGAAGTCAATGGGTGACTCATTGCATCAATCATCAAGTCTCACCATGCTCTCCCACATTTCACTCTCGAAATTATCAATTAGATTCAATTCTTCTTCATTTGGTTGGGAAGGTGCACGTGCTTCTAATCCCTTGTTTCCCATGTATTGGCATAGGACAAAGTTTTGTTTGGGCTTTTGTTTGTTTCCCTCCATGTAGCACTTGCATCCCACTCTTTTTCTGCTGTAAAATTTGTTTTTTGATACCATCATCGTTTCACATGCAAGTTTTGATGTTTTTTTTCAAACGGCAAATGTTCCTACATTCTAAGTTGACTTGAGTCCCTTTGGTGAGATTGTTGTGATTTTACTGACCTCATTTGAGCTTGTCTTGACCTCCACCTTATTCTTATCTTGGGTTTTGTTTAGTCTTTTAGGTTCTTGATCCCTTTTATGTGGTTAAGTTTTTGGTTGGCTCAAGGCTTGTTTGTCACTATTTGGTTTATGTTGTTTCAAATTTTAGGATTCATCCTTTAACTTTGGATCCTCGCTAGTCTGATGTGGTACAAGAGTTTCCTCAACCCATTTTGAAGTTTCAATGTTCAAAGATTTTATTACAATCGTATTAGCACATTCAATGGTACAGTGGGTTAACCGTCCATTATGCACACTAACAATGTTGAGTGATGCTAATTTTGTTGTGTCTGGTTTTATCGTTTTAAGTTTTAGATAGTCTTTGAACAAGTGGTGTCATGCATATTGCTCACATAGGGGTTTCAACTAGAGAGAGATATTCTAGATAGGTTAATCTACTATCTTATGTGATCCACGATAGTAAAAACACTGGAGTGATGGTCTTATTGTGTCCTTAACAATTTCTACCCCTTGTTTAGTCTCATTCTTGGCCAAGGACACTAGATTTTCTAATGTGAAGTCTTGGATTTGTAAGGCTGGAGGGTTTTATGTTTCGTGCTAATTCATTTGTGCAGTATTTTGTTGAGTTACATGTGCAGCACTATTCCACCAAGGTGGTTGTACAACTTGTGTTTATGATTGAATTGGTTCGGTTGTGTAAACATTAAAACAAAGTGCAGTTTCATGGTCATGTTTGAAATGATTGCAATATAAAAGCATTGGCTTTATGTCCCGATGTGGAAGAGGTTTTAGATTTTGTTGATCCCGGATTTCACCCCCCATTAAAGAAGTGTAAAGCTATTGAGCTGTGAGCTCCGAAATCAAATTTTTTAGAATACTTTTGTTTAGTTGAGGGACTCCCCACTTCTAGGTCATCATCTTGCATGTTGTCATCTAACCGAATAGCATCTTTGCAACATTGGTCTCAAAGGTCTTATGATTTGATACAAGGATCAAATTGTGCAAGCCAATCTCATAAGGTTTCATCCATTTTCCACTCAATTGAGTAAAGTTCACGTAATGCATGCCACCAATGAACTCATGTTGAGAACCCAGAGATGAAAGTTGCCTTCAAAGTTCAGAAGTTGCCTTTGATTTTAGGCCATAGTGTGGTAAACCATCGACTCGCTCTGCCCATTAAGCATAATGTGAAAGCTTGAACCTTTGAAGGGCTATCAATAGCTCTAAAAGCATCACAACATTGTTCAAACACTTGCATGAACTTATATGGGTCCGTAGAACCATCAAATTCATTCATATATTTGGACATTTCCCTGGAAAAATGTTTAAGGGCACCCCTGAGCTATGTGTAGCTCCTTGGCCTGGGATATCTTTCAATCCATGTGTGAGTTTTTCACTAAAGGATACAGGGATTTGAGAATTGATTGGGTTGAAATTAGTGCTATATGAAAGGGACTTAAGATTGGTGGCATTGGGGTTATTATAGGTTTGGTGAAACTTGGTGTGTATAGTGTTGGTCCAATGTAGGTACGAAGTCCCTAAGGATTGTGAGGCCTCAATGTGTGGAATAGGTCTCAATGGCTACATAAGGCTAGCTTTGAGGTCTAAATCAGACATCTACATGTGTACAGGTAAGCTTTGACCTCCTAGGCTAGCCATTCTTTCTTCCTTTAACCTTGTTCTTGCACTGTGATTTGTAGATTTAAGTTTTCACGACCGTGATTCAAGAGGTGCAATTAGTGATGTGACAGTCATCATGGCCATGATTAGTGATGTGGCAGCATGATTTTTTTAGGTTTTTTTTCACGACGTGATTGGTAATGTGGTAGTCATGGATTAATTGGTGATGTCATGACTGTGATTGGTGAAAAGATGCAAGGGAGAAGAGAGCTTGAGCTCTTGCAAGCACACACACACTCACACAAACCCTAGAAGATAACACACAAGGTGAGAGGCTGAAAATTCTTCTTCTTCTTCACACAACAAAAGAGGTCTACAAAGAAGATAAAGTGACTAAAACTAACACACATAATAGAGTATATAAAAGCGGGCCATAATGTGAACAAGCTAAGAGGAGTGGGTAGGTGTGGATTAGTCGATGTAGTCCAGCTATAGAATCTCTAGCAAAGATATGTCGGTGCTAGCTACCAAACCCGCCAGTGATATAAATGCCAAATGGTCATGTAGGCACCTCATGAGTGTCAGCCCATGTTGAGCTAGACATCTTAACAATTGATTGTGTGGTGGCATGATTTTTTAAGAATTTTTTTTCACGACGTGATTAATGACGTGGTGGTGGGATGGCATGATTTTTCCCAAGATTTATTTTTCACAACATGATTGATGACATGGCAATCATGACATGATTTGGTGATGTGGTTACAGTGGTGACATGGTGGGGTGATTTTTTTGATTTTTTTTTCACAGTGTGATTGATGACATGGTAGTCACAACATGATTGGTGATGTAGAAGTCGACATGATTGGTGACATGGCGATGTGATTTTTTGGGAATTTTTTTCACAACATGATTGATGGCATGGTAATCACAGCATGATTGGTGGTGATGTGCCAATCACAGCATGATTGGTGGTGATGTGGCAATCACGGCATGATTCGTGATATGGTCGGTGTGATTGGTAACATAGCAGCGTGATTTTTTGGATTACCATGTGGCACGTGCAACCCTATTCATGAGTAGTTTCCATTTTGGTGTTCACCTAGATGAGCATTCTCCTTGCATGAGAGAGGAAGAAGAGAAGAGAAGGGAGAAGATGCAAGAAGGGAACTTGGTTTGGGAACATGCACTTATCCAACCCTAAGGGGGTTAACTCCTTGATGTGAAGCTACTGGGGGGGCTCACTTCACCATCACTTATGTCACCCAAGTGGAGCTTTCCTTGAGCTAGGTAGGGAGAAATGAGAGAAGGAGCTATGGAGAGCTCAACTCCTATCTCAATGCCTTCATGTGTGCAAGAGTGAGTGAGGGAGAGAGACCAACGAGAATAAGAAGAGGAAGAAGAGGGAACATTAGGAACTCAATGGAGTCTTCTTGGGCCCTTTTATTTGGCAGTTTAAGGGAGTCAAACCTTTTCTCTTAAGAAGAAACGTTTTCTAATTTGAAGCTTCAAAACGGCTACTTTATTCGAATTTGAATTTTGGGGGGAAAATGGAATTTAAAATCTAGCGGATAAAACCATATCATGTAACATATCTATGGAAAGCTCTTGATGCATAGATCACGGATCTGTAATCTCCGCTCAAATCGGAGCTTGTATATAGAAGTTATGGAGGTCCGAAAATTGTAAAATTGCCCCCTCCCCTTTTTGGGGGAAAAAGTGCACCCTTTGACCACTCTTACACCTCTCTTACAAACCATTGGTTTTTGCTTACATGGCGGGCTCCTATTTGTCAAAAAGTTAAACGTTTCCATAATCTCATGGCAAATTAAAGGGCCCAAAAAGACTCCATTGAGTTCCTAATGGGAAGGAAGCATCACCTCTACAAGCACACACTCATAATCAAGCAAGAAAGCTTACCCACGATAGCCACAAATGAGCAAGAGGGAAGAAGAATAAGACTCAATTGTGATAATGGGATTTTTCCCTTTTCATATTTCATAAGTCACTTCTATACATGAGTTCTCTTTGTACAAAGGCCAGCCGCCCATTAACAATTAGGAGCCCAAAAATGGTTCTCTAGCTCAATGTACACCTAGGTTTTGGGCGGCATTACACATGTCGTAAGCTCAATCATCCCATATCTTTTTACATGAAGTGCTTAGCACACAATTTTGCATAAAATTTAATTACAAGAAGTGTAACCATGCTTTGAGTAATGTTAACCATTGTGGTTAACAAATCCCCTCCCTAATTCAGGTCCATCCCCCTCGGAACTAGCAAAAAAGCTCAGTGGAGATAGTAGAGGGAGTAGGTACAAACAAAATATACCACGATTTGGGATCTTGGAGGGAACGATGGAAAGCTTTATAGCTTGTCCAAAAGGTGGTCTTCATCATATCTTCAAAGATCTAGAGGCACTAAGAAAACATCCACTGTATGTGCTTATAGTAGCCAAAGAGTTGCTTGAGTGTGGGGCCTTTGTTTATGTTGAAGGAGGCGAGGCCTTGGGCTCCTTCATCATAGTGGTGCCAAGTGGGGAATCCTACCAAGAGGGTGATGATAAGGTTGAAGAAGCGAAGTCACACCCTGATGGACTTTGGCAAGGGTGTAGAGGTTACAACAATTGAAAAGGTATGTGCAATGTGTGGTGAGGAGGAATGAGAGGGCTCTTATGGGTATCACCATTTCATGCCATCCTTGGTCATGGGGCTCTAGAAGGTATCGTGCACGTGCCACATGATGTGGCTATGGTGCACATATGGCTAATCAAGTCTGAGGAGGCGGATTATGCCCCGTACTAAATCGATACTAAGGTGCGCTATAAGGGGAGCGCCTTTTAAATGTTGTACCTACCCGATAGCTTGGCTAGCATTGTAAGTCTCGATGAAATAGAGATAGTTGAGGAGGTCAAGTCCTGATATCTCCATGGTGGGTAAACCTCCGAGCCCAATTTTCTCCAAGCGTGCAACCACTATGGGCTCGGCGATGGCACGGTAGCAAGGATCAGTGTTGTAGAGAAACTTGTGCTCCACTTTATGTGTGTTCTTCATGAGGCTGTGGATGGCATGGTCGTCAACCTGCTTCATCAGTGCCTCACTTATATGAGAAAGCTGAGTAGGGTGCTTTCCATATTCCTTGAATTGATGACCCAGTGCCATCTCTTCTTCTAGGGAGTGTGGGAAACAACCTCGACAGAGGAGTCAAAGTGCTCAGTAGTGGCCATGTGAGAGGCAAGGTGGCAAGTAGGCAAAAGGCTATGAAAAATTGGGAAAAAAAGGGCAAGAGTTTGGCCAAAAAGCAAGAAGAAAAGTGGGAAAAATGAAGTGTGGTGGGCCCTTATAAAGAGGAATAGCCCCTGGGGACAGTCCAAGCAAACGAGCATGGCTGAACTAATAGAATGGGTGTTTTTTGATAGAAAAATGGTTGTGGATATAAGAAATGGAATGGTCAGGGATAGATTGAGTGAACGGCCATGGCTTGGGGGAGTGAACAGTCGTGCTTTGGGGGAGTGAATGGTCGTGGGGCTTGGGGGAGTGAACGGCCGTGCTTTGGGCATGCTTTGGGGAAAGAATAGCCATTCACTCACCCTTAGATAGTTTTTTTATTAGGTCACCCTGTTGACAAGTTTTGTATCCTTGGACTATGTGGTCAATGGATTTTGTACTACCTCCTTGCCTATTTGGCAATGGTAAGTCAGGTCCTGGGCGGCAGGGGTGGTGACTCTTCTGCAGGCCATGTTGCTACTTGGGAGGGGGATTCTTGACAGTTAGAGGTGAAGGGGATGAGAGGTTGAGCAGGGGTGAAGTGGGGGTGTCACATGATAAGGGTAGGTGGGGTTGTCAAGGTTGAGGGAAAATCAAGGATGGAATCAGTTGTTGTAGATATGTCCTTGGCTTCCTCCTAGACTTTCCTTTTGTCCTTATCTGGTAGAGTACGGGTGGTAATAGCTATGCCCATATTTGGTTGCCACATTGGGGGCTTAGTATGGGGTAGTGGTGCAGTGGGCTTAGTATGGGGCAGGATGCTGAACGTCGGCAACCTAGACTTTCCTTTTGTCCTTATCTGGTAGAGTACGGGTGGTAATAGCTATGCCCATCTTTGGTCGCCACATTGGAAATGTTGTGGTGCAGTGGGCTTAGTATGGGGTAGGATGCTGAACGTCGGCAACCTAGGTACCCATACCTGCCTATTGCCTTCATAGAACTTGAAGGCTCTCAAGATATCCTTAGGTAGCCACCTTTTATTAGTTATGGCATGAGGATGAGGTGGGCTTTGTCGATGTCTTTGCTTTGGTGGTGGCTTTCTCCGAATGTTCTCCCTGACTCTGTGGGTGTGCGATTGTCATGTCAGAGGCCGACGTGAGATTCTAGAAGTGTATCCATGTGTCGGAGTCTTTGGTTGTAACTAAAGTTTGAAGGGAAAGGTGGGATCCATAGGATGGTAGCGCCCTCATTAGTAACCTTGTGCGACAAGGACCTTTTTGGGTACCCACCAGGGAGTATTGCCAGGGAGTATTGGTGGGTCAAGTGGAAAAGATTCTTGACATGATTGGCACCGTGATTCAATGGCGTGACAACGGCCTGTGTTGACATGATCACAACAATGATCGAGGTGTGATCATGGCTCATACCGAGAAGGCCAATGAGATGATGCCACATCACATGCATTAATCTCTCAAGCGTCATGCTCCCATTGGCTATAAATAGTTGAGTTATTTTTCTTTTTTCATTATCTTTTCCATTTTCCAATTTTCTGGCTTTCATCTTCAATTGTCCACATCGCATGTGCTGTGCCTGCTACTACTGGTCACAGTTTTCTCCAGGTAGGAGCGTCATGCTTCCCCTACATCCTTCTCAAGTGTTCTTCATATGTATCTTAACATGTATGCTTGATTGGTCATCGTTGGGTAGGTATAGGGTAATGTACCTTAACATATATGCTTGATTGGTCATCGTTGGGTAGGTATAGGGTAATGTATCTTAACATATATGCTTGATTGGTCATTGCCCCCATGGGTAGGTATGGGTCAATGTAATCTTCTCTCTCACCTTCTTCCCCTCCCATCCCTCTAAGTTGAATACACAATCACTCAATGAAGAAGACCTATAAACACTCTTTCCATCCCTCAATCTCAAAATCTCTTGTGCACAATCATGATTATGCAGTCTACACAATCACTGTCCTCAATAGCTATGACTGCATATTCATGGCTCCCGAAACCTTACCAACACAAAAAATGCATCTTATATATTTTCATTCAAGTGCCAATGGCTCTTGTTCACACCCAGTAAATTCAATTTATTTGCAGAATTGCCAATCATGGTGCTAGGTCACCAATCATGCTTGCATAATCATGTCGTGTGATTGTCATGTTACCAATCATTCCTGCATAATCACAGTTGTGTCTCCCCCACCACACATCCAAAAAAATCAAGGGTAACAATATATCATCATGTCTCTAGTGCCTAAAAAATGTAGAATTACACTATGTTCTCCCCCATGAATTTAGTCTCCACTGTGAAAAATGTAGAATCACACTATGTTCTCCACCGTGAATTTAGTCTCCATCGTGATCACAATCACGGTTGTGATCACCATGTCATCATCAATCACGGAGGTAGAATTACTCTCCACCTCATTATTTAACAACTTCAATTATCCACCAGGAACTACCCACCAAGAGCCTTTTTTGGGAAGAATATCCACAATGCTCTCACTGTGATTGTACAATTTGTGAAATCATGCACGTGATTATACCGCATTACCACGTCACCAATCATGATACCACATCACTAATCATGATTACAAAACACATTGTGATTGCTATGTCATCTTTACAACATCACGATGCCAATTTTGAACTGCACAATCATGGAAAAATATCCATCATGCACAAATCCAATTCTTAATCCTCCATACTTCTCTAGTGTTTTGAGGCAGCCCAATAAGTTGAAAACCATGTGATCAGTCAAGCTGTGATTCTACAGTCTGCTACTAAATCACAGCCATGATTGTCTTTTGAAAGAGCTACTCTTCATCCTCTAGAACCTTAAACAATTTTGTGCTAACATTCATAGTCTAACCTAGCACAAAATTCCAACAAATAAACTCTAAGAAGGGAAAATGGTACTCTTGGCAACACGGTAAAAAATAAGGAGCATATCCTATGGTCAAAGTAGAGATGGGTTGGCGAACCTTTCTTTGATAGAAGGTAGAGTCTATAGGAAACTTTGTTGAATGTTTGAAAATTTTCAGGACATATGCTCACTTTTAGTGTAAATTTGGCAATTTTTCCTCTAAAGTTTACCTAAAAAATGCTACGTTGGGCTAATATATTAAAAAAGTCACCAATTTTTTGGGTCGAAAATAGCCCAAGAATTTCAAAATACCCTTGAAAATGAGCCTTTGGTTTAAATTTTACCCCTAATTTTTTCCTTGCTTCAGTCTTTCAGTATACTGATAAATCTCTCTATGTTTTAGTATCATGGCAGCAGGCAAGGATGTGAATCCCAACCCATTATGAGGTCATCACCTTTGTCATCAGAGGCAGAGGATAGAACATCGAGAGGAAACCCAATAAGAGGGCCAAAGAATGGGTAGCGAAGCTACTCCACTAGAAGAATAGCTACCTCAGACCTCTCAGGGATCAGTGCCAAAGCACCATACTCAACTACACTAAGACAGTGGAGAACAAGGTCTATTTTCAGTACCACTCTCCCCCTCTAGTGTCTACATCTAGTGAATGACGTGGAGGTCAAGGAGAAGCTAAATCAAATAGGGCTCGGAAATCTAGGCAAAAGTCGCACAATGTAAGGTGAATACCAAGCTCTGCACAGAATTTCTTGCCTCTTACCAGAGCAGGGATCCAAAAGAGGCACGGTCTCACCAATACTAATGGGTCAAAGAAGGAAATCTTAATCACGCCTCGTCAGGGAAGCTATATGCCTACCCTTTGGTACCAAGCCCACACCCTTCTCAAAGAAACTCGATTTCTTAGATATATGCCCACACCCTTCTCAAAGAAACTCGATTTCTTAGATATATGCCCGGCCAAAAAGGTTAACAAACAACAATGCTACTATATTCTCTACCCTCAAAGTATCCAAAGTTAAAGAAATTATGCTGGGTGGGATCCATGATTATGCAGGTTAAGCTATCCAAAGTTAAAGAAAGTATGTTGGGTGGGATCGATGATTATGCAGGTACCAAGCCCACACCCTTCTCAAAGAAACTCGATTTCTTAGATATATGCCCACACCCTTCTCAAAGAAACTCGATTTCTTAGATATATGCCCGGCCAACAAGGTTAACAAACAACAATGTTGCTATATTCTCTACCCTCAAGTATCCAAAGTTAAAGAAAGTATGCTGGGTGGGATCGATGATTATGCAGGTTAAGCTAATATATAGGTACAACAGACGTAATATGCACAAGGTTTATAGATTACATAGAGGCGAGAAAGATGGTTGGGCTAGCATGCTCTACATGGACTTCACTTGCTACCTAAGCAAGCAAGCAAGGAAATAAAGTGGTAAACCCTTATATCCTCACACAGGTGTTAAGCCAAGCTTTTGAGATTCCCTTACAAGAGCGCCACCCCCCCAAGAACCCAAAGAGCTTCCCCTAGTAGATAGAGCAACTTGTTGCAGAAAGGATTGGTAGAGCATTGAGTAGTGAAAGAAAAGACAAAGGAGTTAATGGCAAAGCTTGGGTTGCCAGAATAGGCAAAGAAGAAGAGATTCAAAACCACCCCTGACGTGCCTGATTTCTATTTCCCTACAACCATTAACCCCAACTCAGAAAAATACCTCAGAGGTGAAGTCCCCACCATCTTCTCTATCTCCGCAGTAACCCACAACCTTGGAAGTCCATTATGAGGCCACTCTCCCTAGCATGCCCATCCTAAGTACTCAACCACCACCTTCTCCATCTCCGCTAGAACTTGCAACCTTGAAAGTCCATGACAGGCCACTCTCCCTAGCCTGCCCATCCCGAAGCCTAAGGTATTAAGCACTGTAAAGCCAAAACAAAATCCTACCTCTTCCGCAACAACAAGACCAAGCGGCACCTCCTCGAGATTTAGCTGACCCCTTCGATTTGGAAAAACTGATTACCCGAGCCTCAATAGAGCTAAACCCTCTTCCTCCAAGAAGCATGCACAGACAAAAAGTATTTAAGTAAGTCTGCAAGGAGGTGGGCATGGCAACACAAAGAGGCAAAAGTGGGAAGAAGAGCACAAAGAGGAGGACTCCTTCAAATCACTTCTCCTTTGGTTACAAGATATGGACACAACAGCTAGGCGAGTGGTGGTACATGAGCTCAAAAAGGGACTTCTTCAGTGCCACCACCCAATGGGGGGGTGGAGGGGCCCTCTCTGCTATGACTGGAGGGGCCCCACCGTTTGCGGGTGCGAGTGCTGTGATAAGTGCTTGTAATGGTTCTCTAATAGAACCGAATCCTCCTGCATGCTGCCAACCTGGCGCGCACGGTAGTGACACTCAGCTCTAGTGCTCGGCCGATGACCCGCTCGGGGGCCAGTGGTCTGCCACTCTCTGGCTAATGGGTCATCCATGGTTGGTACCTAGTGCTTTGCGGCCTAGGAACCTTCTCCTCCTTCGCCCCCCTAGTGCGGATCTAAGCGGGAAGTAGGAGGGGGAACCACCAAGGGTGGTCTCCTAGACTACCACCCCACGGGCAAGCCTTGTCTAGATGACCCATCTGCGTGTAAATGAAACATTGGCATGGAAGGTCGGAATACTCCACTCTCTCTATAATGGGGTCACCCCCCCGAAGGCTGGGAATAGCTAGCATGTGAGGCTTCGGCGGGGGTCACCCCCCGCCGAAGGCTGGGAATAGCTAGCATGTGAGGCATAGTGTAAGATTCCTCCCTCTAGCTTTTGAGGAGTAAAGGTATAAGAACCTCCCCTTCTGTTCTTGTAATTATTCCCCTCTCTCAAATAGGAGAAAGATCTTGTTTTACCCAGTTTTGGCTGAGAGAGAGAAAATGTCTAGAGAAAGGTAATCCAAAACTGAGATATCTTTGGATATAAAAATCTTCCAAGTGTCTAAAATGGATTCCCCTAAAACAAAAATTCAAAAAGAAATTTCCAATGTGCAATTGGAATTAATTGAAAATGTGTATAAAGGACCTTAGCCTAAGGGTCTACATTTTCAGAAATTTTTGGATTATGGTCCAATTAAGGTTCCAATGGGCCAATTGGATTAATCCAAGTGTTGGGATGAGATAAATCCAAAGAATAAAAGAAAAAACCCAAAAATGAGTAAATGCTCACATAAGATGAAGAGTTGACTGAGTACAAGGTTTATTAGTTAAAAACTATGAGATATTACTAAAAACATGAGATATTTTGGAATAATGATGCATTTTTGACACCTTAAGGAGAGGAGGACTCTTGAGGTAGGCGCCTAATTCACACATGTGGATGATTTTTTAATTCAAAAAAATTATGATATTTTTATCTCTCCTCTCTCTTGGATCAAACCAAACCATTTAGGGAGCCAAACTGATCCAAATCTTGTCCAAATTGAGTCAAACTGAACCTCTCAAGCTTGAGAAGCTTCTATTTAGTTGTTTTTAATGCAAATCAAGCTTTCTCTAAGAGTTTTAATGATTAATCACAAAAAAGTTAATCTTTATGCTTAATTAGGATGCTTTTTATATATATCTCTCTCTCCCAAAAGAATAGTCATTCCTATGACTAATTCTTTAGCAAATGAATGTTTCTCATTGATAAATTCTTAATTCAAAATCAATCTCTAAGCTTGTTAAGCTAGAGGTTAAGAAAATGACTTTTTTATGCTTTAATCCTAATAAAATTATGGTAAACTTATGATTTAATTCCATAAATTGGATTTAAGTCTAAGGATAGTATTCTATCATAATTGTATTACAAAGTCTTATTCTTTCTAGAAATATTAAAAATTATCAATAATAGTAGCAGGCGAAGCTATGGTAAATTTTTTAGAAATTAATACATAACTCATTTTTATGCATAATGTGAAAAGAGAACTTCCTACCATATTCTAGGATTGGACATCCTATGCTAAAAGAATGATTTTCATCAAATTCATGGGAAACTAATTTTTAGTATTTATGCATAAATAATTAAATTAAGAAAAGAGAAATTTTTGGTATTTTTATTTTTATGCAAAAAGATGAATTCCCATGATAATGGATATCCATGTAATTAAATGAAAAAAGAGAAAATTTGGTATATTAAAGTAATGAATATTTTTATTTAAAGAGAAATTTTAGGTATGCATGAGAAAATTTAAATGATAAAAGAGGAATTCCCATGACAAGTGGAATTTAATCATTTAAATGGTAAAAGTGGAATTCTTGGCAAATTTAATGGATATTTTTATTAAAGAAAAAGAGAAATTTTAGATAAATTTATTTTATGATAAAAGAGGAATTCCCATGATATTTGGAATTCAATCATTTAAATGCAAAAAAGAGGAATTCCCATGATATTTGAGATCCAAGAAATTAAATGAAAAAAGATAAATTTTTAGCATAATTCAAATTATGAGTATTTATCAAAAGTGAAATTTTGAGCATTACTAGGAAATATGGGTAGAATTGATTTTTGTAAATCCCATGAATCTTTTACTCAAAAGAAGAATATTGAATATAATTCACTTGAGAAATTTGAGAAATAATATGAAAATATCCATTGAGAAAAAGTACCTTTAACTAGGCCAAGCAATTGGCAAAAATTTAGAAAAGAGATTATGATGTGATAAGATGTGGTGTGATGTAAATGAATGTGGATGGGATGTGTAGTGATGTAAGTGGATGTGGATGTGAATGAAGAGATGAGAATGAGATGTGAGGATATGTGAAAGGATGTGATGTGATGTAAATGGATGTGGATGTGGATGGGATAAGATGTGATGTGATGTAAATGTATATGGATGTGGATGTGGATGAAATGTAATGTGATGTAAAGGGATGTGGATGTGAATGAAGAGATGAGAATGAGATGTGAGGATATATGAAAAGATGTGATGTGATGTAAATGGATGCGGATGTGGATGGGATAAGATGTGATGTGATGTAAATGGATGTGAGGATATATGAAAGGATGTGATGTGATGTAAATGGATGCAGATGTGGATGGGATAAGATGTGATGTGATGTAAATAGATATGGATGTGGATGTGGATGGGACAAGATGTGATGTGATGTAAATGGATATGGATGTGGATGTGTAAATGGATGTGGATGTGGATGGGATAAGATGTGATGTGATGTAAATGGATATGGATGTGGATGTGGATGAGATGTAAAGGGATGCGGATGTGAATGTGATGAGATGTGGATGAAATGTAATGTGATGTAAATATATGTGGATGTGAAAGTGAAGAGATGTGATGATATGTGAATGGGTGTGACATGATGTAATGGATGGAATGAATGAGATATGATGTGGATAGATGTGGACGTGATGTAATGTGGACGTGGATAGATGTGGATGTGATGTAATGTGGATGGAATGTATGTGATGGAATGGGGATGCAATGAATGTGATGGATGTGAATGGATGAGGGATTTTGGCCAGGTGCCATTGTAAAGCGGGATTCCAATGGTACAAGAAAAAATGAGTTCTCGCAGGACTCAATCAATGTAAATAGTTTTTCAGCAAATTTTCAGGGATTTTCTAGCTATGGGTCACTGTTTTTTGTAAAAAGCAAGGATTTGAAGCGTGGCATGCGAAAACATATACAAAATGAACAAAAAAGTTTTGAGCGGTGTGGTCTTTTGGGGAAGAATGAGTTTATTTCAAGGGTGCTTGATGAGGTGTCATTTGTAGATACTATGGATGTGCTTTTTGATATGGGAAGAGCATGCTTACAGGGTGGAAATGAAATGATAGAGGTGTCATCTGTGGAGATGTATGATATAATCCAGGAATTTGAGGGGGTGGAATGTAAAAACATGAATTGTGAGATGGATGCTCATGTTGATACAAAGTACAAAACGGTTGCAAAGAAGGTGAAACCAGTTGCCTTGCCCTTGCCACCAGGAAGCAAGGAGAAGATAGATGAAGCTTCTATGCAACCAAATCTTCTATGCAACCAAATCTTCTATGCAAGGAGAAGATAGATGAAGCTTCTATGCAACCAAATCTTAGAGATCCGAAGAAAATTGGGCATAAATTTACTCAAGAAACTCTAAAAGAGCTGAAGATTGGTGAGAAGGATTTTCTGTTGCCAGTTGAAAGGGAATGCTTTGAGGAGATGCTTGTAAAACATGGGAAAGCCTTTGCTTTTCAGCCGCATGAGATAGGCTGTGTTGATCCAAGTGTAACAGCACCAATGGTGATCTTTACTGTTCCACATGTGCCCTGGAACCTGCGGCCAATTCCAGTACCAAAGGCTCTCTTGCCAAAGTTGATGGAATTACTAAAAGAAAAGATCAGGATGGGAATCTTGGAGCCATCATGTGCCCCATATTCCAACAAATGGTTTACTGTACCAAAGAAAAATGGGACATTGCGCTTTATTCAAGACATGCAACCTGTAAACAAAGTCACAATTAGGAATGTGGGAGCAGGTCCAATTGTGGATGAGTTTGCAGAAGCATTTGCAGGGAAAGCTATATACTCTATGGGTGATCTGTATTCGGGATATGATCAGTTCCAGCTGGATATACAAAGCAGGGACTTGACCACAATGAGAACTCCTTTGGGATTAGTAAGGATGTGTACCTTACCACCACAGGGAGCCACCAACTCAGTGGCACATATGATGAATGGAATGAATAAAGTCTTACGAGACTTCATACCACAAAAAACTATGCCATTTTTGGATGATGTGCCAATAAAGGGCTGTGATGAGAAAGACAAAGATGAGGATTTGGATTCAAAGGGGTGCCGCAAGTTTGTGGCAAATCATATAAAGGATTGTGACATGATTCTATCCAGGCTTGAAGAAGTGAATCTTACTTTATCTGGGCTGAAATCAGTGTTTGGAGTTGGTGAAGTGCTAATAGTGGGACATCTTTGTAGTACTAGTGGACGCCGACCTTGTCCAGCCAAGATAGATGCAATACAAAGAATGAAAGAGACATGCATTAATGTTACAGAGCTGAGGAGATTTCTTGGAGCATGTGTCTTTTATGTTATTTGGATCCCACATTATGCACATGTAGCAGATCCTCTTTATCAACTTTTGAGGAAAAATCAAAAATTTCTGTGGAGTGCAATACATATTAAAGCTATGCGGAAGCTGAAATGTTTGCTCCAATCATCACCCACTCTGAGGAAGGCAAATTATGAATGTGGCAGGCCTGTGATTGTTACAGTTGATACTAGTTCTACTGGGATAGGATGGGCAGTAGGACAAGATGATTGTTACAGTTGATACTAGTTCTACTGGGATAGGATGGGCAGTAGGACAAGATGATTGTTACAGTTGATACTAGTTCTACTGGGATAGGATGGGCAGTAGGACAAGATGATGAGGATGATCATAGGTATGTAATTAGATTTGGAGCAAAGGTATTAAGCTTTCGGTAACGAAAGTATCCACAGATCAAGAGAGAGTTATGGGGAATAGTCACTGCTCTAAAATGTGAAAAAGAGTATCTTATTGGGGCATCTGTACTTGTGGAAACAGACTGCTTGCCACTTCTTGGGATGATAGCAAGTTGTACCACTCCAGATATTGCTATGCTTAGGTGGATTGCCTATATCAAGTCACTAAATCCTGAGTTTGAGCATATTGCAGGAAAAGATAATCCAGTTGCAGATATGCTATCAAGAGCCAGGTATGAAAAAGAGAAAGAGATGATAAGTGACATTGATGATGTGGGTACAAAGTTCTATACTACAGCATATGCAAAGGGGGACCATACTTGCCTATCAAATGCACTTGAGTCTTTTATTGAGGAAATATATGAAGGAGATTGGTTGCTTATTGGTCAATATTTGAGTACTCTAACAAGGCAAGAAAATTGGTCTGACTCAGAATTTAAGAGGGTCCGCAGAAAAGCATATGGTTATTTCCTAAAGGATGGGTACCTCTGGAAGCATCCTAAGCAGAGGAATGCTATGCCACAGAGAGTCATATGTGATAAAGAGACTCAAGGAAAGCTTGTGAAAGAATTCCATGAGAGTCTCTGGGCTGGACATAGAAGTGTGTGGGCTACTTTTACCAAAATAAAGGAAAAATATTGGTGGAAAGGAATGTACAAGGATATTTCCCAATATGTGGAAACATGCATGGTATGCCAAATGTACTCAAATGTGCGGCATCGTGATGGCTTGCAACCGACCTACCCACCTGCCATGCACTATAAATGGGTAGTGGATCTAGTTACAATGCCTTTGGGGATTTGGCAGATGCGATATATAGCACTTGCAAGAGAAGATTTGACAAATCAGGTAGAAGGGCGTGCTCTTAGAACAAAGAGTACAGAAACAGTATGCAAATTTCTCTTGGAAGATGTGATCTGCCGGTATGGTTGTGTTGGGAAAATAACAGCTGATAGGGGTGAGCTAGATGTTGAAGAAGCAAGGGAATTCTTCTCTAGAATTGGTATCAAACTATCCCTAACATGTGCTTACAATCCTGAGGGCAATGGGAAAAGTGAGCGAGGACATCCTCCAATCATTAGAGCTTTGGCTAAGGCATGCAGAGAAAGAATGCGAGAGTGGCCAAAGCTGCTACCATATGCCTTGTGGGCTGACCGTACAACTCATAGCTCAGTGACAGGATACATGCCTGCAGAATTGATGTATGGTCAGAAGCCAGTGATGCCAGTTGAAGAAGTAGTTCTAACTTGGAATGTACTGCCCTGGGTGGAAGGATTGAGCAGAGATGACCTCCTTGCATTGCGAATAAGACAGTTGGAGAGGAGGCCTGGAGATGTAGAGCTTGCTAAAGCTCGCTTAAAAGATGCAAGGTTGAAAAATAAAGAAAGGTTTGATAGAAGACACAGACTCCGGCCAAAACCTATTGAAGAAGGTGATTGGGTTCTAATGTATGATAGTAGCCTTGACAACCAATTCACTGTTCAAAGAAAATTTGCAAAAAGATGGTTTGGCCCTTACATTGTCAAGCATGTGCATGGAAATGCCACGTATACTCTGTGTGAGCTTGATGGAACACAAATAAAGAATCTTGTGTGGCAGGCAAAAGAATCAAGATATTTAAAAGAAGGCATGATAGTGACCCTTTTGATTCACAAGAGACTCAGGATGAGAGGCTTGACAGTGGTAGTATGGATATGGTTGAAGAGGAAGAGAATGATCTTCCTGATAATGCAGAAGATGAAGATGACATCCAGTTATATGTGGACCTTGATGATAATTTGGCACATACCAGAGGATGTGCAGGTTTAGAGGGGGTGGATGTCGTGCCATGGCACGTCTATGGTGTGAAACTATGCATGTGAGGCCATCAAATACAAATCCAGATGCATGAGTTAAGTGCCATGACGAGTCATTATATGATGCCATGTACATATGTTCATATTGTAAATGATGTTCAATAAGATGAGTTGAGGCAGAGCCAGATCTAGGAGTTTTTGTACATGAGAGTGGTGTGAATTATGGAGTTTTATGCATATGGTGGACCTTGTAGTAGGGAAAACCCTTCTTAACATGTATGGAAATGCAAAGGTTGATGCCAGATGAGTTAAAAGAAATTCAGTGGGAGCCAGTGTTGCGAGAACTCATCCAAGTCCCACGAGCCATCAAAAAGAGCTTCTCTCAGCTTGTTGGTCCAAAGCTGGCATGGGAAGATTTTGACTATATAAATGGGCAGTTGCAATGGTACACAGTTCTTACTATTGCCCACAGAATCAACACTGTCATTTATTGTGATAGACTCTTGTTTTTGGCACATGCGAGGCAGCATATGAGAAGCCGCTACATAGAGGTCTTTAAGGGACATCCATCTGACAAGCAGTAGGGTGCATTGCGTATGGTTGGGCGAGGAAGTGCTAATGGGACTGGGAGTGGAAGCATCATCAACACCGGAATACCTGGATTTGCTGCTGGAACTACGGCACGGGCCAGCAGGCTACTTATGCTCTTGTTAATGGAACGTGAGAGCTACCATCGAATCTTTAGTCAAAGTATAGGTCTTCAAATATAAATTATGTTGCAAAAGCCTATGTTCCACATGGCATACTCATCAACAAGCACTGGCGGGTGGCAGCTTACGTGTAATACCTTGGGGAAATCTCTCGAAGAAATACAAGCAATAAACGAGCGCAGCCTTTTTTAAAAATGGAAGGCCGATTCTTAAGCTGCAAAAGGTGATGGAACGCCGCATCTCTTGCGGGAAAAAGAGGGGAAATAACCAGAGCGTGGGGCGGAAAAAAAACCAGTGTGCAGAAATCATAACCAGAGAGGAAAAAGACCAGTGCTTGCAATTTCTTGAGGACGACGACTATTCATGATGTCCTGGATTTCAAACTGAAGAGGAAATGAAGAGTAATAAGAGGATACGATTCTCAGAAAAAACTTCATACTACATGTAACACTGTCCTGACACCTACAGCAAGGTGGCGAATAAAAGAAAAGAAGCGAAAACTGAAATTCGTTTCTTTTTCTTTTAAAAAGATAAGCGAATGCTTTTTTTTAAGGTTTCCCTAAAAAGGCTTTCGAATGAGGTCTTGTGTAAGTTTTTTTTAAATTATTACTTGGAGAACCTTGAAGCTTGGATTTCAAATTCTATTTAGCTGGGTTTTTGAATGCAAGATAGGGAACTTTCAAAAATCACAAGATTATGTGGTACATATGCTATGTTATTTTGCTTGTGAGATGTTAGAATATTAAGGCAGGTTTTCAGGTGATAAAGAGCATCTTGAAATGATGGTTTTGATGGCACTGGATGTAAAGAATGTAAATGGTCACTTGTATATTGAAAAAAATTGAAGGTCTTGTTATGCCTACATGTGAATGGTTCAAAGGATTTGGAGAAAGGAGTCGGTGAGTAAAGGAACAAGCACTTGGTATGCAATTTTGTGCAATCATCAGGATGAATTCAAGGATGTATTGAGGTGAATCGACACATGTATATGTCATTGAAAATGGTGATGTTCAATACTCCTTGGGAAATTTTGTGTGTGAGTTTCCTTGTTAGATTTGGTACCCACTCTCACAGCTAGAAGTTTCGTACTTTCCTGGCTGTACCGCACACTTCACGACAGCGTCCTCGACCAAAAACCCCAAAACAGAACTCCAACAATTAATGCTACATATATTCTCCTTCCAAGACCAAAATACAGGTGACCAAAAACATGTAGGCCACTCTATGGGCTATCCATAGGTGTCACTCATTCCTTGGTATGTGCCTTGTAGGCCTAGATATTATCAGTTAGGACCTATGGTACAGTTAGTACTAGTTCCGATTGGGACACCTAGTACATGTATGACACCTAGTTAGGGGTTCATCATATTAGGTGTATCTTTTGTACTTTTTATCTTTTTAGCAATACATCTATAGTAGCATGCTTTGCTTCAGGCCTTCTTCTCCTGTTGCTTCCATTATCCACTCCACCCAACAGTGGTATCAGAGCCAGCCTTACACTTGTGTTCTAGCTCTCCTTAGCCTCCCGCGAGTCCTCCACCATTGCTCATTGGGAGTCTGCTGCCCTGCTGGTTGTCACATTTTCAGCCTGTTCGAGGCTCTTCAGCTGCTGTCCAATGCTTCAAGAGCCTTTTTGTTGCCACCATAACTTGCCTTATTGCTGCTTCCAGCGTTGAGGCGACTGCTTCTAGGCCCTGCTACTACAGCATTTTCGAAGTCTTCTACAACACCCGTGGCCATCTGTCGCCACTTTTTGTACTGCAGATCCAGGCGCCCAGCTCCTACGACTTCAACCAGACTCAGATCGAGACGCCCAGCTCCCATGACCTCTCTAAAGTCATCTACAGGAGGCGTCTTGTTGTCGTGACCGTTTCTAGCCATTTCGAAGCAGATTTGTGTCATTTCGTGGCACTTTCAGCTTGCCTCTAGTCAGTTGCCTCTAGTCAGCAGATCCATCCACGTGGCACCTCAAACGGCTGCAAGGATACCTCAAAATTAGTCGCTTCTTGATTTCTTAGCAGGGCGACCAGTTTGAGGACACATTTTCAAAAAGTTTTACTGCTGCTTTGGAGCATTTGGAAGTTGGCAAATCAAAGGGCTTTTGAGGGCATTTGCTGTCCTTCACTTCCTCTTGCTGTTAGAAGCTCCCTCGAGCATTTTCAATAGTTCAGGAAGCTCTTTTATTGAGGTTTTTCATTTCTACAAATTTTTTCCTTTCATTTGCAGCTTCTTTGGCATTGGATAAGGCCCCGTGTGAAAGGTCCCATGCTGCGTTGGGATTTTTTATTGCAGGTCTATACTTTGTGATAGTTGCACATTTGCAGTCATTTTGTGGACAAGGCCTTGAGGCTCATTTGGTCACTTTATTTGCAGTTGAGAGCTTGAGGCTCCTAATCTTGCCTTTGTCACATTTGGATTTGTGCATTTGTCTGCATAATGGCCAGTGGCAAGGATGATCTTTTTGGGGCTTTCGGTGCTGACGACGACAAGCTTGATGGGGTGAATTATCCTATGTGGTCATTTATGATGAAGCATGTCTTGGTGGCCAAGAATTTGTGGAATATTGTGAATGGCAATGAGCCTAGGCCTGTCAGGCAAGCTACATCTTCCACTAGTGATGTCACATCCAGTGGTTCTTCCCGTGCTGCTTTTGTACCTCCTACTCATCAGGAGATGATTCAGTGGGATGGCTGTGATGCTAAGGCACAGGCATTGATTGCTCTTTCTGTTAAAAAGAGTATTGTACCTCATATCAAATCATGCGTTACTGCTAGAGAGTCTTGGGATAAGCTTGCCTCTTTGTATCAAGTACAGAACGAGGCCCGCAAGTAGTTAAAGGATCAACATATCAAGTACAGAACGAGGCCCGTGTTGCCTATCTCCGCCCGCAAGTAGTTAAAGGATCAACATATGAATGAGGGTGATAGCATGGATGCCTATTTGACAGCTATCAAAGATTTGAAAGAGCAATTGGCCAACATTGATGAGGATATTCCTGATTCTCAGCTTGTATCTGGCACATTGGATGGATTGATTGGATGGATTGCCTGACTCTTACCAAGGTTTTACTACCACCTTGAGGTTGGTTGCCATGGGCAATGCCAACTACTATTCCTTTGATCAGTTGGTTGCACTTTATTGCAGGAGGAGTAGAGTCGCTTTAACAGAAATGCCAGTATGCATTCTGATCAAGCATTTGTAGCCAATGATAGGAATAAGGGAAAATTTCAGAAATTTGCCCCTAAAAATACAGCAAATCAGTCTTCTTCTTCATCATCCCATGGTGATCAAAAGAAGAAGAAGAGGTGTAACTATTGCAGGGTTGCAGGCCATGATATAGCTGAATGCAGGAAAAGGATTGCTTTTGAAAAGAAGAAGAAAGAAAAGGGACTTGTGGTCTCCACTGCCTTTGGCAATGATGCCACTCCTAATAAGCATGCTCATTTTATCACAGAACAGTCTTGGAGTTTCATAGTCCAATGCCATTATGATCCTTCTGTACATGATGCAGGTGATGCTTGCATGTCAGTTTCAGCTTCCACGTGGTTCTTTGATAGTGGTGCTTCTAAGCACATCACTTCCTGCAGGACATTGTTCACTTCCCTTGCTGATGCCCCAAAGGGGGGGTTCTGTGACGTGTGCCAACAATGCATCCTATATGGTTAAGGGTGTTGGGTAGGTTGCAGTCACTTCAGTTTGTTGCAGGCAATGTTGTCACTCTGGAGAATGTTTTATATGTGCCAGGCATACGCAAAAATCTTATTTCCATTTCAGCTTTTGCTACTTGTGGACATAAGATTGTTTTTGATGGGCATAGGTGTGCAGACTATGACTTGAGTCATGCCGATGCTATTGTTTTGAGTGGTACTCTTCAGGGGGGCTTGTATTGCCTGGATGCATATGATAGATGCAGTGATAGTTTAGCCCATGATGCCCATGCTGTGGATGCAGATGTACTCCCTGACACATATTTATGGCATGAGAGGTTTTGTCACCTCAATCTTAATGCCTTGGTATGGTTGCCACAAATGGTTGAAGATATCCCACAGATGCGCATGCCTACTAAGAAACATATCTGTGAAGCTTGCCTACTAAGAAACATATCCGTGAAGCTTGCGTACTTGGCAAGATGCACCGCTTTGCTATCCCCAAAGATGGCAGAGTTGGGGCATCTCGCAAGTTATTTCTTGTTCACAGTGATGTGTGTGGTCCCATGAAGACCGCATCTATTGGCGGCTTCTACTACTTTGTCACCTTCATTGATGACTTTACCAGGTACACTTGGATATTTGCATTGAAGTCCAAGTCGGAGGTGTTCACATGCTTCAAGCACTTCATTGCCTTGGCTAAAAATGATGCAGGCTTGAAGATTGCCAATATGAAATCTGATAGAGGGGGGGAATACATGTCTAAAGAATTCAATATGAAATCTGATAGAGGGGGGGAATACATGTCTAAAGAATTCAATGATTACTTGGCAACCTGTGGTATTCATCATGAGTGCACAGTGCCTTACACTCCTCAACAGAATGGAGTAGCTGAGAGAAACAACAGGACCATTATGGAGATGGCTAGGTGTATGCTTAAGGGCAAGAATTTGCCTAATATGTTTTGGTTGGATGCAGTGATGTGTGGAAATTATGTCTTGAACAGCTACCCAACTAAAGCATTGAGAACAGTCACACCCTATGAGGCTTGGAAAGGTCTCAAGCCATCCATTTCCCATATGCGTACTTTCGGGCGGGTGTTTGGCCTATGCACATGTGCCTTCACAGAGACGGACAAAGTTGGATGATAAGGCTATCAAATGCATATTTTTGGGATACAGTGCAGCGAGCAAAGGTTATAGACTTTATGAGCCCTCATCACATAGGGTGGTTGTCAGTAGAGATGTTATCTTTGATAAGACATCATCTATGCCTTTGCGGGATTGCAAAATGTAGTCCACACTTGGTGTCTAGGACATTTTTGACAGTCTTGTGCCATTGCTTGGTTCCGATGCCTCCGATGATGCACCACAGGTATACACTCCTCCACATACTGCTCATTTATAGCCTATCACGCAGTCCGGACAGTCACCTGTTGTGACATAGATGCCACATACTCTTGAGGATGTTGTGGAAGAGGCAGTAGAGCAGGAATTGGCTGACATAAGACAGCCTAAAAGAGCTCCTCGTTGGTTCTTTGACACTTTGAAGGACAACAAGTTAGATTCTCCTTTGCCAGCCCGTACGAGAGCTGTAGCCAAAAGAGATTTGGCAAACTCGGTTGCTCATGCTTTGATTGCTACAGCATGTGATGAGGAGTCTGCTTGTCACAGAGATGCCTTTTCAAATAAGTTGTGGATGCAAGCCATGCAAGATGAATTGAACTCCATTCATGCCAATCAAACATGGGAGTGACTTGCATGCAGGTAAACATGGGAGTGACTTGCATGCAGGTAAACATGCCGTGGGGACTAAGTGGGTATCTTTTTCTCCCTACAAAATCCCTCTGCACATGGATGGTCACGGTAACCCAAATGCATTGCACATCTAGTATAATTCTCGTGATCTTTTGGAACACAATAATATATGACAAAAAGACACTGCTTCACACACTCAGGTGGAAGTCTATAATGACTACATACAAGAGTTCTAGTCTCTTCTCTCAGTCTCCCAATTTGAGGCACCTTCTGCACTCTCCCAGTCCAGTGAGTCTCATTCACAACAAGTGAAGCGGCCACAATGTGCGGGCACTCTAGATTGTAGCAACATTATCCAACTCCCAACGGCTGAGCAAATGGAAATTTTGAGGGTACATGGTGGTTTCCACATTAGACATAGAGATCCACTACCTTTTTCCCAGATAGGGAAACCACCCAAAAGTTGGCTCTCCTTCAACAGACTCTAAATATTTGTTTAAAAAAAAATGCACAGTTTTGTTGCTTGCAAAACTCGACCAGAACACAACCAATATACAAATCCATGCAAGTGGGATCCAAAGTGGAGAGTCTAGGTTGTATGTACCTAAACACTAGATGTTGTGCAGCCATTTGCACCATATCCACATTCTTCAAAGCTTTTACCTCTTTGTCTCTTGAATAGACCTCAGTCTTTCTCACCAATGGAAACATGAATCTCCGTCCTTCTATCTTCACTTCCTCATATCCGGAGTGTATAATCAGATGGCAACACATTGCCCTTTGGGATGGAGACATAGTCCGCCAAAATCTTTAGAGAATGTTCTAGATTTTGTCTAGAATAAGTTTCCTTGGGAGCCACCTGAGGACAGCACACCAAACCACATCAAACCAATATGCTACAATAAATCATAAAAAGAAACCACCCAAAGATCCAATGAAGTTGGAACATCACATTCTATACTCATGGTTGCCCTTGAGATGAGCAAACATAGCCTTTGTAGTCTTGTTTGCTTCAAAAAGTGAAAGCCATCGCAACCTTACATCCGTGCTCACATTAAGCGTCATCATGCTTGCATGTAGACCCCATTGATTTTGCCTTTGTCATGATACATGTTTTAATCACATATAGATCCCATAGACTTTACTAATTCCATCATGCATGGAATACACATATTGTACCCATTATTCATGGTCATGAATGGCTAAGCCTTTGCCCCACCATGGCCAATACTATTGGGAAGCAGACCATCGACATGGTCTGCTTCCCAACAGTATGGATCCCATAGACTTTGCTAATTCCATCATGCACGGAATACACACATATTGTACCCATTATTAATGGTCATGATTGCTAAGCCTTTACTCCACCATGGCCAATAGTGCCGGGAAGAAGACTGCGTTAGCCATCATGCATGGTATATATTCAAAGACCCCATAGATGTTACTTTTGATATCATGCATGGAATTCGCACATAATGTAGTACTAGGATTTTACTCGCTACCAACAAAGAAATTCCAATTTCATTGGCCAACACATGGCTTGGCAAAGGCCTAGATTGTTGGGTCGATGCGGGCTGTTTCCCAATAGTAGTGGCTTGGGTCACACAAGACCTTCTAAAAATTAACAAATTGCTGAACCTTTAACCTTAAATGGCTGCTCGTTTGTAGAGATACTCTGCATGCTAATACTTGCAAATTTCCTAAAAATTGCAGAGTATCTCTCCCGTTGGCCTTGATGTCCAACTGATTGGCGGCAATGGTCATGCTACTATGTATTATCCCGAGCAATATAGTGTGTACTAGTTTAGAAATGCCTCCAGACCATGATTTACTCTCTCTCACCCTCAGCACTAGCATTACTCCTAAATGGATTGAGTTGTTAGTAGTAGTTACGTTTAGCACTAGCACCATGTTAAGACATTCAATTTGATATAGCTATTATGATCAGAAGTGTGAACGATATTTCAAACTAGTCTAAAATTCAGTAAGAAAAAATATATTTTACCCCTGCCTAAAAGCAATGACCCATATCAAATGAGAAGTGGGTGGGCTGAGGTCCCAATAAAATCTTGGTAGCATTTATATAACGTGCGTCGAAATAGTGGGGGTGGTAGTACCGTGGTACACCGCGCCCATTGGAAGAGCACAAAGATTATGATTATGACAATGATTATGTTGATTAGGATGCTTAGAGAAATGTCATGGGGGTGTTTTATGTTGATTATGCATCATGCTTGTGCATCATGGCCATGGTTACGGTAATGAAGGCTTCTCTCAAAGGAGGTCATTGCCATGGCCATGATGGCCATGTAACATTAAAAAAGGGCTAGAAGCGGCTCGCGTTGGCGCGGGCCTTTTCTAGCCCTTTTGTTTTTGGTTACATGGCCATGGCAATGAGCAAATTGTCTAAGGCAATGTTAATCATGAGTGTAAGACATGCATTAGATGTCTTTACTACAGAGGGTAATGGTGTCCAAGAGGAAAAGTCCAATCAGTAGAGGAAGGGGAGGGAGTTCAAAGAACCTCCCTCATGCTTAGGAAGCATTTTATTTTATGGGTTTCCTCTTAAAACCATGCTTTTCTTGATTTATGATGAATTAATGTTTATGTTTAAGCTTAGGTTTATGCATAAACTAATTTTTATGTTAAAAGTGTAATTTTGAACATTCTCAATTCATAGAAAATGTGGGGAAGTTATGGTAAAATTTTATCATTAGAAAATGAAGGTTTATTCATAAATTAAATTTTATGTTAAAAGAGGAACTTTGAGTATTATCATTTCATGGAAAATGCAAGGAAACTATGGCTGAGGTTTTATCATTAGAAAATGATTTTTTTGCATAATTAATTTTTATGCTAAAAGTGAAATTTTAAGCATTCTCACTTCATAGTAGAAAATATAGGGAAGTTATGGTAAAATCTTTAACATTAGAAAATAAAATTTATGCATAAATAATTTTTATATTAAAAGTGAAATTTTGAGTATTATCATTTCATAGAAAATGTGGGGAAGCTATGGAAAAAATAAAGAAGGTTATGCATAAATTTTCTAGATTCATTCAATTTATGAGAATTATGGAAATGATTATGAATATAATTCATTTAGATAAAAATGAATTAGTTTGGGTGCATAAATGCTTTATGCTGAAAGAGGAATTATGGGTATAATTGATTTTGTAAATCCCATGAGATCATATGCATAAATCTTTATTCAAAAAGAAGAATATTGAGCATATTTTATTTTGGAAAATTTGAGAAAAGAATGTGAGAATATTCATAGGAATGCATCGAGAAAACATGGATAAATCAGAAAGAGGAATTATGAACACATTTAACTTTTAAAATTGTGAAGTATACGAGAAATGGAATCTTAAGTACACTCTGAACGGGAAAAGGATTTCCCAAAAAAGGACCAGAAACATGCTTAGTTAGATGAATGTAAAAACTTGTGTGACTGACTTATTCCTAGATTCCCTGGGAAAGGAATCTAGAATTTGTGAAAGAATCGAGATCCAAAAGAGAATGGAAACTTAGACTTAATTGAGTTAAGTCGAGAAAAAATTGCTTTAACTAAGCCAAGTAATTGGGCGAGACTTAGAAAGTTCTATCAGTATAAGAAGTAGAGTAACTGTTCTCTTAACCTAGTTGACTGTGGAACAAAAATTCTGATAAACTAGATCAAGGAAAGTTGATAGTCAAACCTGATTTGCTCAAAGCGAAAAGAGACCACCTTGTTTGTAGAAATCGGGATTGATCTGGATCGATGTGCAGTGATGTGAATTGATGTGAAGTGATGTTGAATGATGTGAAATAATGTCGAAAGATAAGGGATGATGAGAAATGATGAGGAATAATGTGAAATGATGGAATGATATGGAAAGATAGGAATTTTATTTGAAAATTATATTTACATATGAAACCTGTTTTTAAAAGATTGTTTTACGTCAAAAATGTTGGGGAAGCATTTTGACTATCTTATGGAAAGAGGTCGTGGGGACCTAAGTGGAAAATGTTGCAACAGCTGATGGAGAGTCAAAGAAGGACATCTCGCATGGCCGAGGTCTTGACCAGCCTTGGTTTAGTTAAAATGGTGAGCTTTGAATCCGTGACCTGCTTGAGGCCTAGATATGATGACATTTGCCTTATAACACCAAGGACCGTTGAATACTTGTATATACCATGGATATAACTACTGCTCTATATACTGACAATATATATGAATGAATCTAAGACCTTGAAGCTATGATAAAAAATGCTATCCTAATGATGATTTCGAATGCTGGTTGATATGAAATTGATGAATTTATTTGGATTCTGATTGAAGGATGATGATTTTTGAATTCTAGTTGAAAGTAGATGAGTTGAATAAGTCATGATAATGATGAATGGAGAGAAATTCTAGTGATGAGATAGACAATCAAGACTTTCAACAGATCATTATAAGATTAGTGGATCGTGCTGGTTGGTTGATATGAAATTGATGAATTTATTTGGGTTCTGATTGAAGGATGATGATTTTTGAATTCTGGTTGAAAGTAGATGAGTTGAATAAGTCATGATAATGATGAATGGAGAGAAATTCCAGTGATGAGATAGACAATCAAGACTTTCAACAGATCATTATAAGATTAGTGGATCGTGCTGACAGATTGTTCGCAGCGTGTTTGCAGCTGCCAGTGGACCCAAATTGTGGAATGATGAATCCAAAACCTATATAATTGAAATTCCCGTGGGGAATGTTCAGATGTTAATGGAAATTACTAGTCTGATGGACCATTATTGTGTTAAGGATATGAATAATCTATTTTTTGATAATGAGATCTGTATGTTTCTTCTTATAGAAGGGATCTTTATCCTAGGATTCTGAGAGGGTTGACCAAACTTTAAGGAACCCTAGAATCAGTTGGGATCTATAGTAAAATGATCTTGTTTGAAAGAATTATTTTTTAACTTCTTAAGTCTTAGAATCTTGGAACGAAGTCGAATAGAAAATTTAACGATGAATAGTTTTGGCAGAATCATGAGACGTGTGCATCGTGGTAGACAGCCAGATCCTTAGGTGGATGAGGATGAACTTGACCCTGACGTTCGTAAAGCTCTACACATATCTCAGCGCCAGGTCCCTTCAAGGGTTAAGGGGAACACCTAGGTGAGACCGTAGAAAATTGGATCGAAGCTATGGAAGAGTACTTCGATGTCACAGGAGGGTACAATGAAAAAAGTGAGGTGGCTCTTGCGAGGCTGAAGATCGTAGAGATAGCCAAAGTAGCATGGAGGAATCACTGCGAGATAAACCGCTTGGATTGGAACACCCGTACGTGGGATGATCTCAAAGCATACCTCAGAAAAAGATTTTGTCCTCCAGGCTTTGGTGGAAGCTAACCTAGGGGAGCCAAACTATGGAGGAATATCACCAAGCATTCGCTGAAGAAGAGCTGATGGCCAGGTTCATTCGGGGAATGAATGAAACCTTAGATACGTTGGTGAAAAATGCTAAGATAGTCTCTATGGCTGAAGTAGTGAGGATGGCGAAGGATTTCGCCAAGGCTTTTGTTGTCAAGGTCCCACCGAAGCCAACACCCTTGTCTTTCAAAAGATTCCTAACCTCGAAAAGTGATTCCAACTTTCTGCCTCCTAAGAGACAACAAGGTCCTAGTCAAACCTAGGATACGAGAAGCTTCAGAATGGAAGGAAGGCCTTTTCCTTGGAACACAATCCCCTAGAACTCAACTTCAGAAGTTCCACCCTTGAACAAAGAAATTAGATGCTTTAACTTCCAAGGATATGTTCATCGTAGCATGGAATGCCCAACTCCTTTTGGATTAAGGTTTTCAGGACAAGGAAGTCAAGGACCAAGATTCCAGATTCCAGCTCCTTCCTTCCAGAGTAATCAAGGTCCTTCCCTCGTCAAAATCAGGGAAACCCCAGAGGTAGATCCCCTAACCAATCCTCAGCCTTTGATGCAAAGTAATGCAAGACCTCAGTCTCAGAATTGGGGAAGTCAAAGAGAGAAGTTCCCAAACTAGCCATCTACTTCCAAAGCAATAACGCTGGAAGAAATAGAAGAAGAAAGAGATGTAAGAGATTATCCTCCAGCTTGCGAGATGAGGACATCTCACATTTTTTAAGTGAAGTAGGATGTAAGGTTTCTCCTCAGCCCCTAAAAGATGTATAAGTACTCTTTTCAGTCCCTTGTAATCATCCCCTATTTCAGAATGCAAGAAAACATTGTTTTTCCTTCTTTTTGTCTAGAGAGAGAAAATATTCTAGAGAGAGGTGTTGCCATATATATAGGCAGTGATGTGTGTGAACACACTTAGGACCGCCGGGGCACTTTTTTCCTCTTTAGGAGGTTTTTTCCCCCGGCTTGTATATACGCCCATCCTTCTAGGGCTAATTTATCTTTGTACATTGACACAATCTAATACACTTTGTGTTGTGTGCATTCTTGCTGCTTCTTCTCCAAGCTTTGTGTGCTTTCCTGCAACCCTAATTCCAACAATTGGTATCAGAGCAGGCATCGGCTCCCAGGGCTATGCCGCCAGCACCCTCCGACTCACGTTCTCCGATTGAGGTGAGTTTTCACGAGCGCTTGCAGGTCCCTAAACTCTGCAAATCGCCCGTAGGGATTTGCGTTCTCAGAATTTGCATCTGAGGTCGTTTCGGGCTCTGTTTTTGCATTTCAAGTTCTGCACAGGTGTTTTCGTCATTTTCTGCAGAAATTTTGACAGTGCAGTTTTCTGCAAAACAGGCATACGTGTTCTATTGTGGACCGTGCTACATAGCACAAGTTGTCTTCTGTTAAGTATTTGCTTCATTACAGGTAGCTTTTGCATCAGTTTCAGTCAGTGGCCATGGCTGATATCAGCAATGATGTATTTCGCATGTTGTTTGCTGAAGACAAACTGGATGGAGACAGCAACTATCCACTTTGGGCATACATGATGCAGCATGTTTTGGTTGCAAAAGGAGTGTGGAACATTCTGCAGGGTACGGATATACGTCCAGGTTCTGTGGATGTAGGATCTGTTGAGGATGTTGCAGGTTCTAGCAACTCTACTATTGCTGTTGTTTTACCCACTGCTGAACAAGCTCGTTGGGATGGTAAAGATGCACAGGCTCATGCCTTGATTGCACTTTCTATCAAACGTAACATCACCCCACATATTCGTTCAGCTAAAACAGCAAAACAGGCTTGGGATATTCTAGCTGGTTTGTATGCAGGTCGTACGAGGCAAAAATCGCTTACCTGCGTAAAGAGCTAGAATTGAAGATTATGCAAGAAGATGATGACATGAATGTTTTTCTTGCTGAGATTAAAGATCTCAAAGAACAGTTGATTTCTGCAGGTGAGATTATTCCTGATCATTCTCTTGTGCAGACTGTTCTTGATGCTTTACCTGAGACATATCAGACTTTTGCTTCCACGGGAGACTTCTTAATGAGGACAGACCTGATGCTATCAAGTATGATACTCTAGTCAACAAGCTCTTGCAAGAAGTGCAGTCCAGGCAAAACAGGGCCAGGCAGCGTGCAGTTGATCAAGCATTTATTGTTGCCCAGCAGCAGAGAAGAAGTGGTAAGGCAGTCTCTTCCACTGTTTCTTCTCCTATTAGTAGGTCTGCAACTTCTTCTCCTTCCACAGGTAGCAACAATAAGTCTGAGAAGGCTCTGGATAAAGGCAAGAAAAAGACCAGGTGCAACTATTGTAAGGCAAATGATCATGTCATTAAGAATTGCCCTAAGCTAAAGGCTAAAGAGGCAAAGAAGAAAGAGTCAAATGCAGCCACAATAGCGGATGCTTCTACAAATGCAGATTCTGCAAATGTTGTGCAGGATACAGAATGGGCGTTTAGCGTGTTTTGCCAGTATGACCCATTTGTACATGATGCATGTTTGGCAGTTTCTGTTGACTCTAATGTATGGTATTTTGACAGTGGTGCTACAAAGCACATTACCTCACATCGTGATATGTTCACTTCTCTTGAGGCTGTCCCTAATGGGAATACTGTCACATGTGCCAATGATGCTTCTTACCCAGTGAAGGGCATTGGTAAAATTATGCTTACTGCTGCAAATGGCAGCACTTTCCCACTTTCAGATGCTTTGTATGTGCCAGGGATAAAGAAGAATCTATTGTCTGTCTCTGCGCTTGCTAGACTTGGACTTGTAGTCAAATTTGTGGATGACAGATGTACTGTTCATGATTTGACTTCTGGTGATACGATTATTATATCTGGCACCTTGTTTCGTGGACTGTATAGGCTCAATTCTTATGACAAGTGTGTGGAAGATTCAGCAAATGCAGTTTTTGATAAAAAGGCAATTTCAGATGCAAAACTATGGCATGCTCGTTTTGGTCATTTGAACTTTGCTAGTTTGCTGCATTTGCAGAAATTTGATATGGTTGCTTCATTGCCCCCTCTTGAGGCACCATTGAAACATGTTTGTGAAGGCTGTATTTTGGGCAAAATACAGCGTTCTGCGTTTCCAAAGGATGGTTCTGTGCGGGCCACTCGCAAATTGCAACTTGTACATAGTGATGTATGTGGGCCTATGCAAACTTGTACATAGTGATGTATGTGGGCCTATGCAAACTCCGTCATTTGGGAAACACTTGTACTTCGTGACTTTCATTGATGATTACTCAAGGCATGCATGGGTATATCCACCGAAGGCAAAGTCCGAAGTGTTTTTGTGCTTCAAACAGTTTTTTCTTATGGTTGAAAATGTATCCAATTGTACTGTGGGCACCCTCCGTTCTGATCGAGGGGGGGAGTACATGTCTAAAGAGTTTGATGCATTTCTGGCTAGTCGTGGGATAAAACACCAATGTACAGTGCCGTATACCCCTCAGCAAAATGGTGTTGCTGAGAGGAAAAACAGGTCACTTATGGAGATGGCACGATTTATGGTCAAGAGCCAAGCTTTGCCACATGCGTTTTGGCTTGAGGCTATCATGTGTGCTGCATATGTACTTAACAGGTGTCCCACTAAGGCCTTGCAGTCTATTACTCCATATGAAGCTTGGCATGGCAGGAAACCTTCTATTGGTCACTTGCGTGTCTTTGGTTGCTTGGCCTATGCTTTAGTGCTTGTGCAACAACGTAGAAAATTGGATGATAAGGCTGTCAAATGCATTTTTGTTGGTTGCAGTGCTGAGAGCAAGGGTTACAGATTGTATCATCCGCAGTCAAAGCGTATCTTGATTAGTCGAGATGTTGTTTTTGTGGAAGATGCTGTGCAGCCTTTGTTATCATGTACCAAAGAGACAGGTGTGAGCTCACGGGATGTATTTGATACCTTGTTGCCTCTGTTTACAGGTGGGAATTCAAATGTAAGTCCTAATGAGGCAAATATTCAGCCTATGCAGATTTCAAACGACATCATAGATCAGCCTATTTCTGATGCAGATTTACAGGATGTAATTTTTGAGGATAGGGCTGAAAATGAGCAGGCTAGAGGTATGCCTAAATGGCTGGTGCAAACCTTGCGTGATAGTAAGATTGATGCACCTATGACTAGTAAGATTGATGCACCTATGACTAGTCGTACTCGTTTAGGTTTTCAGCATGCCTCTTATGCATCAGATTGTTATGCTTTGGCTGTGTCTAGTATGTGTGAAGAGGAAGAACCTCTTTCACAAAATTCAGAAAATTGGTTGGCTGCAATGCAAAGTGAATATGATGCTATAATGAAGAATGGTACATAGTCTTTGTGTGATTTGCCTATTGGTAAAAAGGCCATTGGGATGTAAGTGGGTTTTTAAATTGAAACGAAAGCCAGATGGCAGTGTTGATCGCTATAAGGCTAGACTTGTTGTTGCAAAGGGTTATGCTCAAGAAAAGGGCATTGATTTTGATGAGACCTTTGCTCCCACTTGTCGTATGACTACCATTCGTAGCATTTGTGCATTGGCAGCTCATAATGGTTGGAATGTACATCAGTTGGACATAAAGACTGCGTTCTTAAATGGAGATTTGCATGAGGAGGTGTATGTATCGCAGCCTCGTGGTTTTGTTCAAAGAGGGCAGGAAAACAAAGTGTGCAGGTTGAAAAAGGCTTTATATGGTTTAAAGCAAGCTCCACGAGCTTGGTATGAAAAGATACATGCATATTTGACTGCACATGGTTTTCAGAATAGTCCAACAGAAAGCACTTTGTATGTTAAACGTGTGGATGATGTACATCTAATCATTACTCTCTATGTCGATGACATGCTGCTCACAGGACCAAATGAGAGTCATATTGCTGATTTTAAGGCTGATTTGAATGCCTCTTTTGAGATGTCAGATTTGGGGCATTTGCATCATTATTTGGGGATACAGTTTAAGCAGTGTGATGGAGGTATTGCTTTGTGTCAAACAAAGTATATTGAGACATTGTTGCGGAGATTTGGCCTTGAAGACTACAAGCCTATTGCTACTCCAATGGAGACAGGTTTGAAGTTGAGTCTTCATGATGCTGGAGATCACTTTGATGCTCCTTTGATGTCACACTCTATCAGACAGCTGTTGGTTGCCTCATCTATGTATGCATTACGAGGCCGGACATTCAGTTTGCAGTCTCACAAGTGAGCAGGTTTATGCATAGCCCAGGGTCTCAGCATTGGAAGGCAATTAAACGCATCTTTCGCTACTTGAGTGGCACCATACATCTTGGGTTGTTTTATCCCAAGGGGGGATCATTGCCGCCAGATTTACATGCTTTTTCGGACTCAGATTGGGCTGGTTGCTATGACACAAGAGTGTCCACAAGTGGTTTTTGTTTCATGTTCGGTAGCTCATGCATATCTTGGTTGAGCAAGAAGCAACCTACTGTGGCCACTTCTAGTTGTGAAGCTGAGTATAGGGTAGCTTTCACAGCTATGGTTGAGTGTGTGTGGCTCAGACGGCTTATGGCTGACTTGGGTGTTGGACAGGAGTCTGCCACCTCTATCTTCACTGACAGTCAGAGCACTAGAAGCAACCTACTGTGGCCACTTCTAGTTGTGAAGCTGAGTATAGGGTAGCTTTCACAGCTATGGTTGAGTGTGTGTGGCTCAGACGGCTTATGGCTGACTTGGGTGTTGGACAGGAGTCTGCCACCTCTATCTTCACTGACAGCAGTCAGAGCACATTGGCAGTTGCGAGAAACCCAGTTTTTCATGCTCGCACAAAGCACATTGAGGTGCATTATCACTATGTCAGGGAGAGACTCTCAGCAGGAGAGATCAGCTTGGCCTATGTGCCAACACAGGACAACCTCGCCGATCTTTTCACAAAGGCACTTCCTCGTGAGAAGTTCGAAGCTTTCCGCAAAGCTTTGGGCTTGCTCCCCTTTGTGGATTGATCTACTTCGAGCATGGCACTCCCCTATACATGAGTGCCAGCTCTCGTTTTCACACCATCACTCCCAGGGGGGATTTGTTGCCATATATATAGGCAGTGATGTGTGTGAACACACTTAGGACCGTCGGGGCACTTTTTCCCTCTTTAGGAGGTTTTTTCCCCTGGCTTGTATATACGCCCATCCTTCTAGGGCTAATTTATCTTTGTACATTGACACAATCTAAAACACTTTGTGTTGTGTGCATTCTTGCTGCTTCTTCTCCAAGCTTTGTGTGCTTTCCTGCAACCCTAATTCCAACAAGAGGTAATATAGTTCTGAAATATTTTTGGATATGTATTTTCTTCCAGTCAATAGGAAGAGATCCCCTAAAATAAAAGTTTAAAAAGAGTTTTCTAATGTGCATTAGGAATTAATTGAAATGTGCACTAGACACCTTAACCTAAGGGTACTTATTTTCTGAAAATTATAGATTAAGGTCCAAAGAGTGTTCTAATGGGCCTATAGGATTAATCCAAGTGTTGGAATAAGAAAAATATAAGAATAAAAGAAAATCCACCAAAAATGGGTAAATTCTCACATAAGATGAAGAGTTGACTAGTACATGCACTTAATAGTAAAAAATGGAGATTTATTAGTTTAAAAAAAGAAATTTTGACACCTCGGGAGGGTGAGTGGAGCTCATGAAGGAGGTGCCTAGAATATCCATCATTACTCTAATTTTTTAATTAAAAAAATGAGATATTTCATCTCTCCTCTTACCTCTTTCAAACTAGATAAGAAAAGTGGACCTAATTGGTCCAAAACTTGTCCAAATTGGATCAAACTGAGGCTGGATGCCTCTAGATTCTAGTTGGACTTGGTTGGTAGCCTCCCTCACCTATAAATAAACCCCCATTCCTTTGTTTTTTCATCTTACAGTGGGCGCCCCGGGTCATAGTAGGAAAAGGCTTGGAAAATGCTAGTGTAATTTTTAGTTTAGTGTAATTCTTTTATCCCTCTTCCTTGCCTCTCCCATTGTGAAGCTTTGGTGCTTCACTAAACCTATCCTTCTCTTGAAGATAACCCGTTTCCCTTGGTGGCCAAGCCACTTCCTTGAGGGCTACACAACTTTTACAAGGTAAAGAATCAAGCAAACCAAGGGTAAGCCTAAACAATGAAGTTTATGCTCTTTTTTTAAATATTAATCTTCTTCCTAACATCTCTCATGCTTGGGAAGCATTTTATTTTATGCGTTTCCTCTTAAAACCATGCTTTTCTTGATTTATGATAAATTAATGTTTATGTTTAAGCTTAGGTTTATGCATAAACTAATTTTTATGTTAAAAGTGAAATTTTGAACATTCTCAATTCATAGAAAATATGGAGAAGTTATGGCAAATTTTTATCATTAGAAAATGAAAGTTTATTCATAAATTAAATTTTATGCTAAAAGAGGAACTTTGAGTATTATCATTTCATAGAAAATATGGGGAAACTATGGTAGAACTTTTATCATTAGAAAATCAAATTTTTGCATAATTATTTTTTATGCTAAAAGTGAAATTTTAAGCATTCTCATTTCATAGAAAATATAGGGAAGTTATGGTAAAATCTTTATCATTAGAAAATAAAATTTATGCATAAATAATTTTTACATTAAAAGTAAAATTTTGAGTATTATCATTTCATAGAAAATGTGGGGAAGCTATGGAAAAATTTATATCATTAGAGAATGAATTTATGCATCATGAATTTTATGCTAAAAGTGGAGTTTTGAGCATTATTCATTTACCAGAAAAATAAAGGTCCATAAATTTTCTAGATTCATTCAATTTATGAGAATTATGGAAATGATTATGAATATAATTCATTTAGATAAAATTGAATTAGTTTGGGTGCATAAATGCTTTATGCTGAAAGAGGAATTATGGGTATAATTGATTTCGTAAATCCCATGAGATCATATGCATAAATCTTTATTTAAAAAGAAGAATATTAAGCATATTTTATTTTAGAAAATTGAGAAATGGAATCTTAAGTACATTCTGAACGAGAAAAGGATTTCCCAGAAACACGCTTAGTTGGATGAATGTAAAAACTTGTGAGACTGACTTATTCCTAGATTCCTTGGGAAAGGAATCTAGAATTCATTAAAGGATTGAGGATCCAAAAGAGAACAGAAACTTAGACTTAATTGAATTAAGTCGAGAAAAGGTTGCTTTAACTAAGCCAAGTAATTGACCGAGACTTAGAAAGTTTTATCTCAGTATAAGAAGTAGAGTAACTATACTCTTAACCTGGTTGACTGTGGAACAAAAATTCTGATAACTAGATCAAGGAAAGTTGATAATCAAACCTGATTCGCTCAAAGCGAAAAGCACCTTGTTTGTAGAAATTGGGATTGATGTGGAGTAATGTGAATTGGTGTGGAGTGATGTTGAATGATGTGAAATAAGAGAGAGAGAGAGAGAGAGAGAGAGAGAGAGAGAGAGAGAAGGTTGCACAGTAGAGAGAGAATGAGCTATGGAGATTTGAGTTTGGGGTGAAGAGGATGATGTTGGAGAGAAGAATAATGTGTAGGGAGAGAAATTTGAGGTGAAAAAAGAAGTTTTTTGATATAATATGGTTTGGGTTGGGTTTTGAGAGGGAAAAATGCACTTTTGAATTTAAAAAAAAAATCTATTTTTAAAGGGTTTTTTGACCGATGAGATTGATGGGCTGAAATTGGTGGGGCCCTCTACTTTTTAGAAGCTACCCCTTGCTTTATGGCACCCTCCTACTTTTTTCACTCCACCTCCCTAATTTATGAAGGCCACTCCCTACTTTATGAACCCCACAAATGTAGTAATGAGGGAGACAAGCCTAGTTGCCCCCTACTTTTGGAGGAGACCAAATGAGCACACTCCTCTCTTCCTATTGGTCCATTACTAAATGAAGGTCATTAGCAAAGGGCCCAAAAGATGTTCAAAGGTTTCCTAATGTCATCAATCATCTCAATTGCATTTAATGGTCATCTCAATTGCATTTAATGGTCATCGCCAGTACCTCTAGGTAGTTGGGATATTTACATTTTATGTCAGAGATTAGTTACTTGGAGGATAAATGTGTAACCCACCACCATCCACCGCAATGTGATGTGGCAGTGACTGCGGTAATGAGTCAACGGAGGTCCCAGCATTGGATCATCAAGTGGAGACTCACCACCACAATAGACACAAGGAGGTGCATTGAAGGATCCAACCACACCGATTGACACTCAACCACATCTCCAGAGATAGGAGATTCCGCTAGAGGCTACACTACCACCCAAGGCATCCAACTAGGATAGGCGATGCCACCATCTCGACCTCATGCATTTATGGCCCTTGTCCCACCTTAGAGGATGTCCTTATCCTGCAGCCTTATCTCACTTGGAGGACATCCTTATCTCACTTGGAGGACATCCTTATCTCACCTTGGAGGACAGCCTTATTCTGTGTTGTGCCGTGAGCGTTGAGGACTCTGAACATACTATCTAGAGAAGAGCCACCATGTAGTGTGCTGGGCAGCCAGCCCTGCTACTACAGGTACACTAAAATTTGGCACACTTGGTGGGACTCTAAAAAATGGGAGTCCTGATAGCACACTTGGTGGGACTCTAAAAAATGGGAGTCCTGATAGCTCACCCTTTCTTTTGCGTTGCATCATCTTTTTGTTGTATTGCAGTGTCCTCTTTCCATGTTGTATTACATCCTCTTTCCATGTCGTTTTGCATCCTCTTTTCATGCTGTGTCCTCTCTGAATGCCCAATACATGCTCTCATGGTAGTCCTATGAGCCCACCCAAAAGTCTTCTCTCAATACGCTGCAGTCGGAAGATGTTTAGATACTTGCCACCCATGCAACCTCCTCCACCCCTCCCTATGGTGGCCAACCTTGGTAACCCCAACCTTGGCAACACGAGAGGCCAAGCCAACCCTCCTGGTCCAGCCAACCCTCTTGGTCCAGCCAATCCTCCTAGTGTAGAATCCCTTTCCACGGTGTTAGGCCGAGTCAACGTCAAGCTTCCCACCTTCAAAGGATCATCCACTGAGGATGTGGGTGACCACATATGCTAGTTCATCTCCATTTGAGCTGAGGTCTTGATCGGGGGATGCCTTCTTGGTACTCTTTCCATCAACTCTCTAAGGTTCTGTAGAGACAAGTGATTCAGTCAGTTTTTGATAATTGACCACTTTACAAATTGGACCACTCTAAAGGATAAATTCCTACAGACCTTCAGTCTTGGTAACTATCAAGACCACATTCTCCAAGAGCTAGGGAAGCTCCAACTGCTACCAGGGGAGAGAGCGTGAGAACTCATGACTACCTATCCTCATCACTTCAAAAGAAAACTTTTCGAGAGAACCCATCACTTCCCACAAAAGGCAACAATTCAGAAAGAAATTCAGAAATCTCAAATCTTTTAGAGGACGGAATTGAACCCATCATTTCGTGACTGATTTATAAGCTAAAACTCTCCATCTTAATTTAGTTGCAATGGCTGCTTTACCCATTCCACACTCTTGGTGACACAAGGAGAGTGTGGAGTGAGCCCCTATCGGCTTCACATTGAGGAATTAACCCTCATAGGGTTGGCCAAGTGCTATCCTCCGGATTCTTGCCATGTGTCTTGGCTTTCCACAGTTGTGGCAAGTGAAAATCCTTCCTCCTACTCTGCCTCTTCCTCATCCTCGTCCTCGAGAGAATCCTCCTCAGGTGAAGAATGCTTTTTCTTCTCCTCCTGCTGTTGAGTCGAGCCATTTCTTCTCTTTGCCTCTGCTCTCTTGCTCTAGTAGAGCTCCTTCTATCTCGTGTAGCTTCAATTCAGGTACATTCTTTAGTGTTGCTCCAATGTTTTCATATTATATTCACCTTTGTCCACACTCTTCAGAAGCACTTCTAGTGCCTCATCATCTTCTGCCTTTTTGCCAATAGCTGCCAGTTGTTGCTTAATGCTTTTATATTTGTTCAAGTGTGTGATTAAAGGTTCACTTTCCTTCATATCCAATTTTTAGAATTGCATTAACAAATTTATCTTTGAATTTTTAGCTTGTGTGCCAAATAATTTATTGAGTTCATCCCATGCATCTTTTGCCCATTGTATCCCTGTGATGTGATGAATGATTTCATCATTTAGACTGAGTGCGATAAGTCCCAATGCTTTTTCATTCCTGCTCTTCCACTCATTTTTCCCTCTCACCTCTGGGCATTCATCTCTTCCCTCAACTAGCCCCCACATATTTTTCCTCATCATGAGCAGATACCATGGTTTTTGTCTGCCATGTGTAAAACTACTCCCCATTAAATTTGGCTATCTCTTGTGCCGTACTCATGTGATAATGTGAAGGGGGTCTTACCTCTTTATCCAATTTCAAGATTCAAGGGCAGTGTCTATCCTTTTACAACTCAATCTGGTGTTTAGGAGATGATTACAACAGATTTATCAACATAAAATCACCAGAAATTACATTAAATCACGGGTAACCAATTTGTACGGAATGGTTGGAGTATCAAACCATCTTGGAATTGCAATTTGAAGATATAGGGATCTGTATCAGATACCTAATGGTTAATTTAAACCCTCAATTGCACCAAAATATAGTGATTAGTACTGATTAATCACTGATTAGCAAATTAATCCTTTGTTTTGTGTGCTAGCGGTTTGATGAAATTCTTGAATGTGGGCTGGAGCCCGGGCTGGAGCCCAATGGGTATGGCTAGCTATGGCTGAAAGTTTTTGAGCTAATGTTGAGCCTACAGGGAGAGGGAGCTCCTCCACTGGCTGGGGGTACAGTGGGCTTGTTGAAAATAACTTTAAAAAATGATTATTTCTTAATTATCTACTAATCTTAATTAGTTAGATAATGGGCTCATAAACTTGATGGATTCTAGGCTAGGCCAATTCCTATTGTTGACCTTGAATTCTACATAAGATAGGGGTGGAGATGTGATTATCTGTAGCTTACCAAACCCACCATTATGCTTTGACACCAGATAGGAGTGTCGGTAAAAGAAGACCTTTCCCTTAAGAAGTTCTGCACTTGTTTTACAAGAAAACATTACCTCACCAATGTCTACATGCAATGGTTGAAATGTTCCTGTAAGGCTTTCCAATGGCTGCTCCTCTACCATGTTTGAAGGAAAAATATCTACAAATAAGAAATAAGTTCACTTAGATTGAAACATCTCTGTCATAAAATCTCACATGTCCCTTTCTACCCTTGATACTTACAATTGCATGGAAATTGAGTTTGTTGGCAAAGATGGATATCTCGTGCTGTATAAACATGTTGTACCATGGCCACTAGTTTTCCATTGCTTGCCTTCTTGAAGCCTTGTAAATGACCTTTCCAATGGTGCTCCAATACATTTCGCGTCGAACTCGGTGAGGCGGCCCGATTGCAGCAGGCTGTAGATAAAACCCAAGCGCTCTTACGAAATGCCTCTCCCACCCAAGTACCATCATAGTCCTTGTTGTTGTGCAGGGATATCTCCTCAAATCTCATCTTTTGGTCTTCTTGGTGCGGCCATATCTTCTTGGAAGCTAGAGTAGAAAGGTTAGGGTTAGAGTGAAAAGGAAAGAGATCAAAGATGATGTGTAGACTAGGGTTTTACGAGAGCCTTGAAGATGAAAGAGATAGAGCTCCGAGAAGGGAGGGAGATTAAGATGGAGGAGAAAGTTTAGGGTTTCGGGCTTTGATGGTTTCATTAGGGTTGGGCAAATGAGATAGAGATGGAAGAGAAAGGGAAAGCGGACTTGAAACTGAAATTTTTGACTACAACGAAGTTTGAGATGGGTTTTTTTGGGGGGGAAAAGTGAATTTTGGGGGGATCTTGAAAATCTCAATATTTTAAGGATTTTTTGAGCCACGAAAATGGTGGGACCATACCTACCCTAAACCCCCTACTTTTTTAAAGGGACAAGTGTAATTATTAGTACTGAAAGCCTAGTCCCCCTCCCTATAGCCTAGTCTCCCTCCCTATATTCAAAGGAGACCAAATGTGCACAATCCTCTATTCCTATTGGTCTGTTGCTAATTACTTTCATTAGTAAAAGGCCCAAAATATGTTCAAATGCCCCCTAATACTCTAGCATCTCCTCAATGATCATTTGATTAACTAACATTAGGTGCTGATGGTTGTGGTGGTAAAACAGGCAACACTATAGGTACTTTGGGTATTATAGAGATTCCCCTTGTTTGGTTTTGTACATTCAATAAACTTGCCCTTAGCATAAGCCCTTGTCCAGGTGGTGCAGGTAAAGCTAGTTGTTACCGTGTAGAAGGCAAACTGAGGCACTTGAGGTACTTGCATCTGTTGCGTCAAATATGGGTACCTACACATACCCGTATCATGGTTCCCAAGTCGCATACAGTGTGCACAATACATCAATGGGCGAGGCCTCAACTGAGGATAATCAGTGCTTGTGTGATTTTGCTGACATATTAAGCACCAAACTAACTCTCGTTGAGGGTATAAGTGTGGTTTATGGCTGTATCCTTCACCTCTAGCTTTATCTTATCTATTGTTGAGAAATGTGGTGCCGACTCATGTTTATGGGGCGCATGTGTGTTTGTCAAGCAATGGGTATGTATTTGGATGTGTGTAAACCTTAGGTTATATTCTAGCAAAGGTTAGAATGAGCAGTCAATGTAAATGGTGAAGAAGAGTCTAGAATGTGGTAAAAAAAGGAGAATATCTAGTGATGTAAGCAATGATGTATGATAGCAAGTAGCATGTGGCTAAAAATTGATGTACCAGTTTCATTTTCAACAATGCAAGTCATGAGTTTGTAATTAGCCTTGATTCATATCTTGATTATCTTCATTAGTGTTTATTATATGCTCTAATTATGTCTTCTTTAATCTTTTACCCACCATAGCCTTCACTTCTCATGTTCATGCACCCAACACTCTCATCAAATTCACTTCTTTCAACATGGTATCTAGAGCTAGGCACTATATTTCATCTCCCAACACTCATCATCGAGTAGATTAGTGGCTTTATTAACACCATAGCCTTCACTTCTCATGTTCATGCACCCAACACTCTCATCAAATTCACTTCTTTCAACATGGTATCTAGAGCTAGGCACTGTATTTCATCTCCCAACACTCATCATCAAGTAGATTAGTGGCTTTATTAACACTAATTAAAAACCACCCTTGTGGATGCTCAAGGATCCATGGTGGTCGACCACCCTTGTGTGCATTCCATGTAATGAATGCTAGGATGTGTGTACTCCATCCCAATTGAGTGCAATTCCTTTCTTGCATAGAAATTTTAACTAATAGAGAAATCACCACAAATATAAGATAAGAGCCCCCCTTTTGTTTTTTAATAAACTCAATAGTCTACTTATTCATAGAATCTTCTCTTATTTGAATGAAACCCACCTCTCACTCTCTCTCTCTCTCTCTCTCTCTCTCTCTCTCTCTATATATATATATATATATATATATCTTCCCTTGCAATGTCTTCAACCTCTTACCTTGCAATGTCTTCAACCTCTTACCTTGCAATGTCTTCAACCTCTTACCTTGTATATATCCTCCTATAGAGCCTTCATTGGTCTCTCTGTATATAAACTCAATAGTCTACTTATTCTTAGGATCTTATCTTCTTTGAATGAAAACCACCTCTCTCTATGACAAACATTAGAGACAGAGTCTTTATTCCCAGGATAACATTTATGCCAACTATGCTTCAATTGCCTTTTGACATTAGAAGGAGACAATTTCCTATCAGTTTAGCTTTTGGTATGTCAATAAATAAGTCCCAAGGGCAAACGTTGAGTGTATTGGGACTTCGCCACACATGGACAGCTGTATGTTGCTATGTCACGTGTTAGATCATCTGATGCAGTGAAAGTATGTGTAAAGCATATTGTGGAATATAAAAGCGGCATAGAAGGTTCAAATGAAGTCTTCACAACCAATGCTATCTACAAGGAGGTTTTGCAAATGGCATGCCGAAGAATGTAAATGTAAATGGTAGCTTACAAATGTTAGAGACTACATTTATACATATCTTTGTACAATGAAGTAAGCATTTGAATAGGGAATGTTTGCAAAGATGTGCCATGTGCAGTCTTTATTTCCTTCTGGATTGCTTTTATATACAGTGCCATTATGTTATCCATTGCTTGGCTGAGCGCGCACACACACACACACATGTATATGTATATGTATATATATATATATATATATATATATATGTATGTATGTATGTATGTATGTATGTATGTATGTATGTATGTATATGTATGTATATACATACATACACATGTATGTATATGTATATATATATACATACATACATATACATATATATACATATATATGTATATATATATATATATGTATGTATGTATGTATGTATGTATGTATGTATGTATGTATGTATATGTATGTATATACATACATACACATGTATGTATATGTATGTATATGTATATATATACATATATATACATACATATACATACATACATACATATACATATATATATATACATACATATACATATACATGCATATACATACATACATACATATACATACATATATATACATGCATATACATACATACATACATATACATACATACATACATGTACATACATACATACACACACACACACACACACACACACACACATATATATATATATATATATATATATATATATATATATATATAGAGAGAGAGAGAGAGAGAGAGAGAGAGAGAGAGAGAGTTATATTTGATATCGGGAGTATATTGGTTAGGATGGATGTGGCAAGGAGATAATTTTCGTTCATCTATGGTGATGGACAAGAAATTGAAGAGGTAAATTTTTTGGACGTTTGCTATAATATATGTATTATTATTTTCCAAGATATATTTAATATTCATGGCTCAATTGTAGACCCTCCATTTTGGGAAGGACAAGCAACATCATCTCTAATTATCGAACTATTAGACAGCACTGGTGTTTTACGGCATATATATATAGAAACTTCTTTTTTATGTAGCTTTTGTGTTTTATTTGATTAATTTATATTTTTATTTAATTATTCTTTTTACAACGAGGAATATCTTTATTTTTTAGAACCCTGATTATTATTGGGTTTGTATGGTTGAGACACTTACAACGAGAGCTTTGGGCTCCTAGGAATTTACAATCTAAGATTGCAGAACAACTTCATGTAAGTGTAATGTTTGTGGACTATGAAAAGCCTGATAAGTTAGATTTTCGGTGCATAGGGGACAATACAAATTTTCGGTGCATAGGGGACAATACAGAATTTTTCAATTTGCTGTTTATTACAAGCCTATTCAAACACCGTTCGCCTTAAATATTGATCCACCAAATGAGTTTTGTAAGGTTCTTTCCTTATTCTTCTTTTTTTCAACGATAATTATATCTTCAATGCTAATGTTTTTATCTTGCATATATTTTGCCAGATGGAGGCGAGGGGTATAGGCTTCCAAGGAGAGAGAATCCAATTGTCCGAAGATTGTTTTGAAGCCGTGTTCAAGTGTGTTAAGATTGTCATCATTTTATTGGGTTGTGATGCTAGATGTATTTTTATATGGAAAGGAAGGGTGACTTTACACATATTTCTTTTTTAATGGTGTGTCTAGCTCCTACCCGTGGGGTCGCGACACTAGTTAATGTAAACCTTCATAACTTCCAAACTCAAGCTGGATACACACCGCCTAAGGGTGTCACAATACTGCCCAACATGTGGGCAGCCAAAAAGTGCCTTGTGCACTCTTGAATGGGTGTACCCCATTACACACCAAACTGCCCATGCCTGCGTTTATTAAAAAAGTGACCGCCCATGCATGGGCGCCCCCTTTACACACCACCCTTTACACAACGTGCATCTCCACCAACATGTTAAGCTGTGTATACATGCAACATGTAAAGAGCCTAAGTCAGTGCATGCCTAGTCCCAATCTGGTGCTCAACACATACGATAAGAGTCCTTGCATGATAAATGATTGTAAATATAAGTGCAAGTGCTCCTATTGTCTTACTATACTATGGAAGAATGAATTGGTAATCAATGATCACTTACCCACATACTTACAAGCTTCACCCCGTAACTTACAAGATGCTCCCAAACTTCATCAATACCCTGCAAAAGCAATTTCCATCCATACAAATAGAGAGTTGGGGACTTGAACCCCATCACCATAGTTATTGTGGCTACACCCTGCTCTCTTCGAGAGGAGGGGAGGGGATGAACTAGATTTATCTTACCCCCTCCCCTCCTCCCATCTTCAAAAAAGAAATCTGTAGGCATATAAGATTTAAAAACCAAATAAACATCTTAATAAAATAATCCGCCTAGTGTTTGGGAGATATTTTATAAAGCCTACAAAATATGATGTCTTAGAGATAAACAAAATACCAACATTGTGTCCAAAGTCATAACATCCAAGAACTATTTCATCTCCTACTCTCACTATTGTCACTCTCATCAGCTGAGTCATGATCACCAAATACAATTCTCTCATTTGTCCTTTCTCTCTCTTTAAACATAACTCTAGCGAGATTGTCTCTCCTTTCTGCGCCCCCAACCTGGGATGAATCAGGCGGCACTGTTTCTGATGATTATGCCCTCTACATAACCGTTGAGGTCTCGGTCTGCACCAAAGCTGTAACCTCAGCAAGACCCACTTGCAGCCCATTCTGAATGATTGGATCCAAAGCCAATGCATCATTGTTTGCTCTCTCCACCTCCGCTTGTGTCTCTCGAACCCAACCCTCGTCAAATTAATCTCCATGCACAATGCACATGTTATGAAGGACCAAACAAGTGCTAACCATCTTCGGCACATTCTGCAATAACATGTCACATCTCTTCAATAAAATACGAAAGGGGGCTTTCAGCATTCCCAAAGCCCGCTCCACAGGCATCCGTGAACTAGATTAAATGTAGTTCCAAAAGTACCGCTCAGGGGATAATCCATTATTACTTCCTTTAAATGGAGGAAGCATCCAAAACCTTGCAGGGTAAGCACAATCACCAAGTAAACAATAATTGCCTAAGCTATTTGATTCACACCTTTGTCCTAGATCACTTCCCTGGAACAAATGGGGGACATGCAAATGTTGAGGATGAGGATGCGAGCAGTGTCAAACTACTCGCATCCTGGAACAAATGGGGGACATGCAAATGCTGAGGATGAGGATGCGAGCAGTGTCAAACTGCTGGCTGGAATGCCTGGCACATGCATGTCAAGAAAATAGGATGCATGGGAATATTGGGAGTATAAGGGCGTGTACTCGCTTGCTATCTTGCGAGTTATGAGAATCCATTGGGGGATTACTGGAATGCCAAAATAAAGGGGTCAATTAGATACTAATCATAGCACTCAATGATGATTAACAATAATCAAAGAAGATGCAAATCAGAACACTGCCTCGCGCCCACCTAAATGCGTGGGCGCTGGGCCAATCAAATACCCTGCTATGCAACCCTGCCTTATACATATAATACAGAACAAAGAGATAACAAGAACAAAGAGATAACACATAACAAAGATGATACAAAACATGCAGAACAAAGAGATACAGAATACTTCTTTTGCCAATCTACACCAAGGGAGGAATACAGAACATGCAGAAAATATAGAAGATACGGGGTTATCCTTTTGGAAAGGCCAAAGAAGATGTACTTTGTTGTATCATATGAATATACTAAATACAAAGCCATCTCTCGCCCTCTATTCTCTATCTATGTTGATTATTCTTGCATCGAGCGTTCCTATGAAGTGCTTAGGGATGAGAGAAGACTATCCAAACTGTTACCATATTATAGTAGTGATGTGTGTGAACACACTTAGGACCGCCGGGGCACTTTTTCCCTCACTAGGAGGTTTTTTCCCCCGTGCATTGTATATACGCCCATTATCTTCTAGGGCTTGTTATCTTTCATTTTTGGCACTCATAATACACTACTGTGTTGTGCTCAAGCTTCCTCATCTTCTTGAAGTTGTGTGTGCATTCCTGCAACCCTAATTCCAACAATTGGTATCAGAGCAGGCTTCCTCCTCCCGGGCAGCATCACCGGCACCTGCCGCTTCATCTCCTCCGATTGCGACGAGGTTTCACGAGCGTCTGCAGGTTAGTATATGCCGTGGGAAAGCCCGTAGGGTTTTGTCATTTCAGAATTTTGATCTGAAGTCATTTCGCCCTCCGTTTTTGCATTCCAAGTACTGCGCAGGCAAAATCGTCCTACTGTGCAGATTTTCTGTCAAGATTAAAATCTGCAGGACAGGTGCCCATTCGTCTGTTTTGGGCTGTGCTGCATAGCACAGGTCGATTTTATACAGGTTTACCTCTTACAGACAGCATTTACATCTAGTAGTACAGTCATTGGCCATGGCTGACAACAATGATGTGTTCCGCATGTTGGCTGCTGAGGATAAGTTGGATGGCACCAACTATCCATTGTGGGCATATATGATGCGACATGTATTGGTAGCAAAGGGGTTATGGAACATTGTGCAGGGTATTGATGCACGTCCTATTGTGGCTGGGAATGCTGCAAACACATCAGAAACAGGTACTGTTGATGATGGTGCAGGCACAAGTGCTGTAGTAGCTGTTCGAGAACCACCACTTTCAGCAGAGCAGATTCGTTGGGATGGTAGAGATGCGCAGGCTCATGCCTTGATTGCGCTGTCTGTCAAACGTACCATTATCCCACATATTCGCTCCTGCAGGACTTCTAAGGATGCTTGGGATGTACTTGCCACATTGTATCAGGCAAGAAATGAGGCTCGTGTTGCTTACCTCCGAAAACAGTTGGAGAGTGAGCATATGAACGAAGGTGATTCTATGGATAGCTTTTTGACAAAGATCAAGGATTTCAAAGAGCAGCTCATTTCTGCAGATGAAATCCTGTCAGACAGTTCACTTGTGCAGACTGTTTTGAATGGTCTACCAGATTCTTATCAGGGTTTTGCTTCCACTCTTCGCTTGATGATGAAAGGCAATCCCAATGCCTTATCATTTGAGGAGTTAGTTTCTGTTTTGCTGCAAGAAGACCAGTCAAGGCAAAACAGGAATATTATGCGTGTCGCAGATCAAGCTTTCGTTGCTAGTCAGAGAAGCGGGAAAGGTAAAGCAGGCTTTTCTTCTAGTAAGCAGAAATCTGCAAATGCTGCGCAACCAAAGAAGGAAGACAAAGATGAGAAGAAGGGTGACAAACAGAAGACATTTTGCAAGTACTGTAAGGGAAATGATCATGTCATCAAAGCGTGTCCTAAGCTGGCTGCGAAAGAGGCTAAGAAGAAAGAGGCTGGTATGGCTGTTGCAGATGCCTCTCCTTCTAACAATGAATCTGCTAATGTTGTGCTAGATACAGAATGGGCATTCAATGCGCAGTGCAGTTATGACCCATCTTTGCATGACACATGTATGTCTGCAGTAGATTCAGATGTATGGTACTTTGACAGTGGTGCCACTAAGCATATCACCTCGCAGCGCAGTTTATTCACTTTCCTTGAGTCTGCTCCCACAGGGAATACTGTCACTTGTGCCAATAACTCCTCTTATCCCGTTGAAGGAGTTGGACAGATTGTGCTGAATGTTGCAAATGGCAACACCTTTACACTTTTTGATGCATTGTATGTGCCAGGGATCAAAAAGAATCTGCTGTCAGTCTCCGCATTTGCCAAAACAGGTTTGGTTATAAAATTTGTGGATGACAGATGTACTGTTCATGATCTCTCTTGTGGTGACATCATTGTAGCATCTGGTTCACTATGTCGAGGGCTGTATAAGCTCAATATGGATGGCAAATGTGTAGAGGATTCAGCATGTGCTATTATGGATACGCAGGCTATTTCAAATGCAAAACTGTGGCATGCACGTTTTGGTCATCTGAATTTTGCAAGTTTGCTACGCCTGCAGAAATCTGAAATGGTGTCTTCCTTGCCTAAGCTTGAGGCACCTGTCAAGCATGTTTGTGAGGGCTGCATATTGGGTAAAATGCAGCGTGCTTCCTTTCCTAAAGATGGATCAGTGAGAGCTGAACGCAGATTGCAGCTTGTTCACAGTGATGTTTGTGGTCCCATGCAAACTCCATCATTTGGAAACTACCTTTACTTCGTGACTTTCATTGATGATTTTACCAGGCATGCATGGGTATATCCTTTGAAGGCAAAGTCCGAAGTGTTTTTGTGCTTCAAACAGTTTTTGGTTATGGCTGAAAATGTGTCAGAAAGTAAGATGGGCACCCTCCGTTCAGATCGAGGGGGGGAGTATATGTCTTCAGAATTTAATGCATTTCTGGCTGAGCGTGGGATAAAACACCAATGTACAGTGCCGTATACACCACAGCAAAATGGTGTGGCTGAGAGAAAAAACAGGTCTCTCATGGAAATGGCAAGATGTATGGTTAAGAGTCAAAGTCTACCACATGGTTTTTGGCTTGAGGCTGTCATGTGTGCCACTTATGTACTAAACAGGTGTCCCACCAAAGCATTACAGGTTGTCACTCCATATGAGGCTTGGCATGGCCGCAAGCCATCTGTTGGCCATTTACGTGTTTTTGGTTACCTGGCATATGCATTAGTGCCTGTGCAACATCGCAGAAAATTGGATGACAAAGCTGTCAAATGTATTTTTGTTGGATATAGTGCTGAGAGCAAAGGCTATCGTTTGTATCATCCACAGACAAAGCGCATTTTGGTTAGCCGTGATGTTGTATTTGTGGAAGATGCAGTTCAGCCCTTGGTTTCATGTACTAAGGAGACAGATATCAGCTCACGTGATGTCTATGATACATTGTTGCCTCTTTTCAGTGGTGCACAGTCAAGTGCAATACCTCATGAGGCAGTTTTTCAGCCTATGCAGGTTTTAAATGATGGCACAGATCAGCCTATATCTGATGCAGATGTGCATGATGCACTTGAGGATGAGAGACAAGAGATTGAGGGCTCTAGGAATATGCCTAGATGGCTGGTGCAGACTTTGCGTGACAGCAAGTTGGATGCCCCTTTGTCTAGTCGCACTCGTTCTGGCTCTCATGGTGCCTCTTATGCGTCAGATTGTTATGCATTGGCTATTTCTAGTATGTGCGATGAAAGTGAGCCTGTTTCATTTGATGAGGCACAAAGTTCAGAAAATTGGATGGCTGCTATGCAAGCAGAATACGATGCTATTATGAAGAATGGTACATGGTCTTTATGTGACTTGCCCCCTGGCAAGAAGGCCATTGGCACTAAGTGGGTATACAAATTGAAGCGTAAGCCTGATGGCACAGTGGATCGCCATAAGGCTAGGCTTGTTGCAAAAGGTTATGCTCAAGAGAAGGGCATTGATTTTGATGAGACTTTTGCTCCCACATGTCGTATGACCACTGTTCGTAGCATCTGTGCATTAGCAGCTCATAATGGTTGGAATGTACATCAGCTGGACATAAAGACTGCGTTCTTAAATGGAGATTTGCATGAGGAGGTGTATGTATCGCAGCCTCGTGGTTTTGTTCAAAGAGGGCAGGAAAACAAAGTGTGCAGGTTAAAAAAGGCTTTATATGGTTTAAAGCAAGCTCCACGAGCTTGGTATGAAAAAATACATGCATATTTGACTGCACATGGGTTTCAGAATAGTCCAACAGAAAGCACTTTGTATGCTAAACGTGTGGATGGTGTACATCTAATCATTGCTCTCTATGTCGATGACATGCTGCTCACAGGACCAAATGAGAGTCATATTGCTGATTTTAAGGCTGATTTGAATGCCTCTTTTGAGATGTCAGATTTGGGGCATTTGCATCATTATTTGGGGATACAATTTAAGCAGTGTGATGGAGGTATTGCTTTGTGTCAGACAAAGTATATTGAAACATTGTTGCGGAGATTTGGCCTTGAAGACTGCAAACCTATTGCTACTCCAATGGAGACAGGTTTGAAGTTGAGTCTTCATGATGCTGGAGATCACTTTGATGTCACACTCTATCAGACAGCTGTTGGTTGCCTCATTTATGTATGCATTACGAGGCCAGACATTCAGTTTGCAGTCTCACAGGTGAGCAGATTTATGCATAGCCCAGGCATTAAGCATTGGCAGGCAGTGAAGCGTATCTTTCGCTATTTGAGTGGTACTCGGCATCTTGGGTTGTTTTATCCCAAGGGGGGATCATTGCCGCCAGATTTACATGCTTTTTCAGATTCTGACTGGGCTGGTTGTTATGACACACGCGTGTCCACGAGTGGTTTTTGCTTCATGCTTGGAAGCTCATGCATATCATGGTTGAGCAAGAAGCAGCCTACTGTGGCCACTTCTAGTTGTGAAGCTGAGTACAGGGCAGCTTTCACAGCTACGGTTGAGTGTGTGTGGCTCAGACGCCTTATGGCTGATTTGGGTGTTGGGCAGCCATCTGCCACCACCATCTTCACTGACAGTCAGAGCGCATTGGCAGTTGCGCGGAACCCAGTGTTCCATGCTCGTACGAAGCACATTGAGGTGCACTACCATTATGTCAGGGAGAGACTCTCTGCAGGAGAGATCAGTTTGGCTTATGTGCCAACACAGGATAACCTTGCAGACCTTTTCACAAAGGCTCTGCCTCGTGAGAAGTTCGAAGCTTTTCGCAAAGCTTTGGGCTTACTCCCTTTTGTGGATTCGTCCACATAGCTAGACACTTCCCTATACATGAGTGCTAGCTCTTGTTCACCGCATCACTCCAGGGGGGATTTGTTACCATATTATAGTAGTGATGTGTGTGAACACACTTAGGACCGCCGGGGCACTTTTTCCCTCACTAGGAGGTTTTTTCCCCCGTGCATTGTATATACGCCCATTATCTTCTAGGGCTTGCAATCTTTTCATTTTTGGCACTCATAATACACTACTGTGTTGTGCTCAAGCTTCCTCATCTTCTTGAAGTTGTGTGTGCATTCCTGCAACCCTAATTCCAACACAAACTTCCACATGTCTCATTCGTATCAGAGCATCAGGCTCAACTATGCTAAGTGCATAAAATACAGCATGTTGCAGAAAATACATAAGATACACAGAAAGAGAAATACAGACATGCAGAAAATACAGCATGTTACCGAAAATACAGAAGACAATACAACATGCAGAAAATACAGCATGTAGGAAATACAGAAGAAAATACAACACGCTGTCGTGACGTGGACGGTGTCGCTGTCGTGACGTGGACGGTGTCGCTGGGAAAGTACGAGACTTCTAGCTGTGAGAGTAGGTACCAAACTCCACAAGGAAACTCACACACAAAATTTTCCAAGGAGCATAGGACATATCCATTTTTAATGACATATACATGTGTCAATTCACCTCAATACATCCTTGAATTCAACCTGATGATTGCACAAAAATTGTGTACCAAGTGCTTGTCCTTTTTCAAGCATAGATTCACTGGCTCCTCTTTCCAAATTCCTCAAACCAATCACATGTAGGCATAACATAACCTTCAAATATTTCCAAGTTCCTCAAACCAATCAAACCAATCACATGTAGGCATAACATACCCTTCAAATATTTCCAACATACATGTGATCATTTACATTCCATACATCCAGTGTCATCAATTCCATCATCTCATGATGTTCTTTATCACCTTTATTCCACAAATCTCCAAGTTCCAAAACCTTTTACTCATTCTCCAAAACCTTTAAGGATATATATAAGTTATACGATTTTTCTAAATCGTAGGAAGTAGTAACAAAATAAAAAAAACCCACTTATCTGAAGGTATCCAAATGTAATTTTTCTTTGATTTTATTTTGCTATTCTCTAAAGTCGCTTTCGCTCTGCAGACTGCGCGATGAAGAAAACGTGGAAAACTGAAGGCATCTCTTTAAGTAGTACTCAAATCCCTCTTCAATTCTAGCACCTACAAGCTATGAACAGTAGATATAATTTAGATTTGAAATTCTCTGGTAGATGGCACACTGGTTCTCCTTTTTTTTGCAGACCCTGAACTCCGATATGCGCCCCCTTTTACATCTCTGGTTTTTCCTCATTCTCCCGCAAGGAAATCGGCGCCCCCCCCACCTTTTGCAGCCCAAAAGTCGGCATTTTCCAATTTAAAAAATACTGCGCCTGCTTATATTCACGCAAGCCGCCACCCGCATATACGTTTCCAGCTGGCGCTTTGGGAAGCTTCTCAAACACTTCTTGTGCTTATGTTACCACGTATATGGATGTCCCCTTGGGTGTATTAATCAAGGCACACGCAAGAGCCAACAACTCACTGTACCTACACAACAACTCTCTCTTTACATCATCTGAAATGCTGTGTGACACCCAATGCAAACCTGAGACATACCCTTCTTTTGCCACTTTGAGTGAAAGATCTTCTAGCTGCATGTTCGAAGATATGGCGTCCAAGCTCGGCATTGCCCCATGTTCGACAAGCTCACAACACAGTATGCCAATTCACAATACCAGGATGAAATGGCATCTTCTTGATCAAAGCTACCGCCTTGTCTACATGGCCTGCCCGGCCAAGGAGATCAACAATGCAAGTGTAATGCTCAAGAGTTGGGATGAGATCATAGTCATTGCTAATGGCCTCAAGGTACAACTGACCTTTTTCCATTAGACCTGCATGACTGCATGCATTTAGAACACTACCGAATGTAACCAGATTTGGCTTGATACCTTCCCCTATCATTCTGCCGAGCATATGAAAAACATTTTCACTCTCTCCAAGCTTTAAGTCTTTTTTGCATTTCCATATATGTTAAGAAGGGTGTTCCCTACTACAAGGTCTACCATATGCATAAAATTCCATAATTCATACCACACTTATGTACAGAGGCTTTGAGACCTGGCTCAGCCTCGTCTTATTGAACCTCATTTACAATATGAACATATGTACTCAGGCATCATATGATGACTCATCATGGCACTTAACCCCATGCATCTGGATTTGCATTTGATGGCCTCACATGCATGGTTTCACACCATAGACGTGCCATGGCATGACATCCACCCCCTCTGAACCTGCACATCCTCTGGTATGTGCCAAATCATCATCAAGATCCACATATAACTGGATGTCATCTTCTTCTTCTACATTGCCAGGAAAATCATCCTCTTCCTCTTCAGCCATATCCATGTTTTCACTATCAAGCCTCTCATCCTGAGTTCCCTGTGAATCAAAAGGATTTCTGTCAAGCCTTCTTTTAAACATCTTGATCCTTTTGCCTGCTACAAGATTCTTTATCTCAGTTCCATCAAGCTCACACAGGGTATACGTGGCATTTCCATGCACATGCTTGACAATGTAAGGGCCAAACCATCTTTTTGCAAATTTTCTTTGAACAGTGAATTGATTGTCAAGGCTACTATCATACATTAGGACCCAATCACCTTCTTCAATAGGTTTTGGCCGGAGTCTGTGTCTTCTATCAAATCTTTCTTTATTTTTCAACCTTGCATCTTTCAAGCGAGCTTTAGCAAGCTCTACATCTTCAAGCCTCCTCTCCAACTGCCTTATTCGCAATGCAAGGAGATCTTCCCTGCTCAATCCTTCCACCCAGGGCAATACATTCCAAGTTGGAACTACTTCTTCAACTGGCATTACTGGCTTCTGACCATACATTAATTCTGCAGGCATATATCCTGTCAAACTGAGCTATGAGTTGTACGGTCAGCCCACAAAGCATATGGTAGCAGCCTTGGCCACTCTCGCATTCTTTCTCTGCATGCCTTAGCCAAAGCTTTAATGATTGGAGGATGTCCTCGCTCACTTTTACCATTGCCCTCAGGATTGTAAGCACATGTTAGGGACAATTTGATGCCAATTCTAGAGAAGAATTCCCTTGCTTCTTCAACGTCTAGCTCACCCCTATATCAGCTGTTATTTTCCCAACACAACCATACCGACAAATCACATCTTCCAAGAGAAATTTGCATACTGTTTCCGTACTCTTTGTTCTAAGAGCATGCCCCTCTACCTGATTTGTCAAATCTTCTCTTGCAAGTGCTATGTACCGCATCTGCCGAATTCCCAAAGGCATTGTAACTAGATCCACTACCCATTTGTAGTGCATGGCAGGTGGGTAGGTTGGTTGCAAGCCATCACGATGTCGCACATTTGAGTACATTTGACATACCATGCATGTTTCCACATATTGGGAAATATCCTTGTACATTCCTTTCCACCAATATTTTTCCTTTATTTTGGTAAAGGTGGCCCACACACTTCGATGTCCAGCCCAGAGACTCTCATGGAATTCTTTCACAAGCTTCCCTTGAGTCTCTTTATCACATATGACTCTCTGTGGCATAGCATTCCTCTGCTTAGGATGCTTCCAAAGGTACCCATCCTTTAGAAAATAACCATATGCTTTTCTGCGGATCCTCTTAAATTCTGAGTCAGACCAATTTTCCTGTCTTGTCAGAGTACTCAAGTATTGACCAATAAGCAACCAATCTCCTTCATACATTTCCTCAGTAAAAGACTCAAGTGCATTTGATAGGCAAATATGGTCCCCCTTTGCATATGCAGTAGTGTAGAACTTTGTACCCACATCATCAATGTCACTAATCATCTCTTTTTCATCTTCATACCTGGCTCTTGATAGCATATCTACAACTGGATTATCTTTTCCCGCAATATGCTCAAACTCAGGATTTAGTGACTTGATATAAGCAATCCACCTAAGCATAGCAATATCTGGAGTGGTACAGCTTACTATCATCCCAAGAAGTGGCAAGCAATCAGTTTCCACAAGTACAGATGCCCCAATAAGATATTCTTTGTCACATTTTAGAGCAGTGACTATTCCCCATAACTCTCTCTTAATCTGTGGATACTTTCGTTGTCGAAAGCTTAATACCTTTGCTCCAAATCTGATTACATACCTGTGATCATTCTCATCATCTTGCCCTACTGCCCATCCTATCCCAGTAGGACTAGTGTCAACTGTAACAATCACAGGCCTACCACACTCGTAATCTGCCTTCCTTAGAGTAGGTGATGATTGAAGCAGATATTTCAGCTTCCGCATAGCTTTAGTATGTGCTACATTCCACAAAAATTTTTGATTTTTCCTCAAGAGTTGATAAAGAGGATCTGCTACATGCGCATAATGTGGGATCCAAATAACATAAAAGACACATGCGCCAAGAAATCTCCTCAGCTCTGTAACATTAATGCATATCTCTTGCATTCTTTGTATTGCATCTATCTTGGCTGGACAAGGTCGGCGTCCATTAGTACTACAAAGATGTCCCACTATTAGCACTTCACCAACCCCAAACACTGATTTCAGTCCAGACAAGGTAAGATTCACTTCTTCAAGCCTGGATAGAATCATATCACAATCCTTTATATGATTTGCCACAAACTTGCGGCACCCTTTTGAATCCAAATCCCCATCTTTGTCTTTCTCATCACAGCCTTTTATTGGCACATCATCTAGAAATGGCATAGTTATTTGTGGTATGAAGTCTCGTAAGACTTTATTCATTCCATTCATCATATGTGCCACTGAGTTGGTGGCTCCCTGTGTAAGGTACACATCCTTACTAATCCCAAAGGAGTTCTCATTGTGGTCAAGTCTCTGCTTTGTATATCCAGCTGGAACTGATCATATCCCGAATACAGATCACCCATAGAGTATATAGCTTTCCCTGCAAATGCTTTTGCAAACTCATCCACAATCGGTGCTCCCACATTCCTGATTGTGACTTTGTTTACAGGTTGCATGTCTTGAATAAAGCGCAATGTCCCATTTTTCTTTGGCACAGTAAACCATCTGTTGGAATATGGAGCGCATGATGGCTCCAAAATTCCCATCCTGATCTTTTCTTTTAGTAATTCCATCAGCTTTGGTAATAGAGCCTTTGGTACTGGAATTGGCCCCGCAGGTTCCAGGGCACATGTGGAACAGTAAAGATCACCATTAGTGCTGTTACACTTGGATCAACACAGCCTATCTCATGCGGCTGAAAAGTAAAGGCTTTCCCATGTTTCACAAGCATTTCCTCCTCAAAGCATTTCTTTTCAACTAGCAACAGAAAATCCTTCTCACCAATCTTCAGCTCTTTTAGAGTTTCCTGTGTAAACTTATGCCCAATTTTCTTCGGATCTCTAAGATTTGGTTGCATAGAAGCTTCATCTATTTTCTCCTTGCTTGCAAGGCAACTGGTTTCACCTTCTTTGCAACTGTTTTGTACTTTGTATCAACATGAGCATCCATCTCGCAATTCATGTTTTTACATTCCACCCCCTCAAATTCTCGGATTATATCATACATCTCCACAGATGATACATCTATCATCTCATTTCCACCCTGTAAGCATGCTCTTCTCATATCAAAAAGCACATCCATAGTATTTACAAATGACACCTCATCAAGCACCCCTGAAATAAACTCATTCTTCTCCAAAAAACCACACTGATCAAGAATTTTTTGTTCATTTTGTATATGTTTACGCATGCCACGCTTCAAATCCTTGCTTTTTACAAAGACCAGTGACCCATAGCTAGAGAATCCCTGAAAATTTGCTGAAAAGTTATTTACATTGATTGAGTCCTGCGAGAACTCATTTTTCCTTGTACCATTGGAATCCCGCTTTACAATGGCACCTGGCCAAAATCCCTCATCTCCCTGTAGTTCATGAATTCTCTATTTATCTTTAGGAGTGACTGTGCTCGAAGAGACTCACGATTCCTTTCATGGTTAATGCAAACTGTCAAAAATTGAACAGCTTTTTTGCCATCTTTACTCCTTATTCTTGCATATGCCGAGCCATCATCCAAAACCTTTGTTTCCATCCTTACAGCTGTAATGTAGGGTTGCCCAAGGATGAGGGGATACGATGACATCTCCTGAACAAAGAAGTTCTGATCATCTTTCACATCTCCTATAGTTACCCTTACATTTGGACATGCTGCATAGAGCTCTCCAGATGAGTTATTAGCTGCTTTAATCATCCACCCATGATCTACATCCATTGGCCACTTACATTTGTTGTAGAGATTTTTAGCCATAAGATTTATTTCAGACCCATGATCAATTAGAGCAACGTATGGCTCTTCCAAATCTCCTATTTTGACAAGGGTTTCAGTGGTGGTTGCTCTTGCCCAATGGCTCCTGGAGTAATGACTCTTTGTAAGAACTTCTTTTTCATCATCCTCTTCCACAAAGTGCACTTGTCGTGCCCCATCAGCAGAGTGATTACATTCCACCACATTTTCCCTCTCTTCCTTTTGCTGTACCTGTACTCCATGAGTCTTGGAAGTGCTTGCCTCCCCTTGTGATGGAATAGATTCAATTATGGATTGCCTTTTCCTTCGTATCATATCAATTATCTCATCATGGAATTCTTTCTTTGCAATTCCCAAGACTTCCCCTAGTGTAAATTCCACCGTGCTGTTTAGAATCCTCTCTTCAAGCACCTTTTTGAGATCTGTTGCGGCTTCAATATCAGATTGAAGCTTGTAGAGTGGACTTTTCCCTTTACCCTTCTCCTTCTCATGCTTCATTTTTGCTGGCACTTCTTCCATTGATACTTCCTGTGGAGGTCTGCTATGCGGTGGAGGCATATGTGATGGCCCAGGATCCTTCTTTTCACTTCCATGTGTAACTCTTTTTGATGGCCCTCCTTCCTCATTTTCCCTTTTACGCTTCTCCTCTACCTGCGCCTCATTATTTTGGCATTTAGCAATGTAGGCATGAACAGATAAAGAATGCACAGGCTCCTCCCAGCCAGTCTCAAGACGTATACAGTCACCTGCCTCATGCAAAGCTTGCTTAGACACCTTCTTTGACGCAATTAATTCCATTGTTGATGGCCAAAAATCTTCATTCTCATAATCTTCATCATTCTCAGATCCCTGCTTTGATTGACCAGCCTTTAATCCATAGGTTGCTGCCTCAACCATAGAGATGGCATAACTAGCAGCCATATCCTGAACCAGCTTTTTCATCCCTCCTTTCCCAAAGTTTGTACTCAATGGAAGACTAGTCTGTGTAAGATGGATTTTCCCATCTTTGAAAAACACAAGTTGATTTTTAAGAGCTTCTTTATAGCTAGCACAATCTTTCTTTGCATGTTCTGGGTCATCACACCATATGCATCTGTATGTAAACCCTTCTTTGCTTTGAGGCCTTTGCATAGAAGCCTGCCCTAATGGTAGCCCCTTTTCTTCAATCCTGGACATCTTCAATTTTAGGTCACGCATACCCTTAATAAGCTCATCCATCGGCCCTTCTACCTTTGGGATTGTAGCAGCTGGTTTTGGTAGATTCTCAGGGGTAACAGCAGTTATAGGAGTTGCAGAGCTCATCACCATTTTATCCCTCCTTCGCTGCCGCTTTGCTAACATGGTGACCGCATCCTCAACATCATTCCAATCACTCTTTAGTCCCTGCTCTGTATCCTTATCCTCAAGGAGGATTTCCAATTTCTCTTGGAGATCTTTAGAGCTCTGTTTTTTCTCTGTCCAAAGTTGTGCGCTCTATCCTTGACAGCTGGGCATAGCGCTTCTCAAACTCTCTTAGCAATTCTGTGGCAGAAATTCCCATTTTAGGTTTTGTGACCCATTCCAAAAAAGTATGAGTTGTACGGTCAGCCCACAAAGCATATGGTAGCAGCCTTGGCCACTCTCGCATTCTTTCTCTGCATGCCTTAGCCAAAGCTTTAATGATTGGAGGATGTCCTCGCTCACTTTTACCATTGCCCTCAGGATTGTAAGCACATGTTAGGGACAATTTGATGCCAATTCTAGAGAAGAATTCCCTTGCTTCTTCAATGTCTAGCTCACCCCTATATCAGCTGTTATTTTCCCAACACAACCATACCGACAAATCACATCTTCCAAGAGAAATTTGCATACTGTTTCCGTACTCTTTGTTCTAAGAGCACACCCCTCTACCTGATTTGTCAAATCTTCTCTTGCAAGTGCTATGTACCGCATCTGCCAAATTCCCAAAGGCATTGTAACTAGATCCACTACCCATTTGTAGTGCATGGCAGGTGGGTAGGTTGGTTGCAAGCCATCACGATGTCGCACATTTGAGTACATTTGACATACCATGCATGTTTCCACATATTGGGAAATATCCTTGTACATTCCTTTCCACCAATATTTTTCCTTTATTTTGGTAAAGGTGGCCCACACACTTCGATGTCCAGCCCAGAGACTCTAATGGAATTCTTTCACAAGCTTCCCTTGAGTCTCTTTATCACATATGACTCTCTGTGGCATAGCATTCCTCTGCTTAGGATGCTTCTAGAGGTACCCATCCTTTAGAAAATAACCATATGCTTTTCTGCGGATCCTCTTAAATTCTGAGTCAGACCAATTTTCCTGTCTTGTCAGAGTACTCAAGTATTGACCAATAAGCAACCAATCTCCTTCATACATTTCCTCAATAAAAGACTCAAGTGCATTTGATAGGCAAATATGGTCCCCCTTTGCATATACAGTAGTGTAGAACTTTGTACCCACATCATCAATGTCACTAATCATCTCTTTTTCATCTTCATACCTGGCTCTTGATAGCATATCTGCAACAACTGGATTATCTTTTCCCGCAATATGCTCAAACTCAGGATTTTGTGACTTGATATAAGCAATCCACCTAAGCATAGCAATATCTGGAGTGGTACAGCTTACTATCATCCCAAGAAGTGGCAAGCAATCAGTTTCCACAAGTACAGATGCCCCAATAAGATATTCTTTTTCACATTTTAGAGCAGTGACTATTCCCCATAACTCTCTCTTAATCTGTGGATACTTTCGTTGTCGAAAGCTTAATACCTTTGCTCCAAATCTGATTACATACCTGTGATCATTCTCATCATCTTGCCCTACTGCCCATCCTATCCCAGTAGGACTAGTGTCAACTGTAACAATCACAGGCCTACCACACTCGTAATCTGCCTTCCTTAGAGTAGGTGATGATTGAAGCAGATATTTCAGCTTCCGCATAGCTTTAGTATGTGCTACATTCCACAAAAATTTTTTATTTTTCCTCAAGAGTTGATAAAGAGGATCTGCTACATGCGCATAATGTGGGATCCAAATAACATAAAAGACACATGCGCCAAGAAATCTCCTCAGCTCTGTAACATTAATGTATATCTCTTGCATTCTTTGTATTGCATCTATCTTGGCTGGACAAGGTCGGCGTCCATTAGTACTACAAAGATGTCCCACTATTAGCACTTCACCAACCCCAAACACAGTCCAGACAAGGTAAGATTCACTTCTTCAAGCCTGGATAGAATCATATCACAATCCTTTATATGTTTTGCCACAAACTTGCGGCACCCTTTTGAATCCAAATCCCCATCTTTGTCTTTCTCATCACAGCCTTTTATTGGCACATCATCCAGAAATGGCATAGTTATTTGTGGTATGAAGTCTCGTAAGACTTTATTCATTCCATTCATCATATGTGCCACTGAGTTGGTGGCTCCCTGTGTAAGGTACACATCCTTACTAATCCCAAAGGAGTTCTCATTGTGGTCAAGTCCCTGCTTTGTATATCCAGCTGGAACTGATCATATCCCGAATACAGATCACCCATAGAGTATATAGCTTTCCCTGCAAATGCTTTTGCAAACTCATCCACAATCGGTGCTCCCACATTCCTGATTGTGACTTTGTTTACAGGTTGCATGTCTTGAATAAAGCGCAATGTCCCATTTTTCTTTGGCATAGTAAACCATCTGTTGGAATATGGAGCGCATGATGGCTCCAAAATTCCCATCCTGATCTTTTCTTTTAGTAATTCCATCAGCTTTGGCAAGAGAGCCTTTGGTACTGGAATTGGCCGGCAGGTTCCAGGGCACATGTGGAACAGTAAAGATCACCATTAGTGCTGTTACACTTGGATCAACACAGCCTATCTCATGCGGCTGAAAAGCAAAGGCTTTCCCATGTTTCACAAGCATTTCCTCAAAGCATTTCTTTTCAACTGGCAATAGAAAATCCTTCTCACCAATCTTCAGCTCTTTTAGAGTTTCCTGTGTAAACTTATGCCCAATTTTCTTCGGATCTCTAAGATTTGGTTGCATAGAAGCTTCATCTATTTTCTCCTTGCTTCCTGGTGGCAAAGGCAAGGCAACTGGTTTCTTTGCAACTGTTTTGTACTTTGTATCAACATGAGCATCCATCTCGCAATTCATGTTTTTACATTCCACCCCCTCAAATTCCCGGATTATATCATACATCTCCACAGATGACACGTCTGTCATCTCATTTCCACCCTGTAAGCATGCTCTTCTCATATCAAAAAGCACATCCATAGTATTTACAAATGACACCTCATCAAGCACCCCTGAAATAAACTCATTCTTCTCCAAAAGACCACACTGCTCAAGACTTTTTTGTTCATTTTGTATATGTTTACGCATGCCACGCTTCAAATCCTTGCTTTTTACAAAGACCAGTGACCCATAGCTAGAGAATCCCTGAAAATTTGCTGAAAAGTTATTTACATTGATTGAGTCCTGCGAGAACTCATTTTTCCTTGTACCATTGGAATCCCGCTTTACAATGGCACCTGGCCAAAATCCCTCATCTCCCTGTAATTCATGAATTCTCTATTTATCTTTGGGAGTGACTGTGCTCGAAGAGACTCACGATTCCTTTCATGGTTAATGCAAACTGTCAAAAACATAACAGCTTTTTTGCCATCTTTACTCCTTATTCTTGCATATGCCGAGCCATCATCCAAAACCTTTGTTTCCATCCTTACAGCTGTAATGTAGGGTTGCCCAAGGATGAGGGGATACGATGACATCTCCTGAACAAAGAAGTTCTGATCATCTTTCACATCTCCTATTGTTACCCTTACATTTGGACATGCTGCATAGAGCTCTCTAGATGAGTTATTAGCTGCTTTAATCATCCACCCATGATCTACATCCATTGGCCACTTATATTTGTTGTAGAGATTTTTAGCCATAAGATTTATTTCAGACCCATGATCAATTAGAGCAACGTATGGCTCTTCCAAATCTCCTATTTTGACAAGGGTTTCAGTGGTTGCTCTTGCCCAATGGCTCCTGGAGTAATGACTCTTTGTAAGAACTTCTTTTTCATCATCCTCTTCCACAAAGCGCACTTGTCGTGCCCCATCAGCAGAGTGATTACATTCCACCACATTTTTCCTCTCTTCCTTTTGCTGTACCTGTACTCCATGAGTCTTGGAAGTGCTTGCCTCCCCTTGTGATGGAATAGATTCAATTATGGATTGCCTCTTCCTTCGTATAATATCAATTATCTCATCATGGAATTCTTTCTTTGCAATTCCCAAGACTTCCCCTAGTGTAAATTCCACCGTGCTGTTTAGAATCCTCTCTTCAAGCACCTTTTTGAGATCTGTTGCGGCTTCAATATCAGATTGAAGCTTGTAGAGTGGACTTTTCCCTTTACCCTTCTCCTTCTCATGCTTCATTTTTGCTGGCACTTCTTCCATTGATACTTCCTGTGGAGGTCTGCTATGCGGTGGAGGCATATGTGATGGCCCAGGATCCTTCTTTTCACTTCCACGTGTAACTCTTTTTGATGGCCCTCCTTCCTCATTTTCCCTTTTATGCTTCTCCTCTACCTGCGCCTCATTATTTTGGCATTTAGCAATGTAGGCATGAACAGATAAAGAATGCACAGGCTCCTCCCAGCCAGTCTCAAGACGTATACAGTCACCTGCCTCATGCAAAGCTTGCTTAGACACCTTCTTTGACGCAATTAATTCCATTGTTGATGGCCAAAAATCTTCATTCTCATAATCTTCATCATTCTCAGATCCCTGCTTTGATTGACCAGCCTTTAATCCATAGGTTGCTGCCTCAACCATAGAGATGGCATGACTAGCAGCCATATCCTGAACAAGCTTTTTCATCCCTCCTTTCCCAAAGTTTGTACTCAATGGAAGACCAGTCTCTGTAAGATGGATTTTCCCATCTTTGAAAAACACAAGTTGATTTTTAAGAGCTTCTTTATAGCTAGCACAATCTTTCTTTGCATGTTCTGGGTCATCACACCATATGCATCTGTATGTAAACCCTTCTTTGCTTTGAGGCCTTTGCATAGAAGCCTGCCCTAATGGTAGCCCCTTTTCTTCAATCCTGGACATCTTCAATTTTAGGTCACGCATACCCTTAATAAGCTCATCCATCGGCCCTTCTACCTTTGGGATTGTAGCAGCTGGTTTTGGTAGATTCTCAGGGGTAACAGCAGCTATAGGAGTTGCGGAGCTCATCACCATTTTATCCCTCCTTCGCTGCCACTTTGCTAACATGGTGACCGCATCCTCAACATCATTCCAATCACTCTTTAGTCCCTGCTCTGTATCCTTATCCTCGAGGAGGATTTCCAATTTCTCTTGGAGATCTTTCCCAGCTGCTTGTAAGAAGAGCTCTGTTTTTTCTCTGTCCAAAGTTGTGCGCTCTATCCTTGACAGCTGGGCATAGCGCTTCTCAAACTCTCTTAGCAATTCTGTGGCAGAAATTCCCATTTTAGGTTTTGTGACCCATTCCAAAAAAGTTTGTTTGGTCACTCGCTCAGAATCCTCCATGAAATATTCGTCCTTTAAAGCAAGCTTGAACTCCTCCCAATTTCTGCCACACCATGTGCTGTCTGCAATCCTCTTATGCGCTCTCTTATTTCAGGAACACATACCAGCTCAAAACTTTGAACCATATCCTCCTCAGTCACCCTGTTTAGCTCCATTTCCTTTATGTAATTGCGCAAGTACTTTGTGATATCCTTTCCATCAAATTGATCCACCTTTTTCACAATTGATTGTAGTGCTTTGGTCGTGGAAATTTGTCCCTCTCAGCAGCTTGCTGCTGTTGCATGTACATGGTAAACATCTGAAACATCTGCATAACTCCGAGGTCAAAATGAACCCCTTGACCCTCATAATTCTCAGCCATATCTTCCCTGTGTATTTCACCACACTCTCACCCCACGTCGGGTTCACCAAAAGAGCTGTCGTGATGTGGAAGGTGTCGCTGGGAAAGTACGAGACTTCTAGCTGTGAGAGTAGGTACCAAACTCCACAAGGAAACTCACACACAAAATTTTCCAAGGAGCATAGGACATATCCATTTTTAATGACATATACATGTGTCAATTCACCTCAATACATCCTTGAATTCAACCTGATGATTGCACAAAAATTGTGTACCAAGTGCTTGTCCTTTTTCAAGCATAGATTCACTGGCTCCTCTTTCCAAATTCCTCAAACCAATCACATGTAGGCATAACATAACCTTCAAATATTTCCAAATTCCTCAAACCAATCAAACCAATCACATGTAGGCATAACATAACCTTCAAATATTTCCAACATACATGTGATCATTTACATTCCATACATCCAATGTCATCATTTCCATCATCTCATGATGTTCTTTATCACCTTTATTCCACAAATCTCCAAGTTCCAAAAACTTTTACTTATTCTCCAAAACCTTTAAGGATATATATAAGTTATACGATTTTTCTAAATCGTAGGAAGTAGTAACAAAATAAAAAAAAACCACTTATCTGAAGGTATCCAAATGTAATTTTTCTTTGATTTTATTTTACTATTCTCTAAAGTCGCTTCGCTTGTTGCAGACTGCGCGATGAAGAAAACGTGGAAAACTGAAGGCATCTCTTTAAGTAGTACTCAAATCCCTCTTCAATTCTAGCACCTACAAGCTATGAACAGTAGATATAATTTAGATTTGAAATTCTCTGGTAGATGGCGCACTGGTTCTCCTTTTTTTTGCAGACCCTGAACTCCGATATGCGCCCCCTTTTACATCTCTTGTTTTTCCTCATTCTCCCGCAAGGAAATCGGCCCCCCCCATATTTTGCAGCCCAAAAGTCAGCATTTTCCATTTTAAAAAATACTGCGCCTGCTTATATTCACGCAAGCCACACGTTTCCAGCTGGCGCTTTGGGAAGCTTCTCAAACACTTCTTGTGCTTATGTTACCACGTATATGGATGTCCCCTTGGGTGTATTAATCAAGGCACACGCAAGAGCCAACAACTCACTGTGCCTACACAACAACTCTCTCTTTACATCATCTGAAATGCTGTGTGACACCCAATGCAAACCTGAGACATACCCTTCTTTTGCCACTTTGAGTGAAAGATCTTCTAGCTGCATGTTCGAAGATATGGCGTCCAAGTTCGCGGCATTGCCCCATGTTCGACAAGCTCACAACACAGTATGCCAATTCACAATACCAGGATGAAATGGCATCTTCTTGATCAAAGCTACCGCCTTGTCTACATGGCCTGCCCGGCCAAGGAGATCAACAATGCAAGTGTAATGCTCAAGAGTTGGGATGAGATCATAGTCATTGCTAATGGCCTCAAGGTACAACTGACCTTTTTCCATTAGACCTGCATGACTGCATGCATTTAGAACACTACCGAATGTAACCAAATTTGGCTTAATACCTTCCCCTATCATTCTGCCGAGCATATGAAAAACATTTTCACTCTCTCCACCAAGCTTTAAGTCTTTTTTGCATTTCCATATATGTTAAGAAGGGTGTTCCCTACTACAAGGTCTACCATATGCATAAAATTCCATAATTCATACCACACTTATGTACAGAGGCTTCGAGACCTGGCTCAGCCTCCTCAGCTCGTCTTATTGAACCTCATTTACAATATGAACATATGTACTCAGGCATCATATAATGACTCATCATGGCACTTAACCCCATGCATCTGGATTTGCATTTAATGGCCTCACATGCATGGTTTCACACCATAGATGTGCCATGGCACGACATCCACCCCCTCTAAACCTGCACATCCTCTGGTATGTGCCAAATCATCATCAAGATCAACATATAACTGGATGTCATCTTCTTCTTCTACATTGCCAGGAAAATCATCCTCTTCCTCTTCAGCCATATCCATGTTTTCACTATCAAGCCTCTCATCCTGAGTTCCCTGTAAATCAAAAGGATTTCTGTCAAGCCTTCTTTTAAACATCTTGATCCTTTTGCCTGCTACAAGATTCTTTATCTCAGTTTCATCAAGCTCACACAGGGTATACGTGGCATTTCCATGCACATGCTTGACAATGTAAGGGCCAAACTTCATCAATGTCACTAATCATCTCTTTTTCATCTTCATACCTGGCTCTTGATAGCATATCTGCAACAACTGGATTATCTTTTCCCGCAATATGCTCAAACTCAGGATTTAGTGACTTGATATAAGCAATCCACCTAAGCATAGCAATATCTGGAGTGGTACAGCTTACTATCATCCCAAGAAGTGGCAAGCAATCAGTTTCCACAAGTACAGATGCCCCAATAAGATATTCTTTTTCACATTTTAGAGCAGTGACTATTCCCCATAACTCTCTCTTAATCTGTGGATACTTTCGTTGTCGAAAGCTTAATACCTTTGCTCCAAATCTGATTACATACCTGTGATCATTCTCATTATCTTGCCCTACTGCCCATCCTATCCCAGTAGGACTAGTGTCAACTGTAACAATCACACGCCTACCACACTCATAATCTGCCTTCCTTAGAGTAGGTGATGATTGAAGCAGATATTTCAGCTTCCGCATAGCTTTAGTATGTGCTACATTCCACAAAAATTTTTGATTTTTCCTCAAGAGTTGATAAAGAGGATCTGCTACATGCGCATAATGTGGGATCCAAATAACATAAAAGACACATGCGCCAAGAAATCTCCTCAGCTCTGTAACATTAATGCATATCTCTTGCATTCTTTGTATTGCATCTATCTTGGCTGGACAAGGTCGGCGTCCATTAGTACTACAAAGATGTCCCACTATTAGCACTTCACCAACCCCAAACACTGATTTCAGTCCCAGACAAGGTAAGATTCACTTCTTCAAGCCTAGATAGAATCATATCACAATCCTTTATATGATTTGCCACAAACTTGCGGCACCCTTTTGAATCCAAATCCCCATCTTTGTCTTTCTCATCACAGCCTTTTATTGGCACATCATCCAGAAATGGCATAGTTATTTGTGGTATGAAGTCTCGTAAGACTTTATTCATTCCATTCATCATATGTGCCACTGAGTTGGTGGCTCCCTGTGTAAGGTACACATCCTTACTAATCCCAAAGGAGTTCTCATTGTGGTCAAGTCCCTGCTTTGTATATCCAGCTGGAACTGATCATATCCCGAATACAGATCACCCATAGAGTATATAGCTTTCCCTGCAAATGCTTTTGCAAACTCATCCACAATCGGTGCTCCCACATTCCTGATTGTGACTTTGTTTACAGGTTGCATGTCTTGAATAAAGCGCAATGTCCCATTTTTCTTTGGCACAGTAAACCATCTGTTGGAATATGGAGCGCATGATGGCTCCAAAATTCCCATCCTGATCTTTTCTTTTAGTAATTCCATCAGCTTTGGCAAGAGAGCCTTTGGTACTGGAATTGGCCGCAGGTTCTAGGGCACATGTGGAACAGTAAAGATCACCATTAGTGCTGTTACACTTGGATCAACACAGCCTATCTCATGCGGCTGAAAAGCAAAGGCTTTCCCATGTTTCACAAGCATTTCCTCAAAGCATTTCTTTTCAACTGGCAATAGAAAATCCTTCTCACCAATCTTCAGCTCTTTTAGAGTTTCCTGTGTAAACTTATGCCCAATTTTCTTCGGATCTCTAAGATTTGGTTGCATAGAAGCTTCATCTATTTTCTCCTTGCTTCTTGGTGGCAAAGGCAAGGCAACTGGTTTCACCTTCTTTGCAACTGTTTTGTACTTTGTATCAACATGAGCATCCATCTCGCAATTCATGTTTTTACATTCCACCCCCTCAAATTCCCGGATTATATTATACATCTCCACAGATGACACGTCTATCATCTCATTTCCAACCTCTAAGCATGCTCTTCTCATATCAAAAAGCACATCCATAGTATTTACAAATGACACCTCATCAAGCACCCCTGAAATAAACTCATTCTTCTCCAAAAGACCACACTGCTCAAGACTTTTTTGTTCATTTTGTATATGTTTACGCATGCCACGCTTCAAATCCTTGCTTTTTACAAAGACCAGTGACCCATAGCTAGAGAATCCCTGAAAATTTGCTGAAAAGTTATTTACATTGATTGAGTCCTGCGAGAACTCATTTTTCCTTGTACCATTGGAATCCCGCTTTACAATGGCACCTGGCCAAAATCCCTCATCTCCCTGTAATTCATGAATTCTCTATTTATCTTTGGGAGTGACTGTGCTCGAAGAGACTCACGATTCCTTTCATGGTTAATGCAAACTGTCAGAAACTGAATAGCTTTTTTGCCATCTTTACTCCTTATTCTTGCATATGCCGAGCCATCATCCAAAACCTTTGTTTCCATCCTTACAGCTGTAATGTAGGGTTGCCCAAGGATGAGGGGATACGATGACATCTCCTGAACAAAGAAGTTCTGATCATCTTTCACATCTCCTATTGTTACCCTTACATTTGGACATGCTGCATAGAGCTCTCCAGATGAGTTATTAGCTGCTTTAATCATCCACCCATGATCTACATCCATTGGCCACTTACATTTGTTGTAGAGATTTTTAGCCATAAGATTTATTTCAGACCCATGATCAATTAGAGCAACGTATGGCTCTTCCAAATCTCCTATTTTGACAAGGGTTTTAGTGGTTGCTCTTGCCCAATGGCTCCTGGAGTAATGACTCTTTGTAAGAACTTCTTTTTCATCATCCTCTTCCACAAAGCGCACAAGTTTGTCGTGCCCCATCAGCAGAGTGATTACATTCCACCACATTTTCCCTCTCTTCCTTTTGCTGTACCTGTACTCCATGAGTCTTGGAAGTGCTTGTCTCCCCTTGTGATGGAATAGATTCAATTATGGATTGCCTTTTCCTTCGTATAATATCAATTATCTCATCATGGAATTCTTTCTTTGCAATTCCCAAGACTTCCCCTAGTGTAAATTCCACCCTGCTGTTTAGAATCCTCTCTTCAAGCACCTTTTTGAGATCTGTTGTGGCTTCAATATCAGATTGAAGCTTGTAGAGTGGACTTTTCCCTTTACCCTTCTCCTTCTCATGCTTCATTTTTGCTGGCACTTCTTCCATTGATACTTCCTGTGGAGGTCTGCTATGCGGTGGAGGCATATGTGATGGCCCAGGATCCTTCTTTTCACTTCCATGTGTAACTCTTTTTGATGGCCCTCCTTCCTCATTTTCCCTTTTACGCTTCTCCTCTACCTACGCCTCATTATTTTGGCATCTAGCAATGTAGGCATGAACAGATAAAGAATCCACAGGCTCCTCCCAGCCAGTCTCAAGATGTATACAATCACCTGCCTCATGCAAAGCTTGCTTAGACACCTTCTTTGACGCAATTAATTCCATTGTTGATGGCCAAAAATCTTCATTCTCATAATCTTCATCATTCTCAGATCCCTGCTTTTATTGACCAGCCTTTAATCCATAGGTTGCTGCCTCAACCATAGAGATGGCATGACTAGCAGCCATATCCTCAACCAGCTTTTTCATCCCTCCTTTCCCAAAGTTTGTACTCAATGGAAGACCAGTCTCTGTAAGATGGATTTTCCCATCTTTGAAAAACACAAGTTGATTTTTAAGAGCTTCTTTATAGCTAGCACAATCTTTCTTTGCATGTTCTGGGTCATCACACCATATGCATCTGTATGTAAACCCTTCTTTGCTTTGAGGCCTTTGCATAGAAGCCTGCCCTAATGGTAGCCCCTTTTCTTCAATCCTGGACATCTTCAATTTTAGGTCACGCATACCCTTAATAAGCTCATCCATCGGCCCTTCTACCTTTGGGATTGTAGCAGCTCGTTTTGGTAGATTCTCAGGGGTAACAGCAGTTATAGGAGTTGCGGAGCTCATCACCATTTTATCCCTCCTTCGCTGCCGCTTTGCTAACATGGTGACCGCATCCTCAACATCATTCCAATCACTCTTTAGTCCCTGCTCTGTATCCTTATCCTCAAGGAGGATTTCCAATTTCTCTTGGAGATCTTTCCCAGCTGCTTGTAAAAAGAAGAGCTCTGTTTTTTCTCTGTCCAAAGTTGTGCGCTCTATCCTTGACAGCTGGGCATAGCGCTTCTCAAACTCTCTTAGCAATTCTGTGGGGCAGAAATTCCCATTTTAGGTTTTGTGACCCATTCCAAAAAAGTTTGTTTGGTCACTCGCTCAGAATCCTCCATGAAATATTCGTCCTTTAAAGCAAGCTTGAACTCCTCCCAATTTCTGCCACCATGTGCTGTCTGCAATCCTCTTATGCGCTCTCTTATTTCAGGAACACATACCAGCTCAAAACTTTGAACCATATCCTCCTCAGTCACCCTCTTTAGCTCCATTTCCTTTATGTAATTGCGCAGGTACTTTGTGATATCCTTTCCATCAAATTGATCCACCTTTTTCACAATTGATTGTAGTGCTTTGGTCGTGGAAATTTGTCCCTCTCAGCAGCTTGCTGCTGTTGCATGTACATGGTAAACATCTGAAACATCTGCATAACTCCGAGGTCAAAATGAACCCCTTGACCCTCAGAATTCTCAGCCATATCTTCCCTGTGTATTTCACCACACTCTCACCCCACGTCGGGTTCACCAAAAGAGCTGTCGTGACGTGGACGGTGTCGCTGGGAAAGTACGAGACTTCTAGCTGTGAGAGTAGGTACCAAACTCTACAAGGAAACTCACACACAAAATTTTCCAAGGAGCATAGGACATATCCATTTTTAATGACATATACATGTGTCAATTCACCTCAATACATCCTTGAATTCAACCTGATGATTGCACAAAAATTGTGTACCAAGTGCTTGTCCTTTTTCAAGCATAGATTCACTGGCTCCTCTTTCCAAATTCCTCAAACCAATCACATGTAGGCATAACATAACCTTCAAATATTTCCAAGTTCCTCAAACCAATCAAACCAATCACATGTAGGCATAACATAACCTTCAAATATTTCCAACATACATGTGATCATTTACATTCCATACATCCAGTGTCATCAATTCCATCATCTCATGATGTTCTTTATCACCTTTATTCCACAAATCTCCAAGTTCCAAAACCTTTTACTCATTCTCCAAAACCTTTAAGGATATATATAAGTTATACGATTTTTCTAAATCGTAGGAAGTAGTAACAAAATAAAAAAAAGCCACTTATCTGAAGGTATCCAAATGTAATTTTTCTTTGATTTTATTTTACTATTCTCTAAAGTCGCTTCGCTTCTGCTGTGCAGACTGCGTGATGAAGAAAACGTGGAAAACTGAAGGCATCTCTTTAAGTAGTACTCAAATCCCTCTTCAATTCTAGCACCTACAAGCTATGAACAGTAGATATAATTTAGATTTGAAATTCTCTGGTAGATGGCACACTGGTTCTCCTTTTTTCTGCAGACCCTGAACTCCGATATGCGCCCCCTTTTACATCTCTGGTTTTTCCTCATTCTCCCGCAAGGAAATCGGCCCCCCCCCACCTTTTGCAGCCCAAAAGTCGGCATTTTCCAATTTAAAAAATACTGCGCCTGCTTATATTCACGCAAGCCGCACGTTTCCAGCTGGCGCTTTGGGAAGCTTCTCAAACGCTTCTTGTGCTTATGTTACCACGTATATGGATGTCCCCTTGGGTGTATTAATCAAGGCACACGCAAGAGCCAACAACTCACTGTGCCTACACAACAACTCTCTCTTTACATCATCTGAAATGCTGTGTGACACCCAATGCAAACCTAAGACATACCCTTCTTTTGCCACTTTGAGTGAAAGATCTTCTAGCTGCATGTTCGAAGATATGGCGTCCAAGCTCGGCATTGCCCCATGTTCGACAAGCTCACAACACAGTATGCCAATTCACAATACCAGGATGAAATGACATCTTCTTGATCAAAGCTACTGCCTTGTCTACATGGCCTGCCCGGCCAAGGAGATCAACAATGCAAGTGTAATGCTCAAGAGTTGGGATGAGATCATAGTCATTGCTAATGGCCTCAAGGTACAACTGACCTTTTTCCATTAGACCTGCATGACTGCATGCATTTAGAACACTACCGAATGTAACCAGATTTGGCTTGATACCTTCCCCTATCATTCTGCCGAGCATATGAAAAACATTTTCACTCTCTCCAAGCTTTAAGTCTTTTTTGCATTTCCATATATGTTAAGAAGGGTGTTCCCTACTACAAGGTCTACCATATGCATAAAATTCCATAATTCATACCACACTTATGTACAGAGGCTTTGAGACCTGGCTCAGCCTCGTCTTATTGAACCTCATTTACAATATGAACATATGTACTCAGGCATCATATAATGACTCATCATGGCACTTAACCCCATGCATCTGGATTTGCATTTGATGGCCTCACATGCATGGTTTCACACCATAGACGTGCCATGGCACGACATCCACCCCCTCTAAACCTGCACATCCTCTGGTATGTGCCAAATCATCATCAAGATCCACATATAACTGGATGTCATCTTCTTCTTCTACATTGCCAGGAAAATCATCCTCTTCCTCTTCAGCCATATCCATGTTTTCACTATCAAGCCTCTCATCCTGAGTTCCCTGTGAATCAAAAGGATTTCTGTCAAGCCTTCTTTTAAACATCTTGATCCTTTTGCCTGCTACAAGATTCTTTATCTCAGTTCCATCAAGCTCACACAGGGTATACGTGGCATTTCCATGCACATGCTTGACAATGTAAGGGCCAAACCATCTTTTTGCAAATTTTCTTTGAACAGTGAATTGATTGTCAAGGCTACTATCATACATTAGGACCCAATCACCTTCTTCAATAGGTTTTGGCCGGAGTCTGTGTCTTCTATCAAATCTTTCTTTATTTTTCAACCTTGCATCTTTCAAGCGAGCTTTAGCAAGCTCTACATCTTCAAGCCTCCTCTCCAACTGCCTTATTCGCAATGCAAGGAGATCTTCCCTGCTCAATCCTTCCACCCATGAGGGCAATACATTCCAAGTTGGAACTACTTCTTCAACTGGCATTACTGGCTTCTGACCATACATTAATTCTGTAGGCATATATCCTGTCACTGAGCTATGAGTTGTACGGTCAGCCCACAAAGCATATGGTAGCAGCCTTGGCCACTCTCGCATTCTTTCTGTGCATGCCTTAGCCAAAGCTTTAATGATTGGAGGATGTCCTCGCTCACTTTTACCATTGCCCTCAGGATTGTAAGCACATGTTAGGGACAGTTTGATGCCAATTCTAGAGAAGAATTCCCTTGCTTCTTCAACGTCTAGCTCACCCCTATCAGCTGTTATTTTCCCAACACAACCATACCGACAAATCACATCTTCCAAGAGAAATTTGCATACTGTTTCCGTACTCTTTGTTCTAAGAGCACGCCCCTCTACCTAATTTGTCAAATCTTCTCTTGCAAGTGCTATGTACCGCATCTGCCAAATTCCCAAAGGCATTGTAACTAGATCCACTACCAATTTGTAGTGCATGGCAGGTGGGTAGGTTGGTTGCAAGCCATCACGATGTCGCACATTTGAGTACATTTGACATACCATGCATGTTTCCACATATTGGGAAATATCCTTGTACATTCCTTTCCACCAATATTTTTCCTTTATTTTGGTAAAGGTGGCCCACACACTTCGATGTCCAGCCCAGAGACTCTCATGGAATTCTTTCACAAGCTTCCCTTGAGTCTCTTTATCACATATGACTCTCTGTGGCATAGCATTCCTCTGCTTAGGATGCTTCCAGAGGTACCCATCCTTTAGAAAATAACCATATGCTTTTCTGCGGATCCTCTTAAATTTTGAGTCAGACCAATTTTCCTGTCTTTCAGAGTACTCAAGTATTGACCAATAAGCAACCAATCTCCTTCATACATTTCCTCAGTAAAAGACTCAAGTGCATTTGATAGGCAAATATGGTCCCCCTTTGCATATGCAGTAGTGTAGAACTTTGTACCCACATCATCAATGTCACTAATCATCTCTTTTTCATCTTCATACCTGGCTCTTGATAGCATATCTGCAACTGCATTATCTTTTCCCGCAATATGCTCAAACTGAGGATTTTGTGACTTGATATAAGCAATCCACCTAAGCATAGCAATATCTGGAGTGGTACAGCTTACTATCATCCCAAGAAGTGGCAAGCAATCAGTTTCCACAAGTATAGATGCCCCAATAAGATATTCTTTTTCACATTTTAGAGCAGTGACTATTCCCCATAACTCTCTCTTAATCTGTGGATACTTTCGTTGTCGAAAGCTTAATACCTTTGCTCCAAATCTGATTACATACCTGTGATCATTCTCATCATCTTGCCCTACTGCCCATCCTATCCCTGTAGGACTAGTGTCAACTGTAACAATCACAGGCCTACCACACTCATAATCTGCCTTCCTTAGAGTAGGTGATGATTGAAGCAGATATTTCAGCTTCCGCATAGCTTTAGTATGTGCTACATTCCACAAAAATTTTTGATTTTTCCTCAAGAGTTGATAAAGAGGATCTGCTACATGCGCATAATGTGGGATCCAAATAACATAAAAGACACATGCGCCAAGAAATCTCCTCAGCTCTGTAACATTAATGCATATCTCTTTCATTCTTTGTATTGCATCTATCTTGGCTGGACAAGGTCGGCGTCCATTCGTACTACAAAGATGTCCCACTATTAGCACTTCACCAACCCCAAACACTGATTTCAGTCCAGACAAGGTAAGATTCACTTCTTCAAGCCTGGATAGCATCATATCACAATCCTTTATATGAATTGCCACAAACTTGCGGCACCCTTTTGAATCCAAATCCCCATCTTTGTCTTTCTCATCACAGCCTTTTATTGGCACATCATCCAGAAATGGCATAGTTATTTGTGGTATGAAGTCTCGTAAGACTTTATTCATTCCATTCATCATATGTGCCACTGAGTTGGTGGCTCCCTGTGTAAGGTACACATCCTTACTAATCCCAAAGGAGTTCTCATTGTGGTCAAGTCCCTGCTTTGTATATCCAGTTGGAACTGATCATATCCCGAATACAGATCACCCATAGAGTATATAGCTTTCCCTGCAAATGCTTCTGCAAACTCATCCACAATCGGACCTGCTCCCACATTCCTGATTGTGACTTTGTTTAAAGGTTGCATGTCTTGAATAAAGCGCAATGTCCCATTTTTCTTTGGCACAGTAAACCATCTGTTGGAATATGGAGCGCATGATGGCTCCAAAATTCCCATCCTGATCTTTTCTTTTAGTAATTCCATCAGCTTTGGCAAGAGAGCCTTTGGTACTGGAATTGGCCGCGCAGGTTCCAGGGCACATGTGGAACAGTAAAGATTACCATTGGAGCTGTTACACTTGGATCAACACAGCCTATCTCATGCGGCTGAAAAGCAAAGGCTTTCCCATGTTTCACAAGCATTTCCTCAAAGCATTTCTTTTCAACTGGCAACAGAAAATCCTTCTCACCAATCGTCAGCTCTTTTAGAGTTTCCTGTGTAAACTTCTGCCCAATTTTCTTCGGATCTCTAAGATTTGGTTGCATAGAAGCTTCATCTATTTTCTCCTTGCTTCCTGGTGGCAAAGGCAAGGCAACTGGTTTCACCTTCTTTGCAACTGTTTTGTACTTTGTATCAACATGAGCATCCATCTCGCAATTCATGTTTTTACATTCCACCCCCTCAAATTCCCGGATTATATCATACATCTCCACAGATGACACGTCTATCATCTCATTTCCAACCTGTAAGCATGCTCTTCTCATATCAAAAAGCACATCCATAGTATTTACAAATGACACCTCATCAAGCACCCCTGAAATAAACTCATTCTTCTCCAAAAGACCACACTGCTCAAGACTTTTTTGTTCATTTTGTATATGTTTATGCATGCCACGCTTCAAATCCTTGCTTTTTACAAAGACCAGTGACCCATAGCTAGAGAATCCCTGAAAATTTGCTGAAAAGTTATTTACATTGATTGAGTCCTGCGAGAACTCATTTTTCCTTGTACCATTGGAATCCCGCCTTACAATGGCACCTGGCCAAAATCCCTCATCTCCCTGTAATTCATGAATTCTCTATTTATCTTTAGGAGTGACTGTGCTCGAAGAGACTCACGATTCCTTTCATGGTTAATGCAAACTGTCAAAAACTGAACAACTTTTTTGCCATCTTTACTCCTTATTCTTGCATATGCCGAGCCATCATCCAAAACCTTTGTTTCCATCCTTACAGCTGTAATGTAGGGTTGCCCAAGGATGAGGGGATACGATGACATCTCCTGAACAAAGAAGTTCTGATCATCTTTCACATCTCCTATAGTTACCCTTACATTTGGACATGCTGCATAGTGCTCTCCGATGACATCTCCTGAACAAAGAAGTTCTGATCATCTTTCACATCTCCTATAGTTACCCTTACATTTGGACATGCTGCATAGTGCTCTCCAGATGAGTTATTAGCTGCTTTAATCATCCACCCATGATCTACATCCATTGGCCACTTACATTTGTTGTAGAGATTTTTAGCCATAAGATTTATTTCAGACCCATGATCAATTAGAGCAACGTATGGCTCTTCCAAATCTCCTATTTTGACAAGGGTTTCAGTGGTTGCTCTTGCCCAATGGCTCCTGGAGTAATGACTCTTTGTAAGAACTTCTTTTTCATCATCCTCTTCCACAAAGCACACTTGTCGTGCCCCATCAGCAGAGTGATTACATTCCACCGCATTTTTCCTCTCTTCCTTTTGCTGTACCTGTACTCCATGAGTCTTGGAAGTGCTTGCCTCCCCTTGTGATGGAATAGATTCAATTATGGATTGCCTTTTCCTTCGTATAATATCAATTATCTCATCATGGAATTCTTTCTTTGCAATTCCCAAGACTTCCCCTAGTGTAAATTCCACCCTGCTATTTAGAATCCTCTCTTCAAGCACCTTTTTGAGATCTGTTGCGGCTTCAATATCAGATTGAAGCTTGTAGAGTGGACTTTTCCCTTTACCCTTCTCCTTCTCATGCTTCATTTTTGCTGGCACTTCTTCCATTGATACTTCTTGTGGAGGTCTACTATGCGGTGGAGGCATATGTGATGGCCCAGGATCCTTCTTTTCACTTCCACGTGTAACTCTTTTTGATGGCCCTCCTTCCTCATTTTCCCTTTTATGCTTCTCCTCTACCTGCGCCTCATTATTTTGGCATTTAGCAATGTAGGCATGAACAGATAAAGAATCCACAGGCTCCTCCCAGCCAGTCTCAAGACGTATACAGTCACCTGCCTCATGCAAAGCTTGCTTAGACACTATCTTTGACGCAATTAATTCCATTGTTGATGGCCAAAAATCTTCATTCTTATAATCTTCATCATTCTCAGATCCCTGCTTTGATTGACCAGCCTTTAATCCATAGGTTGCTGCCTCAACCATAGAGATGGCATGACTAGCAGCCATATCCTCAACCAGCTTTTTCATCCCTCCTTTCCCAAAGTTTGTACTCAATGGAAGACCAGTCTCTGTAAGATGGATTTTCCCATCTTTGAAAAACACAAGTTGATTTTTAAGAGCTTCTTTATAGCTAGCACAATCTTTCTTTGCATGTTCTGGGTCATCACACCATATGCATCTGTATGTAAACCCTTCTTTGCTTTGAGGCCTTTGCATAGAAGCCTGCCCTAATGGTAGCCCCTTTTCTTCAATCCTGGACATCTTCAATTTTAGGTCACGCATACCCTTAATAAGCTCATCCATCGGCCCTTCTACCTTTGGGATTGTAGCAGCTCGTTTTGGTAGATTCTCAGGGGTAACAGCAGTTATAGGAGTTGCGGAGCTCATCACCATTTTATCCCTCCTTTGCTGCCGCTTTGCTAACATGGTGACCGCATCCTCAACATCATTCCAATCACTCTTTAGTCCCTGCTCTGTATCCTTATCCTCAAGGAGGATTTCCAATTTCTCTTGGAGATCTTTCCCAGCTGCTTGTAAAAAGAAGAGCTCTGTTTTTTCTCTGTCCAAAGTTGTGCGCTCTATCCTTGACAGCTGGGCATAGCGCTTCTCAAACTCTCTTAGCAATTCTGTGGGGCAGAAATTCCCATTTTAGGTTTTGTGACCCATTCCAAAAAAGTTCGTTTGGTCACTCGCTCAGAATCCTCCATGAAATATTCGTCCTTTAAAGCAAGCTTGAACTCCTCCCAATTTCTGCCACCATGTGCTGTCTGCAATCCTCTTATGCGCTCTCTTATTTCAGGAACACATACCAGCTCAAAACTTCGAACCATATCCTCCTCAGTCACCCTGTTTAGCTCCATTTCCTTTATGTAATTGCGCAGGTACTTTGTGATATCCTTTCCATCAAATTGATCCACCTTTTTCACAATTGATTGTAGTGCTTTGGTCGTGGAAATTTGTCCCCTCTCAGCAGCTTGCTGCTGTTGCATGTACATGGTAAACATCTGAAACATCTGCATAACTCCGGGGTCAAAATGAACCCCTTGACCCTCAGAATTCTCAGCCATATCTTCCCTGTGTATTTCACCACAGTCTCACCCCAGCAGTTTCACGTCGGGTTCACCAAAAGAGCTGTCGTGACGTGGACGGTGTCGCTGGGAAAGTACGAGACTTCTAGCTGTGAGAGTAGGTACCAAACTCCACAAGGAAACTCACACACAAAATTTTCCAAGGAGCATAGGACATATCCATTTTTAATGACATATACATGTGTCATTAAAAATTTTCCAAGGAGCATAGGACATATCCATTTTTAATGACATATACATGTGTCAATTCACCTCAATACATCCTTGAATTCAACCTGATGATTGCACAAAAATTGTGTACCAAGTGCTTGTCCTTTTTCAAGCATAGATTCACTGGCTCCTCTTTCCAAATTCCTCAAACCAATCACATCTAGGCATAACATAACCTTCAAATATTTCCAACATACATGTGATCATTTACATTCCATACATCCAATGTCATCAATTCCATCATCTCATGATGTTCTTTATCACCTTTATTCCACAAATCTCCAAGTTCCAAAACCTTTTACTCATTCTCCAAAACCTTTAAGGATATATATAAGTTATACGATTTTTCTAAATCGTAGGAAGTAGTAACAAAATAAAAAAACCCACTTATTTGAAGGTATCCAAATGTAATTTTTCTTTGATTTTATTTTGCTATTCTCTAAAGTCGCTTCGCTGCAGACTGCGCGATGAAGAAAACGTGGAAAATTGAAGGCATCTCTTTAAGTAGTACTCAAATCCCTCTTCAATTCTAGCACCTACAAGCTATGAACAGTAGATATAATTTAGATTTGAAATTCTCTGGTAGATGGCGCACTGGTTCTCCTTTGTTCTGCAGACCCTGAACTCCGATATGCGCCCCCTTTTACATCTCTGGTTTTTCCTCATTCTCCCGCAAGGAAATCAGCGCCCCCCCCACCTTTTGCAGCCCAAAAGTCGGCATTTTCCAATTTAAAAAATACTGCGCCTGCTTATATTCACGCAAGCCGCCACCCGCATATACATTTCCAGCTGGCGCTTTGGGAAGCTTCTCAAACACTTCTTGTGCTTATGTTACCACGTATATGGATGTCCCCTTGGGTGTATTAATCAAGGCACACGCAAGAGCCAACAACTCACTGTGCCTACACAACAACTCTCTCTCTTTACATCATCTGAAATGCTGTGTGACACCCAATGCAAACCTGAGACCTACCCTTCTTTTGCCACTTTGAGTGAAAGATCTTCTAGCTGCATGTTCGAAGATATGGCGTCCAAGCTCGGCATTGCCCCATGTTCGACAAGCTCACAACACAGTATGCCAATTCACAATACCAGGATGAAATGGCATCTTCTTGATCAAAGCTACCGCCTTGTCTACATGGCCTGCCCGGCCAAGGAGATCAACAATGCAAGTGTAATGCTCAAGAGTTGGGATGAGATTATAGTCATTGCTAATGGCCAAGGAGATCAACAATGCAAGTGTAATGCTCAAGATTATAGTCATTGCTAATGGCCTCAAGGTACAACTGACCTTTTTCCATTAGACCTGCATGACTGCATGCATTTAGAACACTACCGAATGTAACCAGATTTGGCTTGATACCTTCCCCTATCATTCTGCCGAGCATATGAAAAACATTTTCACTCTCTCCAAGCTTTAAGTCTTTTTTGCATTTCCATATATGTTAAGAAGGGTGTTCCCTACTACAAGGTCTACCATATGCATAAAATTCCATAATTCATACCACACTTATGTACAGAGGCTTCGAGACCTGGCTCAGCCTCAGCTCGTCTTATTGAACCTCATTTACAATATGAACATATGTACTCAGGCATCATATAATGACTCATCATGGCACTTAACCCCATGCATCTGGATTTGCATTTGCATGGTTTCACACCATAGACGTGCCATGGCACGACATCCACCCCCTCTAAACCTGCACATCCTCTGGTATGTGCCAAATCATCATCAAGATCCACATATAACTGGATGTCATCTTCTTCTTCTACATTGCCAGGAAAATCATCCTCTTCCTCTTCAGCCATATCCATGTTTTCACTATCAAGCCTCTCATCCTGAGTTCCCTGTGAATCAAAAGGATTTCTGTCAAGCCTTCTTTTAAACATCTTGATCCTTTTGCCTGCTACTACAAGATTCTTTATCTCAGTTCCATCAAGCTCACACAGGGTATACGTGGCATTTCCATGCACATGCTTGACAATGTAAGGGCCAAACCATCCTTTTGGAAATTTTCTTTGAACAGTGAATTGATTGTCAAGGCTACTATCATACATTAGGACCCAATCACCTTCTTCAATAGGTTTTGGCCGGAGTTTGTGTCTTCTATCAAATCTTTCTTTATTTTTCAACCTTGCATCTTTCAAGCGAGCTTTAGGAAGTTCTACATCTTCAGGCCTCCTCTCCAACTGCCTTATTCGCAATGCAAGGAGATCTTCCCTGCTCAATCCTTCCACCCCAGGGCAATACATTCCAAGTTGGAACTACTTCTTCAACTGGCATTACTGGCTTCTGACCATACATTAATTCTGCAGGCATATATCCTGTCACTGAGCTATGAGTTGTACGGTCAGCCCACAAAGCATATGGTAGCAGCCTTGGCCACTCTCGCATTCTTTCTCTGCATGCCTTAGCCAAAGCTTTAATGATTGGAGGATGTCCTCGCTCACTTTTACCATTGCCCTCAGGATTGTAAGCACATGTTAGGGACAGTTTGATGCCAATTCTAGAGAAGAATTCCCTTGCTTCTTCAACGTCTAGCTCACCCCTATCAGCTGTTATTTTTCCAACACAACCATACCGACAAATCACATCTTCCAAGAGAAATTTGCATACTGTTTCCGTACTCTTTGTTCTAAGAGCACGCCCCTCTACCTGATTTGTCAAATCTTCTCTTGCAAGTGCTATGTACCGCATCTGCCAAATTCCCAAAGGCATTGTAACTAGATCCACTACCCATTTGTAGTGCATGGCAGGTGGGTAGGTTGGTTGCAAGCCATCACGATGTCGCACATTTGAGTACATTTGACATACCATGCATGTTTCCACATATTGGGAAATATCCTTGTACATTCCTTTCCACCAATATTTTTCCTTTATTTTGGTAAAGGTGGCCCACACACTTCGATGTCCAGCCCAGAGACTCTCATGGAATTCTTTCACAAGCTTCCCTTGAGTCTCTTTATCACATATGACTCTCTGTGGCATAGCATTCCTCTGCTTAGGATGCTTCCAGAGGTACCCATCCTTTAGAAAATAACCATATGCTTTTCTGCGGATCCTCTTAAATTCTGAGTCAGACCAATTTTCCTGTCTTGTCAGAGTACTCAAGTATTGACCAATAAGCAACCAATCTCCTTCATACATTTCCTCAGTAAAAGACTCAAGTGCATTTGATAGGCAAATATGGTCCCCCTTTGCATATGCAGTAGTGTAGAACTTTGTACCCACATCATCAATGTCACTAATCATCTCTTTTTCATCTTCATACCTGGCTCTTGATAGCATATCTGCAACTGGATTATCTTTTCCCGCAATATGCTCAAACTGAGGATTTTGTGACTTGATATAAGCAATCCACCTAAGCATAGCAATATCTGGAGTGGTACAGCTTACTATCATCCCAAGAAGTGGCAAGCAATCAGTTTCCACAAGTACAGATGCCCCAATAAGATATTCTTTGTCACATTTTAGAGCAGTGACTATTCCCCATAACTCTCTCTTAATCTGTGGATACTTTCGTTGTCGAAAGCTTAATACCTTTGCTCCAAATCTGATTACATACCTGTGATCATTCTCATCATCTTGCCCTACTGCCCATCCTATCCCAGTAGGACTAGTGTCAACTGTAACAATCACAGGCCTACCACACTCATAATCTGCCTTCCTTAGAGTAGGTGATGATTGAAGCAGATATTTCAGCTTCCGCATAGCTTTAGTATGTGCTACATTCCACAAAAATTTTTGATTTTTCCTCAAGAGTTGATAAAGAGGATCTGCTACATGCGCATAATGTGGGATCCAAATAACATAAAAGACACATGCGCCAAGAAATCTCCTCAGCTCTGTAACATTAATGCATATCTCTTGCATTCTTTGTATTGCATCTATCTTGGCTGGACAAGGTCGGCGTCCATTAGTACTACAAAGATGTCCCACTATTAGCACTTCACCAACCCCAAACACTGATTTCAGTCCAGACAAGGTAAGATTCACTTCTTCAAGCCTGGATAGCATCATATCACAATCCTTTATATGATTTGCCACAAACTTGCGGCACCCTTTTGAATCCAAATCCCCATCTTTGTCTTTCTCATCACAGCCTTTTATTGGCACATCATCCAGAAATGGCATAGTTATTTGTGGTATGAAGTCTCGTAAGACTTTATTCATTCCATTCATCATATGTGCCACTGAGTTGGTGGCTCCCTGTGTAAGGTACACATCCTTACTAATCCCAAAGGAGTTCTCATTGTGGTCAAGTCCCTGCTTTGTATATCTTGCTGGAACTGATCATATCCCGAATACAGATCACCCATAGAGTATATAGCTTTCCCTGCAAATGCTTTTGCAAACTCATCCACAATCGGTGCTCCCACATTCCTGATTGTGACTTTGTTTACAGGTTGCATGTCTTGAATAAAGCGCAATGTCCCATTTTTCTTTGGCACAGTAAACCATCTGTTGGAATATGGAGCGCATGATGGCTCCAAAATTCCCATCCTGATCTTTTCTTTTAGTAATTCCATCAGCTTTGGCAAGAGAGCCTTTGGTACTGGAATTGGCCGCCGCAGGTTCCAGGGCACATGTGGAACAGTAAATATCACCATTAGTGCTGTTACACTTGGATCAACACAGCCTATCTCATGCGGCTGAAAAGCAAAGGCTTTCCCATGTTTCACAAGCATTTCCTCAAAGCATTTCTTTTCAACTGGCAATAGAAAATCCTTCTCACCAATCTTCAGCTCTTTTAGAGTTTCCTGTGTAAACTTATGCCCAATTTTCTACGGATCTCTAAGATTTGGTTGCATAGAAGCTTCATCTATTTTCTCCTTGCTTCATCTATTTTCTCCTTGCTTCCTGGTGGGGGCAAAGGCAAGGCAACTGGTTTCACCTTCTTTGCAACTGTTTTGTACTTTGTATCAACATGAGCATCCATCTCGCAATTCATGTTTTTACATTCCACCCCCTCAAATTCCCGGATTATATCATACATCTCCACAGATGACACGTCTGTCATCTCATTTCCACCCTGTAAGCATGCTCTTCTCATATCAAAAAGCACATCCATAGTATTTACAAATGACACCTCATCAAGCACCCCTGAAATAAACTCATTCTTCTCCAAAAGACCACACTGCTCAAGACTTTTTTGTTCATTTTGTATATGTTTATGCATGCCACGCTTCAAATCCTTGCTTTTTACAAAGACCAGTGACCCATAGCTAGAGAATCCCTGAAAATTTGCTGAAAAGTTATTTACATTGATTGAGTCCTGCGAGAACTCATTTTTCCTTGTACCATTGGAATCCCGCTTTACAATGGCACCTGGCCAAAATCCCTCATCTCCCTGTAAATCTTGAATTCTTTATTTATCTTTGGGAGTGACTGTGCTCGAAGAGACTCACGATTCCTTTCATGGTTAATGCAAACTGTCAAAAACTGAACAGCTTTTTTGCCATCTTTACTCCTTATTCTTGCATATGCCTAGCCATCATCCAAAACCTTTGTTTCCATCCTTACAGCTGTAATGTAGGGTTGCCCAAGGATGAGAGGATACGATGACATCTCCTGAACAAAGAAGTTCTGATCATCTTTCACATCTCCTATTGTTACCCTTACATTTGGACATGCTGCATAGAGCTCTCCAGATGAGTTATTAGCTGCTTTAATCATCCACCCATGATCTACATCCATTGGCCACTTACATTTGTTGTAGAGATTTTTAGCCATAAGATTTATTTCAGACCCATGATCAATTAGAGCAACGTATGGCTCTTCCAAATCTCCTATTTTGACAAGGGTTTCAGTGGTTGCTCTTGCCCAATGGCTCCTGGAGTAATGACTCTTTGTAAGAACTTCTTTTTCATCATCCTCTTCCAAAAAGCGCACTTGTCGTGCCCCATCAGCAGAGTGATTACATTCCACCACATTTTCCCTCTCTTCCTTTTGCTGTACCTGTACTCCATGAGTCTTGGAAGTGCTTGCCTCCCCTTGTGATGGAATAGATTCAATTATGGATTGCCTTTTCCTTCGTATAATATCAATTATCTCATCATGGAATTCTTTCTTTGCAATTCCCAAGACTTCCCCTAGTGTAAATTCCACCTTGCTGTTTAGAATCCTCTCTTCAAGCACCTTTTTGAGATCTGTTGCGGCTTCAATATCAGATTGAAGCTTGTAGAGTGGACTTTTCCCTTTACCCTTCTCCTTCTCATGCTTCATTTTTGCTGGCACTTCTTCCATTGATACTTCTTGTGGAGGTCTGCTATGCGGTGGAGGCATATGTGATGGCCCAGGATCCTTCTTTTCACTTCCACGTGGTGTAACTCTTTTTGATGGCCCTCCTTCCTCATTTTCCCTTTTACGCTTCTCCTCTACCTGTGCCTCATTATTTTGGCATTTAGCAATGTAGGCATGAACAGATAAAGAATCCACAGGCTCCTCCCAGCCAGTCTCAAGACGTATACAGTCACCTGCCTCATGCAAAGCTTGCTTAGACACCTTCTTTGACGCAATTAATTCCATTGTTGATGGCCAAAAATCTTCATTCTCATAATCTTCATCATTCTCAGATCCCTGCTTTGACTGACCAGCCTTTAATCCATAGGTTGCTGCCTTAACCATAGAGATGGCATGACTAGCAGCCATATCCTCAACCAGCTTTTTCATCCCTCCTTTCCCAAAGTTTGTACTCAATGGAAGACCAGTCTCTGTAAGATGGATTTTCCCATCTTTGAAAAACACAAGTTGATTTTTAAGAGCTTCTTTATAGCTAGCACAATCTTTCTTTGCATGTTCTGGGTCATCACACCATATGCATCTGTATGTAAACCCTTCTTTGCTTTGAGGCCTTTGCATAGAAGCCTACCCTAATGGTAGCCCCTTTTCTTCAATCCTGGACATCTTCAATTTTAGGTCACGCATACCCTTAATAAGCTCATCCATCGGCCCTTCTACCTTTGGGATTGTAGCAGCTGGTTTTGGTAGATTCTCAGGGGTAACAGCAGCTATAGGAGTTGCGGAGCTCATCACCATTTTATCCCTCCTTCGCTGCCGCTTTGCTAACATGGTGACCGCATCCTCAACATCATTCCAATCACTCTTTAGTCCCTGCTCTGTATCCTTATCCTCAAGGAGGATTTCCAATTTCTCTTGGAGATCTTTAGAGCTCTGTTTTTTCTCTGTCCAAAGTTGTGCGCTCTATCCTTGATAGCTGGGCATAGCGCTTCTCAAACTCTCTTAGCAATTCTGTGGGGCAGAAATTCCCATTTTAGGTTTTGTGACCCATTCCAAAAAAGTTCGTTTGGTCACTCGCTCAGAATCCTCCATGAAATATTCGTCCTTTAAAGCAAGCTTGAACTCCTCCCAATTTCTGCCACCATGTGCTGTCTGCAATCCTCTTATGCGCTCTCTTATTTCAGGAACACATACCAGCTCAAAACTTCAAACCATATCCTCCTCAGTCACCCTGTTTAGCTCCATTTCCTTTATGTAATTGCGCAGGTACTTTGTGATATCCTTTCCATCAAATTGATCCACCTTTTTTACAATTGATTGTAGTGCTTTGTACATGGAAATTTGTCCCCTCTCAGCAGCTTGCTGCTGTTGCATGTACATGGTAAACATCTAAAACATCTGCATAACTCCGGGGTCAAAATGAACCCCTTGACCCTCAGAATTCTCAGCCATATCTTCCCTGTGTATTTCACCACACTCTCACCCCAGCAGTTTCACGTCGGGTTCACCAAAAGAGCTGTCGTGACGTGGACGGTGTCGCTCGGCAAGTACAAGACTTCTAGCTGTGAGAGTAGGTACCAAACTCCACAAGGAAACTCACACACAAGGAGCATAGGACATATCCATTTTTAATGACATATACATGTGTCAATTCACCTCAATACATCCTTGAATTCAACCTGATGATTGCACAAAAATTGTGTACCAGGTGCTTGTCCTTTCTCAAGCATAGATTCACTGGCTCCTCTTTCCAAATTCCTCAAACCAATCACATGTAGGCATAACATAACCTTCAAATATTTCCAACATACATGTGATCATTTACATTCCATACATCCAATGTCATCAATTCCATCATCTCATGATGTTCTTTATCACCTTTATTCCACAAATCTCCAAGTTCCAAAACCTTTTACTCATTCTCCAAAACCTTTAAGGATATATATAAGTTATACGATTTTTCTAAATCGTAGGAAGTAGTAACAAAATAAAAAAAACCCACTTATCTGAAGGTATCCAAATGTAATTTTTCTTTGATTTTATTTTGCTATTCTCTAAAGTCGCTTCGCTGCAGACTGCGCGATGAAGAAAACGTGGAAAACTGAAGGCATCTCTTTAAGTAGTACTCAAATCCCTCTTCAATTCTAGCACCTACAAGCTATGAACAGTAGATATAATTCAGATTTGAAATTCTCTGGTAGATGGCGCACTGGTTCTCCTTTGTTCTGCAGACCCTGAACTCCGATATGCGCCTCCTTTTACATCTCTGGTTTTTCCTCATTCTCCCGCAAGGAAATCGCCCCCCCCCCCACCTTTTGCAGCCCAAAAGTCGGCATTTTCCAATTTAAAAAATACTGCGCCTGCTTATATTCACGCAAGCCGCCACCCGCATATACGTTTCCAGCTGGCGCTTTGGGAAGCTTCTCAAACACTTCTTGTGCTTATGTTACCACGTATATGGATGTCCCCTTGGGTGTATTAATCAAGGCACACGCAAGAGCCAACAACTCACTGTGCCTACACAACAACTCTCTCTTTACATCATCTGAAACGCTGTGTGACACCCAATGCAAACCTGAGACGTACCCTTCTTTTGCCACTTTGAGTGAAAGATCTTCTAGCTGCATGTTCGAAGATATGGCGTCCAAGCTCGGCATTGCCCCATGTTCGACAAGCTCACAACACAGTATGCCAATTCACAATACCAGGATGAAATGGCATCTTCTTGATCAAAGCTACCGCCTTGTCTACATGGCCTGCCCGGCCAAGGAGATCAACAATGCAAGTGTAATGCTCAAGAGTTGGGATGAGATCATAGTCATTGCTAATGGCCTCAAGGTACAACTGACCTTTTTCCATTAGACCTGCATGACTGCATGCATTTAGAACACTACCGAATGTAACGAGATTTGGCTTGATACCTTCCCCTATCATTCTGCCGAGCATATGAAAAACATTTTCACTCTCTCCAAGCTTTAAGTCTTTTTTGCATTTCCATATATGTTAAGAAGGGTGTTCCCTACTACAAGGTCTACCATATGCATAAAACTCCATAATTCATACCACACTTATGTACAGAGGCTTTGAGACCTGGCTCAGCTTCAGCTCGTCTTATTGAACCTCATTTACAATATGAACATATGTACTCAGGCATCATATAATGACTCATCATGGCACTTAACCCCATGCATCTGGATTTGCATTTGATGGCCTCACATGCATGGTTTCACACCATAGACGTGCCATGGCACGACATCCACCCCCTCTAAACCTGCACATCCTCTGGTATGTGCCAAATCATCATCAAGATCCACATATAACTGGATGTCATCTTCTTCTTCTACATTGCCAGGAAAATCATCCTCTTCCTCTTCAGCCATATCCATGTTTTCACTATCAAACCTCTCATCCTGAGTTCCCTGTGAATCAAAAGGATTTCTGTCAAGCCTTCTTTTAAACATCTTGATCCTTTTGCCTGCTATAAGATTCTTTATCTCAGTTCCATCAAGCTCACACAGGGTATACGTGGCATTTCCATGCACATGCTTGACAATGTAAGGGCCAAACCATCTTTTTGCAAATTTTCTTTGAACAGTGAATTGATTGTCAAGGCTATTATCATACATTAGGACCCAATCACCTTCTTCAATAGGTTTTGGCTGGAGTCTGTGTCTTCTATCAAATCTTTCTTTATTTTTCAACCTTGCATCTTTCAAGCGAGCTTTAGCAAGCTCTACATCTTCAGGCCTCCTCTCCAACTGCCTTATTCGCAATGCAAGGAGATCTTCCCTGCTTAATCCTACCACCCACCAGGGCAATACATTCCAAGTTGGAACTACTTCTTCAACTGGCATTACTGGCTTCTGACCATACATTAATTCTGCAGGCATATATCCTGTCACTGAGCTATGAGTTGTACGGTCAGCCCACAAAGCATATGGTAGCAGCCTTGGCCACTCTCGCATTCTTTCTCTGCATGCCTTAGCCAAAGCTTTAATGATTGGAGGATGTCCTCGCTCACTTTTACCATTGCCCTCAGGATTGTAAGCACATGTTAGGGACAGTTTGATGCCAATTCTAGAGAAGAATTCCCTTGCTTCTTCAACGTCTAGCTCACCCCTATCAGCTGTTATTTTCCCAACACAACCATACCGACAAATCACATCTTCCAAGAGAAAATACTGTTTCTGTACTCTTTGTTGTAAGAGCACGCCCCTCTACCTGATTTGTCAAATCTTCTCTTGCAAGTGCTATGTACCGCATCTGCCAAATTCCCAAAGGCATTGTAACTAGATCCACTACCCATTTGTAGTGCATGGCAGGTGGGTAGGTTGGTTGCAAGCCATCACGATGTCGCACATTTGAGTACATTTGACATACCATGCATGTTTCCACATATTGGGAAATATCCTTGTACATTCCTTTCCACCAATATTTTTCCTTTATTTTGGTAAAGGTGGCCCACACACTTCGATGTCCATCCCAGAGACTCTCATGGAATTCTTTCACAAGCTTCCCTTGAGTCTCTTTATCACATATGACTCTCTGTGGCATAGCATTCCTCTGCTTAGGATGCTTCCAGAGGTACCCATCCTTTAGAAAATAACCATATGCTTTTTTGCGGATCCTCTTAAATTCTGAGTCAGACCAATTTTCCTGTCTTGTCAGAGTACTCAAGTATTGACCAATAAGCAACCAATCTCCTTCATACATTTCCTCAGTAAAAGACTCAAGTGCATTTGATAGGCAAATATGGTCCCCCTTTGCATATGCAGTAGTGTAGAACTTTGTACCCACATCATCAATGTCACTAATCATCTCTTTTTCATCTTCATACCTGGCTCTTGATAGCATATCTGCAACTGGATTATCTTTTCCTGCAATATGCTCAAACTCAGGATTTAGTGACTTGATATAAGCAATCCACCTAAGCATAGCAATATCTGGAGTGGTACAGCTTACTATCATCCCAAGAAGTGGCAAGCAATCAGTTTCCACAAGTACAGATGCCCCAATAAGATATTCTTTTTCACATTTTAGAGCAGTGACTATTCCCCATAACTCTCTCTTAATCTGTGGATACTTTCGTTGTCGAAAGCTTAATACCTTTGCTCCAAATCTGATTACATACCTGTGATCATTCTCATCATCTTGCCCTACTGCCCATCCTATCCCAGTAGGACTAGTGTCAACTGTAACAATCACAGGCCTACCACACTCATAATCTACCTTCCTTAGAGTAGGTGATGATTGAAGCAGATATTTCAGCTTCCGCATAGCTTTAGTATGTGCTACATTCCACAAAAATTTTTGATTTTTCCTCAAGAGTTGATAAAGAGGATCTGCTACATGCGCATAATGTGGGATCCAAATAACATAAAAGACACATGCGCCAAGAAATCTCCTCAGCTCTGTAACATTAATGCATATCTCTTTCATTCTTTGTATTGCATCTATCTTGGCTGGACAAGGTCGGCGTCCATTAGTACTACAAAGATGTCCCACTATTAGCACTTCACCAACCCCAAACACTGATTTCAGTCCAGACAAGGTAAGATTCACTTCTTCAAGCCTGGATAGAATCATATCACAATCCTTTATATGATTTGCCACAAACTTGCGGCACCCTTTTGAATCCAAATCCCCATCTTTGTCTTTCTCATCACAGCCTTTTATTGGCACATTATCCAGAAATGGTATAGTTATTTGTGGTATGAAGTCTCGTAAGACTTTATTCATTCCATTCATCATATGTGCCACTGAGTTGGTGGCTCCCTGTGTAAGGTACACATCCTTACTAATCCCCTAAAGGAGTTCTCATTGTGGTCAAGTCCCTGCTTTGTATATCCAGCTGGAACTGATCATATCCCGAATACAGATCACCCATAGAGTATATAGCTTTCCCTGCAAATGCTTCTGCAAACTCATCCACAATCGGACCTGCTCCCACATTCCTGATTGTGACTTTGTTTAAAGGTTGCATGTCTTGAATAAAGCGCAATGTCCCATTTTTCTTTGGCACAGTAAACCATCTGTTGGAATATGGAGCGCATGATGGCTCCAAAATTCCCATCCTCATCTTTTCTTTTAGTAATTTCATCAGCTTTGGCAAGAGAGCCTTTGGTACTGGAATTGGCCGCAGGTTCCACGGCACATGTGGAACAGTAAAGATCACCATTGGTGCTGTTACACTTGGATCAACATAGCCTATCTCATGCGGCTCAAAAGCAAAGGCTTTCCCATGTTTCACAAGCATTTCCTCAAAGCATTTCTTTTCAACTGGCAATAGAAAATCCTTCTCACCAATCTTTAGCTCTTTTAGAGTTTCCTGTGTAAACTTATGCCCAATTTTCTTCGGATCTCTAAGATTTGGTTGCATAGAAGCTTCATCTATTTTCTCCTTGCTTCCTGGTGGCAAAGGCAAGGCAATTGGTTTCACCTTCTTTGCAACTGTTTTGTACTTTGTATCAACATGAGCATCCATCTCGCAATTCATGTTTTTACATTCCACCCCCTCAAATTCCCGGATTATATCATACATCTCCACAGATGACACGTCTATCATCTCATTTCCAACCTGTAAGCATGCTCTTCTCATATCAAAAAGCACATCCATAGTATTTACAAATGACACCTCATCAAGCACCCCTGAAATAAACTCATTCTTCTCCAAAAGACCACACTGCTCAAGACTTTTTTGTTCATTTTGTATATGTTTATGCATGCCACGCTTCAAATCCTTGCTTTTTACAAAGACCAGTGACCCATAGCTAGAGAATCCCTGAAAATTTGCTGAAAAGTTATTTACATTGATTGAGTCCTGCGAGAACTCATTTTTCCTTGTACCATTGGAATCCCGCTTTACAATGGCACCTGGCCAAAATCCCTCATCTCCCTGTAATTCATGAATTCTCTATTTATCTTTAGGAGTGACTGTGCTCGAAGAGACTCACGATTCCTTTCATGGTTAATGCAAACTGTCAAAAACTGAACAGCTTTTTTGCCATCTTTACTCCTTATTCTTGCATATGCCGAGCCATCATCCAAAACCTTTGTTTCCATCCTTACAGCTGTAATGTAGGGTTGCCCAAGGATGAGGGGATACGATGACATCTCCTGAACAAAGAAGTTCTGATCATCTTTCACATCTCCTATAGTTACCCTTACATTTGGACATGCTGCATAGTGCTCTCCTGAACAAAGAAGTTCTGATCATCTTTCACATCTCCTATAGTTACCCTTACATTTGGACATGCTGCATAGTGCTCTCCAGATGAGTTATTAGCTGCTTTAATCATCCACCCATGATCTACATCCATTGGCCACTTACATTTGTTGTAGAGATTTTTAGCCATAAGATTTATTTCAGACCCATGATCAATTAGAGCAACGTATGGCTCTTCCAAATCTCCTATTTTGACAAGGGTTTTAGTGGTTGCTCTTGCCCAATGGCTCCTGGAGTAATGACTCTTTGTAAGAACTTCTTTTTCATCATCCTCTTCCACAAAGCACACTTGTCGTGCCCCATCAGCAGAGTGATTACATTCCACCGCATTTTCCCTCTCTTCCTTTTGCTGTACCTGTACTCCATGAGTCTTGGAAGTGCTTGCCTCCCCTTGTGATGGAATAGATTCAATTATGGATTGCCTTTTCCTTCGTATAATATCAATTATCTCATCATGGAATTCTTTCTTTGCAATTCCCAAGACTTCCCCTAGTGTAAATTCCACCCTGCTGTTTAGAATCCTCTCTTCAAGCACCTTTTTGAGATCTGTTGCGGCTTCAATATCAGATTGAAGCTTGTAGAGTGGACTTTTCCCTTTTGAGATCTGTTGCGGCTTCAATATCAGATTGAAGCTTGTAGAGTGGACTTTTCCCTTTACCCTTCTCCTTCTCATGCTTCATTTTTGCTGGCACTTCTTCCATTGATACTTCTTGTGGAGGTCTACTATGCGGTGGAGGCATATGTGATGGCCCAGGATCCTTCTTTTCACTTCCACGTGTAACTCTTTTTGATGGCCCTCCTTCCTCATTTTCCCTTTTATGCTTCTCCTCTACCTGCGCCTCATTATTTTGGCATTTAGCAATGTAGGCATGAACAGATAAAGAATCCACAGGCTCCTCCCAGCTAGTCTCAAGACGTATACAGTCACCTGCCTCATGCAAAGCTTGCTTAGACACCTTCTTTGACGCAATTAATTCCATTGTTGATGGCCAAAAATCTTCATTCTCATAATCTTCATCATTCTCAGATCCCTGCTTTGATTCACCAGCCTTTAATCCATAGGTTGCTGCCTCAACCATAGAGATGGCATGACTAGCAGCCATATCCTCAACCAGCTTTTTCATCCCTCCTTTCCCAAAGTTTGTACTCAATGGAAGACCAGTCTCTGTAAGATGGATTTTCCCATCTTTGAAAAACACAAGTTGATTTTTAAGAGCTTCTTTATAGCTAGCACAATCTTTCTTTGCATGTTCTGGGTCATCACACCATATGCATTTGTATGTAAACCCTTCTTTGCTTTAAGGCCTTTGCATAGAAGCCTGCCCTAATGGTAGCCCCTTTTCTTCAATCCTAGACATCTTCAATTTTAGGTCACGCATACCCTTAATAAGCTCATCCATCGGCCCTTCTACCTTTGGGATTGTAGCGGCAGCTGGTTTTGGTAGATTCTCAGGGGTAACAGCAGTTATAGGAGTTACGGAGCTCATCACCATTTTATCCCTCCTTCGCTGCCACTTTGCTAACATGGTGACCGCATCCTCAACATCATTCCAATCACTCTTTAGTCCCTGCTCTGTATCCTTATCCTCAAGGAGGACTTCCAATTTCTCTTGGAGATCTTTCCCAGCTGCTTGTAAGAAGAGCTCTATTTTTTCTCTGTCCAAAGTTGTGCGCTCTATCCTTGACAGCTGGGCATAGCCCTTCTCAAACTCTCTTAGCAATTCTGTGGCAGAAATTCCCATTTTAGGTTTTGTGACCCATTCCAAAAAAGTTCGTTTGGTCACTCGCTCAGAATCCTCCATGAAATATTCGTCCTTTAAAGCAAGCTTGAACTCCTCCCAATTTCTGCCACCATGTGCTGTCTGCAATCCTCTTATGCGCTCTCTTATTTCAGGAACACATACCAGCTCAAAACTTCGAACCATATCCTCCTCAGTCACCCTGTTTAGCTCCATTTCCTTTATGTAATTGCGCAGGTACTTTGTGATATCCTTTCCATCAAATTGATCCACCTTTTTCACAATTGATTGTAGTGCTTTGGTCGTGGAAATTTGTCCCCTCTCAGCAGCTTGCTGCTGTTGCATGTACATGGTAAACATCTGAAACATCTGCATAACTCCGGGGTCAAAATGAACCCCTTGACCCTCAGAATTCTCAGCCATATCTTCCCTGTGTATTTCACCACACTCTCACCCCAGACATTTCACGTCGGGTTCACCAAAAGAGCTGTCGTGACGTGGACGGTGTCGCTGGGAAAGTACGAGACTTCTAGCTGTGAGAGTAGGTACCAAACTCCACAAGGAAACTCACACACAAAATTTTCCAAGGAGCATAGGACATCCATTTTTAATGACATATACATGTGTCATTAAAAATTTTCCAAGGAGCATAGGACATATCCATTTTTAATGACATATACATGTGTCAATTCACCTCAATACATCCTTGAATTCAACCTGATGATTGCACAAAAATTGTGTACCAAGTGCTTGTCCTTTTTCAAGCATAGATTCACTGGCTCCTCTTTCCAAATTCCTCAAACCAATCACATGTAGGCATAACATAACCTTCAAATATTTCCAACATACATGTGATCATTTACATTCCATACATCCAATGTCATCAATTCCATCATCTCATGATGTTCTTTATCACCTTTATTCCACAAATCTCCAAGTTCCAAAACCTTTTACTCATTCTCCAAAACCTTTAAGGATATATATAAGTTATACGATTTTTCTAAATCGTAGGAAGTAGTAACAAAATAAAAAAACCCACTTATTTGAAGGTATCCAAATGTAATTTTTCTTTGATTTTATTTTGCTATTCTCTAAAGTCGCTTCGCTGCAGACTGCGCGATGAAGAAAACGTGGAAAACTGAAGGCATCTCTTTAAGTAGTACTCAAATCCCTCTTCAATTCTAGCACCTACAAGCTATGAACAGTAGATATAATTTAGATTTGAAATTCTCTGGTAGATGGCGCACTGGTTCTCCTTTGTTCTGCAGACCCTGAACTCCGATATGCGCCCCCTTTTACATCTCTGGTTTTTCCTCATTCTCCCGCAAGGAAATCAGCGCCCCCCCCCCCCACCTTTTGCAGCCCAAAAGTCGGCATTTTCCAATTTAAAAAATACTGCGCCTGCTTATATTCACGCAAGCCGCCACCCGCATATACATTTCCAGCTGGCGCTTTGGGAAGCTTCTCAAACACTTCTTGTGCTTATGTTACCACGTATATGGATGTCCCCTTGGGTGTATTAATCAAGGCACACGCAAGAGCCAACAACTCACTGTGCCTACACAACAACTCTCTCTCTTTACATCATCTGAAATGCTGTGTGACACCCAATGCAAACCTGAGACATACCCTTCTTTTGCCACTTTGAGTGAAAGATCTTCTAGCTGCATGTTCGAAGATATGGCGTCCAAGCTCGGCATTGCCCCATGTTCGACAAGCTCACAACACAGTATGCCAATTCACAATACCAGGATGAAATGGCATCTTCTTGATCAAAGCTACCGCCTTGTCTACATGGCCTGCCCGGCCAAGGAGATCAACAATGCAAGTGTAATGCTCAAGAGTTGGGATGAGATTATAGTCATTGCTAATGGCCTCAAGGTACAACTGACCTTTTTCCATTAGACCTGCATGACTGCATGCATTTAGAACACTACCGAATGTAACCAGATTTGGCTTGATACCTTCCCCTATCATTCTGCCGAGCATATGAAAAACATTTTCACTCTCTCCAAGCTTTAAGTCTTTTTTGCATTTCCATATATGTTAAGAAGGGTGTTCCCTACTACAAGGTCTACCATATGCATAAAATTCCATAATTCATACCACACTTATGTACAGAGGCTTCGAGACCTGGCTCAGCCTCAGCTCGTCTTATTGAACCTCATTTACAATATGAACATATGTACTCAGGCATCATATAATGACTCATCATGGCACTTAACCCCATGCATCTGGTTGATGGCCTCACATGCATGGTTTCACACCATAGATGTGCCATGGCACGACATCCACCCCCTCTAAATCTGCACATCCTCTGGTATGTGCCAAATCATCATCAAGATCCACATATAACTGGATGTCATCTTCTTCTTCTACATTGCCAGGAAAATCATCCTCTTCCTCTTCAGCCATATCCATGTTTTCACTATCAAGCCTCTCATCCTGAGTTCCCTGTGAATCAAAAGGATTTCTGTCAAGCCTTCTTTTAAACATCTTGATCCTTTTGCCTGCTACTACAAGATTCTTTATCTCAGTTCCATCAAGCTCACACAGGGTATACGTGGCATTTCCATGCACATGCTTGACAATGTAAGGGCCAAACCATCTTTTTGGAAATTTTCTTTGAACAGTGAATTGATTGTCAAGGCTACTATCATACATTAGGACCCAATCACCTTCTTCAATAGGTTTTGGCCGGAGTTTGTGTCTTCTATCAAATCTTTCTTTATTTTTCAACCTTGCATCTTTCAAGCGAGCTTTAGGAAGTTCTACATCTTCAGGCCTCCTCTCCAACTGCCTTATTCGCAATGCAAGGAGATCTTCCCTGCTCAATCCTTCCACCCCAGGGCAATACATTCCAAGTTGGAACTACTTCTTCAACTGGCATTACTGGCTTCTGACCATACATTAATTCTGCAGGCATATATCCTGTCACTGAGCTATGAGTTGTACGGTCAGCCCACAAAGCATATGGTAGCAGCCTTGGCCACTCTCGCATTCTTTCTCTGCATGCCTTAGCCAAAGCTTTAATGATTGGAGGATTTCCTCGCTCACTTTTACCATTGCCCTCAGGATTGTAAGCACATGTTAGGGACAGTTTGATGCCAATTCTAGAGAAGAATTCCCTTGCTTCTTCAACGTCTAGCTCACCCCTATCAGCTGTTATTTTCCCAACACAACCATACCGACAAATCACATCTTCCAAGAGAAATTTGCATACTGTTTCCGTACTCTTTGTTCTAAGAGCACGCCCCTCTACCTGATTTGTCAAATCTTCTCTTGCAAGTGCTATGTACCGCATCTGCCAAATTCCCAAAGGCATTGTAACTAGATCCACTACCCATTTGTAGTGCATGGCAGGTGGGTAGGTTGGTTGCAAGCCATCACGATGTCGCACATTTGAGTACATTTGACATACCATGCATGTTTCCACATATTGGGAAATATCCTTGTACATTCCTTTCTACCAATATTTTTCCTTTATTTTGGTAAAGGTGGCCCACACACTTCGATGTCCAGCCCAGAGACTCTCATGGAATTCTTTCACAAGCTTCCCTTGAGTCTCTTTATCACATATGACTCTCTGTGGCATAGCATTCCTCTGCTTAGGATGCTTCCAGAGGTACCCATCCTTTAGAAAATAACCATATGCTTTTCTGCGGATCCTCTTAAATTCTGAGTCAGACCAATTTTCCTGTCTTGTCAGAGTACTCAAGTATTGACCAATAAGCAACCAATCTCCTTCATACATTTCCTCAGTAAAAGACTCAAGTGCATTTGATAGGCAAATATGGTCCCCCTTTGCATATGCAGTAGTGTAGAACTTTGTACCCACATCATCAATGTCACTAATCATCTCTTTTTCATCTTCATACCTGGCTCTTGATAGCATATCTGCAACTGGATTATCTTTTCCTGCAATATGCTCAAACTCAGGATTTAGTGACTTGATATAAGCAATCCACCTAAGCATAGCAATATCTGGAGTGGTACAGCTTACTATCATCCCAAGAAGTGGCAAGCAATCAGTTTCCACAAGTACAGATGCCCCAATAAGATATTCTTTTTCACATTTTAGAGCAGTGACTATTCCCCATAACTCTCTCTTAATCTGTGGATACTTTCGTTGTCGAAAGCTTAATACCTTTGCTCCAAATCTGATTACATACCTGTGATCATTCTCATCATCTTGCCCTACTGCCCATCCTATCCCAGTAGGACTAGTGTCAACTGTAACAATCACAGGCCTACCACACTCATAATCTACCTTCCTTAGAGTAGGTGATGATTGAAGCAGATATTTCAGCTTCCGCATAGCTTTAGTATGTGCTACATTCCACAAAAATTTTTGATTTTTCCTCAAGAGTTGATAAAGAGGATCTGCTACATGCGCATAATGTGGGATCCAAATAACATAAAAGACACATGCGCCAAGAAATCTCCTCAGCTCTGTAACATTAATGCATATCTCTTTCATTCTTTGTATTGCATCTATCTTGGCTGGACAAGGTCGGCGTCCATTAGTACTACAAAGATGTCCCACTATTAGCACTTCACCAACCCCAAACACTGATTTCAGTCCAGACAAGGTAAGATTCACTTCTTCAAGCCTGGATAGAATCATATCACAATCCTTTATATGATTTGCCACAAACTTGCGGCACCCTTTTGAATCCAAATCCCCATCTTTGTCTTTCTCATCACAGCCTTTTATTGGCACATCATCCAGAAATGGCATAGTTATTTGTGGTATGAAGTCTCGTAAGACTTTATTCATTCCATTCATCATATGTGCCACTGAGTTGGTGGCTCCCTGTGTAAGGTACACATCCTTACTAATCCCAAAGGAGTTCTCATTGTGGTCAAGTCCCTGCTTTGTATATCCAGCTGGAACTGATCATATCCCGAATACAGATCACCCATAGAGTATATAGCTTTCCCTGCAAATGCTTTTGCAAACTCATCCACAATCGGTGCTCCCACATTCCTGATTGTGACTTTGTTTACAGGTTGCATGTCTTGAATAAAGCGCAATGTCCCATTTTTCTTTGGCACAGTAAACCATCTGTTGGAATATGGAGCGCATGATGGCTCCAAAATTCCCATCCTGATCTTTTCTTTTAGTAATTCCATCAGCTTTGGCAAGAAAGCCTTTGGTACTGGAATTGGCCGCAGGTTCCAGGGCACATGTGGAACAGTAAATATCACCATTAGTGCTGTTACACTTGGATCAACACAGCCTATCTCATGCGGCTGAAAAGCAAAGGCTTTCCCATGTTTCACAAGCATTTCCTCAAAGCATTTCTTTTCAACTGGCAATAGAAAATCCTTCTCACCAATCTTCAGCTCTTTTAGAGTTTCCTGTGTAAACTTATGCCCAATTTTCTACGGATCTCTAAGATTTGGTTGCATAGAAGCTTCATCTATTTTCTCCTTGCTTCCTGGTGGCAAAGGCAAGGCAACTGGTTTCACCTTCTTTGCAACAACTGTTTTGTACTTTGTATCAACATGAGCATCCATCTCGCAATTCATGTTTTTACATTCCACCCCCTCAAATTCCCGGATTATATCATACATCTCCACAGATGACACGTCTGTCATCTCATTTCCACCCTGTAAGCATGCTCTTCTCATATCAAAAAGCACATCCATAGTATTTACAAATGACACCTCATCAAGCACCCCTGAAATAAACTCATTCTTCTCCAAAAGACCACACTGCTCAAGACTTTTTTGTTCATTTTGTATATGTTTATGCATGCCACGCTTCAAATCCTTGCTTTTTACAAAGACCAGTGACCCATAGCTAGAGAATCCCTGAAAATTTGCTGAAAAGTTATTTACATTGATTGAGTCCTGCGAGAACTCATTTTTCCTTGTACCATTGGAATCCCGCTTTACAATGGCACCTGGCCAAAATCCCTCATCTCCCTGTAAATCTTGAATTCTTTATTTATCTTTGGGAGTGACTGTGCTCGAAGAGACTCACGATTCCTTTCATGGTTAATGCAAACTGTCAAAAACTGAACAGCTTTTTTGCCATCTTTACTCCTTATTCTTGCATATGCCTAGCCATCATCCAAAACCTTTGTTTCCATCCTTACAGCTGTAATGTAGGGTTGCCCAAGGATGAGAGGATACGATGACATCTCCTGAACAAAGAAGTTCTGATCATCTTTCACATCTCCTATTGTTACCCTTACATTTGGACATGCTGCATAGAGCTCTCCAGATGAGTTATTAGCTGCTTTAATCATCCACCCATGATCTACATCCATTGGCCACTTACATTTGTTGTAGAGATTTTTAGCCATAAGATTTATTTCAGACCCATGATCAATTAGAGCAACGTATGGCTCTTCCAAATCTCCTATTTTGACAAGGGTTTCAGTGGTTGCTCTTGCCCAATGGCTCCTGGAGTAATGACTCTTTGTAAGAACTTCTTTTTCATCATCCTCTTCCACAAAGCGCACTTGTCGTGCCCCATCAGCAGAGTGATTACATTCCACCACATTTTCCCTCTCTTCCTTTTGCTGTACCTGTACTCCATGAGTCTTGGAAGTGCTTGCCTCCCCTTGTGATGGAATAGATTCAATTATGGATTGCCTTTTCCTTCGTAAAATATCAATTATCTCATCATGGAATTCTTTCTTTGCAATTCCCAAGACTTCCCCTAGTGTAAATTCCACCCTGCTGTTTAGAATCCTCTCTTTAAGCACCTTTTTGAGATCTGTTGCGGCTTCAATATCAGATTGAAGCTTGTAGAGTGGACTTTTCCCTTTACCCTTCTCCTTCTCATGCTTCATTTTTGCTGGCACTTCTTCCATTGATACTTCTTGTGGAGGTCTGCTATGCGGTGGAGGCATATGTGATGGCCCAGGATCCTTCTTTTCACTTCCACGTGGTGTAACTCTTTTTGATGGCCCTCCTTCCTCATTTTCCCTTTTACGCTTCTCCTCTACCTGTGCCTCATTATTTTGGCATTTAGCAATGTAGGCATGAACAGATAAAGAATCCACAGGCTCCTCCCAGCCAGTCTCAAGACGTATACAGTCACCTGCCTCATGCAAAGCTTGCTTAGACACCTTCTTTGACGCAATTAATTCCATTGTTGATGGCCAAAAATCTTCATTCTCATAATCTTCATCATTCTGAGATCCCTGCTTTGACTGACCAGTCTTTAATCCATAGGTTGCTGCCTCAACCATAGAGATGGCATGACTAGCAGCCATATCCTCAACCAGCTTTTTCATCCCTCCTTTCCCAAAGTTTGTACTCAATGGAAGACCAGTCTCTGTAAGATGGATTTTCCCATCTTTGAAAATCACAAGTTGATTTTTAAGAGCTTCTTTATAGCTAGCACAATCTTTCTTTGCATGTTCTGGGTCATCACACCATATGCATCTGTATGTAAACCCTTCTTTGCTTTGAGGTCTTTGCATAGAAGCCTACCCTAATGGTAGCCCCTTTTCTTCAATCCTGGACATCTTCAATTTTAGGTCACGCATACCCTTAATAAGCTCATCCATCGGCCCTTCTACCTTTGGGATTGTAGCAGCTCGTTTTGGTAGATTCTCAGGGGTAACAGCAGTTATAGGAGTTGCAGAGCTCATCACCATTTTATCCCTCCTTCGCTGCTGCCGCTTTGCTAACATGGTGACCGCATCCTCAACATCATTCCAATCACTCTTTAGTCCCTGCTCTGTATCCTTATCCTCAAGGAGGATTTCCAATTTCTCTTGGAGATCTTTAGAGCTCTGTTTTTTCTCTGTCCAAAGTTGTGCGCTCTATCCTTGACAGCTGGGCATAGCGCTTCTCAAACTCTCTTAGCAATTCTGTGGCAGAAATTCCCATTTTAGGTTTTGTGACCCATTCCAAAAAAGTTCGTTTGGTCACTCGCTCAGAATCCTCCATGAAATATTCGTCCTTTAAAGCAAGCTTGAACTCCTCCCAATTTCTGCCACCATGTGCTGTCTGCAATCCTCTTATGCGCTCTCTTATTTCAGGAACACATACCAGCTCAAAACTTCAAACCATATCCTCCTCAGTCACCCTGTTTAGCTCCATTTCCTTTATGTAATTGCGCAGGTACTTTGTGATATCCTTTCCATCAAATTGATCCACCTTTTTTACAATTGATTGTAGTGCTTTGTACATGGAAATTTGTCCCCTCTCAGCAGCTTGCTGCTGTTGCATGTACATGGTAAACATCTAAAACATCTGCATAACTCCGGGGTCAAAATGAACCCCTTGACCCTCAGAATTCTCAGCCATATCTTCCCTGTGTATTTCACCACACTCTCACCCCAGCAGTTTCACGTCGGGTTCACCAAAAGAGCTGTCGTGACGTGGACGGTGTCGCTCGGCAAGTACAAGACTTCTAGCTGTGAGAGTAGGTACCAAACTCCACAAGGAAACTCACACACAAGGAGCATAGGACATATCCATTTTTAATGACATATACATGTGTCAATTCACCTCAATACATCCTTGAATTCAACCTGATGATTGCACAAAAATTGTGTACCAGGTGCTTGTCCTTTCTCAAGCATAGATTCACTGGCTCCTCTTTCCAAATTCCTCAAACCAATCACATGTAGGCATAACATAACCTTCAAATATTTCCAACATACATGTGATCATTTACATTCCATACATCCAATGTCATCAATTCCATCATCTCATGATGTTCTTTATCACCTTTATTCCACAAATCTCCAAGTTCCAAAACCTTTTACTCATTCTCCAAAACCTCTAAAGATATATATAAGTTATACGATTTTTCTAAATCGTAGGAAGTAGTAACAAAATAAAAAAAACCCACTTATCTGAAGGTATCCAAATGTAATTTTTCTTTGATTTTATTTTGCTATTCTCTAAAGTCGCTTCGCTGCTGCAGACTGCGCGATGAAGAAAACGTGGAAAACTGAAGGCATCTCTTTAAGTAGTACTCAAATCCCTCTTCAATTCTAGCACCTACAAGCTATGAACAGTAGATATAATTCAGATTTGAAATTCTCTGGTAGATGGCGCACTGGTTCTCCTTTGTTCTGCAGACCCTGAACTCCGATATGCGCCCCCTTTTACATCTTTGGTTTTTCCTCATTCTCCCGCAAGGAAATCGCCCCCCCCCCACCTGTGCCTACACAACAACTCACTGTGCCTACACAACAACTCTCTCTTTACATCATCTGAAACGCTGTGTGACACCCAATGCAAACCTGAGACGTACCCTTCTTTTGCCACTTTGAGTGAAAGATCTTCTAGCTGCATGTTCGAAGATATGGCGTCCAAGCTCGGCATTGCCCCATGTTCGACAAGCTCACAACACAGTATGCCAATTCACAATACCAGGATGAAATGGCATCTTCTTGATCAAAGCTACCGCCTTGTCTACATGGCCTGCCCGGCCAAGGAGATCAACAATGCAAGTGTAATGCTCAAGAGTTGGGATGAGATCATAGTCATTGCTAATGGCCTCAAGGTACAACTGACCTTTTTCCATTAGACCTGCATGACTGCATGCATTTAGAACACTACCGAATGTAACCAGATTTGGCTTGATACCTTCCCCTATCATTCTGCCGAGCATATGAAAAACATTTTCACTCTCTCCAAGCTTTAAGTCTTTTTTTTGCATTTCCATATATGTTAAGAAGGGTGTTCCCTACTACAAGGTCTACCATATGCATAAAACTCCATAATTCATACCACACTTATGTACAGAGGCTTCGAGACCTGGCTCTCAGCCTCAGCTCGTCTTATTGAACCTCATTTACAATATGAACATATGTACTCAGGCATCATATAATGACTCATCATGGCACTTAACCCCATGCATCTGGATTTGCATTTGATGGCCTCACATGCATGGTTTCACACCATAGACGTGCCATGGCACGACAACGCAGAAAAGACAACATGCAGAAAATACAGCATGCAGAAAATACAGAAGATACGGAGAGAGCAGAGCAAGAAAAAAAAAACTGCAAGGCTTACCTGGATGGAGATCACTCTACAAATCGAGGCGGTGTGCTGGAAATCGGTCCGGCAGCCCCCAAGCAACACGGCCAATTTATCATTGCAGAATGGCGGGAAGGAATGCAGCATGGTCCACCAACTAGAGGGCGATTGACTGGAGATAGGTGCGCCCAAGTTTGGGCAGCCAAGCTCGGTTGCCCACGCAGAGGCGAAACAGGGGCAGGAGGTGGAGGCCATGGTGCAGACGAATTAGGTGGGCGCGAGGCGGTGTGTAAGGCAGACAGGCATGGTGGGGTATTTGATTGGCTCGGGCGCGAACGGTGTGTAAAGGCCCTCAAATCAAATCGTTGGACCAAGGCTGGAGCAGGCGGTGCCGGCGGAGGAGGCGGTGCTGCCCTCTCTTTCGTGTAGACTTGTGTTCAGTAATATTAGCACATGCCACAAGTTGGCGTACTGCATGATAAAACAGCTGGGCGGTGCCGCTCATCGCCATCACAAGATGGGGTTGAGCTCTTGCACTCTGAGTCGACGGAGTAGGCCAGACATATCTTTGGTGCCAGTTTCTCTGAAGCTGCAATCTCACCCACATTCACTTTGTCTTGGAAGCAAGGGTGTAAGGGCACCTGTGACGAGAGGCTCAGAGGAGGGTTGAGCACCCTCTCTCTCTCTCTCTCTCTCTCTCCCCCCCCTCTCTCTCTCTCTCTGCCCCAATGAGTGACAAGAGCAGCTCCAATGTCCGCACCAGAGTTGGCAAATACGAGCTCGGCCGCATCCTCGGCGAAGGGAACTTCGCCAAGGTCAAACATGCCAAGGACATGCACAGCGGACAGCATGTGGCTATCAAGATCCTGGACAAGGATAAAATCTTCAAGAACAAGATGGGAGAGCAGGTCAGTAACTCCTCTCCCTTCCTTCTCAGGCTCCCTGACAGCATCCGCGCAGATTGTGGCCATTATTTGGACTTCCTTCGGGTGGGAGACCAAAAACCACCTTCTGGTGGCCTCTCAAGTTGCCTCTACAGAAGGATCTACTCATGATTGATGTTGCTCTTTCCCCATTTCTAACATTTATATGTGCCGTCCGTCTCTTGCAGATCAAACGGGAAATCTCCACCATGAAGCTGGTGAAGCACTCCAATGTTGTCCAACTGTTTGAGGTGCTTTGCATTCTCTTTTTTCTCATGCATACATACACAGCACAAAATGCCTAAAAATTTTAAGGAGATCATTCCTTCAGGTCATGGCAAGCAAAACCAAGATTTTCTTCGTTATGGAGTACGTGACCGGAGGGGAGCTTTTCAACAAAATTGTATGTAATCAAGGTTAATCATGCTATTTTTCCCATGTTTAGGTCTACCATTATGTTTAATTAGCAATCCGACCATCAAGGGGCTCTAAGACATGGATATTATCATTGAGCAGAACCGTCAAGGCAAGTTGAGGGAGGATGATGCAAGGAAGTATTTCCAACAACTCATTAATGCAGTGGATTACTGCCACAGCAGGGGAGTTTATCACAGAGATCTCAAGGTTGGACACAAGATATCTTTATCTTCACTTTCTTACGCAGGATTTTATATCAATAGCTTGATTCTAATTTTTATTTGCATCCCCCACCTTCTTCATGTTATTAAGACAAGAATTGTTCCTTTGTGCAGCCGGAAAATCTACTGCTTGATTCAAGTGGGAATCTGAAAATCTCAGATTTCGGTCTCAGTGCCTTGCCACAGCAATGCAGGGTGTGAATTGAGCACATCTCATAAAAAAATAGAAAACTAAAACTGTAAGGTTAGAATAACAATTTGTAAAAATTGGTGTGGCATGCAAGATGTTGCTGATTAGATCTATTGAGTTATTGCTCAGGAGGATGGACTGCTTCATACTACCTGCGGCACACCTAATTATGTAGCACCAGAGGTGTGTCATGACTTAGGGCTCAGTTGGACACTTTCCCGGCTTGAGTTTTGTAGTTGATAAGTATTCTTTGATGCCTTTTGTATTGAAATTTATCAATTTATTTTATGAATTTTGTTGGGATGTGTGCAGGTTATAGTCGACAGAGGTTATGATGGTGCAAAAGCAGACTTATGGTCATGTGTAGTGATTCTATTTGTACTTATGGCTGGATATGCCTTTTGACGATAAAAATCTCATAAACCTGTACAAGAAGGTATTGTTGTCAGGTCCCTGCATCTAACTTTGTCCACAGACTTACATACAGCATGGAAGCTCAACTTTGTTTTTGTTATGTCTCTCTGATTCATGACAGATATATAAGGGAGAATTTTCATGTCCTTCGTGGTTCTCTTCTGGAGCAAAGAGGCTGATCTGGAGGATACTAACACCGAACCCTAAGCATGTAATGTTTCAACAATATCACACACTCAATGTCTCGTTTTGCACCAAAAGGGCTCTATCTAGATTTCTTTTTCAATTAGGCATCCTTTCACAGTAAAAAGCAACAAATGAGGTGTGGTGCATGTGATTGCAGCGGATTACGATACCTCAAATACTTCAAGATCCGTGGTTTAAGAAAGGTTACAAACCAGAGAAGCATGCAGTATTCCAAAACATCAATTTAGATGATGTGGATGCTGTTTTCAGTGAGTCAAAAGTGAGTGCTACCGTACTTATCCATGGTTTATTGGCTTTTTTGGGCCAAACTTCAGGAGTCTGGGCTCCTTAAAAATGAGTGCGGTTTCGTAGTGGTTTTTTTGGGTGCTTCATAGTAGCATTTGCGTTGGGCTGATGTTATTTTTGTTTGTTACTTAGGAATGCCTTGTTACAGAACAGAAAGAGCCCAAGAATTCAAAGCCAACATTGCTGAATGCATTTGAGCTCATCTCTTTGAACAAAGGACTCAATCTGTCAGGATTGTTTGAGAAGAAACAGGTTACTCACAAGTCCTCTTTTGTGATAGTAGCTGCTTCCAACCTAAGACTTCTCCTTACCTTTATTTTTCTTCTACATTTAAATGTACAGGAGCCGAAGCAAGAAAGTCGCTTTACATCTAAGCATCCAGCTCCTGAGATTATATCGAAGATGGAGGAAACTGCAAAGCCTCTTGGATTTAATGTCCACAAGCACGATTATAAGGTTAGGATTTTTTGTTGAAGCTAAGGAGGAGGAGGTGAGGGCTACCTCGTTCATCGTGTTAAATGGGTTGCTTGCTTTGCAGATGAAATTGCAAGGAGCAGAGACTGGGAGAAAAGGATACCTGTCCATTGCAACTGAGGTGTTTACTTCTTTTCAAGTGGTCACCATGTAGTTGATTAAATGCTCTCTTAAGAATATTGGGCATATCCTAAGAAATCAACGATTGCACAGGTCTTTGAAGTGGCGCCCTCGCTTTTTATGGTCGAAGTGCGCAAAGCTGATGGTGATACCTTGCAATACCATAAGGTGAACTGAGCTGTCGTTAACACCTTTTGTGCTGTAAGTTGGTTTTCAGTTTTTTATAGTGCTCTTTGAAGGTGAGATTCTGACAGCCTGCTGTGCATGATGCAGTTCTATGAGAATTTCTCAACAGGGCTGAAAGACATAGTGTGGAAGACTGAGGTGGATATGGCTGGATGAACTCTCAGGTGGATTGGACTCATGAAGTCTTGCTGGTGGATTGGTGTGGTACTCAAAGGGGGTACCGTGTAATATATTGGAGCATTTTTGAGAGCATGTGCCACTATTGCTTTGCTCAATTCTGCCAATCCAAAGCATTGACTAATTGAAGTTGGATTTCTTTGTACATAAAATAAGTTATGCCCCCATTGTCTATAAGGAAAGAGGCTGAACTGAGGGGTGCTCCTTTTTTCCTAAGTTGGGAGGGGCGTTATACCCTGGAGGAATGTAAATTGTGGCTTAAAATATCAGTTGGGCCTCTTGAGAGGCAGGGGCATCTGCACCACCTTATGTAATCTGTCTTCCAGGTAGAGCCATTACTTGAATTAGTTTGCTCTGTCAGCTTGTAATCCTTGTAAGCAATAAAACCAACATCTGAGGGTTGTTGACGTTTCAATATTAGAGTGCTTGCATTGTGCTCAATTCTTCATGGAAGGATTTGTAAGTTTGGAAATTGGAGAAGCAGAGGCTTAATCAAAGCAGAATTTGATTTATGATTCTTCAAATGTCTCTGTTGAGTTTTCCTGTGACTATTAAGGGAGGTACTGGACTCCTGAGAGATCTTTAATGTCCATCAGAGGAGGGTATAATATGGCTTATAGCATTGGTACAAAATGTAGACCATGATAGATCGGTTTTATTTGCTTTTGTGGGAGTTTAGCTCTTGGATGAGAGCTCTCGATGTTTTGCTAAGAGAAACTAAAAACTAGAGATGAAAGAAATCTCAATTGAAGGCCATGATTTGTTTGCATGTGTACGAATAAAAGGGTAAGATTTTGTTTGCTTTTGTGGGAGTTTAGCTCTTGGATGAGAGCTTCAAGTCTATTCCTATCATAACTTGGGCTAACTATGCTCCTTTGGCTTTAGTGGAGATGGTGGTCTCCTTAGCTATCCATATGTGCATGAAAGCTTGAGAAAGAGAGAGAGAGAGAGAGAGAGAGAGAGAATGCAGGTAATGATTCCAATATAGTAAGTTGTGTTACTAGTTAGGAAGGGCTTTAAACAAGGGCTTGGGTTATTCACAATAGTTCTCGCTTAGAACTAAATAAGGAAAGAATCCTACTTTGTACATGCTTATTTACTTGCTCACTTTGAGCTGGAGTTGTTGTATGAAAAATTTATATTATGATTATAAGAGGAGATTTTTTTAAACATTATACGATAAAACTTGTGTGAACATTCTAAGATACATAACTCTCTCCATGCGTGGGAAAGCCATTGAATGATACCACATATTAGTCATGTGCTCAAAGAAACTTTGTGTAAGATGATGCTCACTTAGAATGGGGGTTAAGAAAAGGTGTCACAATTTCAGCATGTTGTACAAGGTAGCCTTAGGCAGGCTTAATTTTTGACAGGCACCCTTGCCCTTCAACATTGATGGGCTTGGCAATGTATTTTAGTGTAAATTTTGATGGGCATTTTAAAATTTTGCAAGTATTTTATAGCAAAAAAAAAAAAACGAGCGTGATGCTCATTAAAGAGCAACTATGGATGGAGGAGTTTTCTTATATGCCATCTTTTTCATTTTAGTTTTGATTGTTATTGCACTCATTCTTCCCCTTCTTTCCCTTTACATCTTCGCTTGCTTTCTAAGTCCAAAAAAGTTTAACGATCTTTACATCTTTAGATGTCGAGTCAATTCGTTCTCTTAATGTCGAGTCAATTCATGCTTTTTGCTATTTTTTTATTAAAAAAAAGAGAGTTGGTCGATAAGATTTCATGCTACTATGGTAAATTCAAAGGCCTACCCTAACCTTCAATTTGAAGGGCTACTACTCTAACCTTGAATTTGAAGGCCTACCCTAACCTTAAATTTGAAGGCCATAAAGTAGGTTGGCCTTAAAAAAAGTGTAAAATATAGAGAAATTTGGTCTATTGTGGCCTTCTTTTGCAGCCCTATTTTCTAAGAAGCCTTCTAGATAACCTTCAATTTGAAGGCCTACCCTCACCTTCGATTTGAAGGCCATAACCTTCAAACAATAGTAAAAAATGTAAAGAAATTTTCAAAATAGTGGCATGTTGTGGCTGCCTTTTGTAGCCCTATTTTCTAAGAGGCCTTCTAGAGCTAGAAGGCCTCTAATTTGAGCACTGCAGCAGTAGCAACAGCAGAGCAATGTCAGAAATAAACCTTTTTTTTCACTTTTTTTTTTCTGACTAGTGAAAAAAAGGACGACCTTCATTGAAAAAATGAATGGATTATCTGGTTTTATAACTAAAACATCAAAAATTTGAATCTTTAAATTCAAGGCTAGACAAAATTACAAATGATTTTTGTGAATTGGAGCCACGAAAATTACACGAAAGGAAGTTTTTTTTCACGGGTGGAGTGAGGGGGGCCACTAGCCACTACTACTACACCTCCCCCTCACTAGCCACTACTACTACTACACCTAGGAGAGTCAATTGGCAGCAGAGAAAGTTGGCATGATTGGGAGGGTCTATAGGAATGGACCCCAAGCTTGCAAGGTGGGGGTATCCACATGGAACGCTTTTGTCGTTTGGAATATTCTTTTGCGTAGACAGCACGCACACGCCTTGTCTTTTCTACACACACACACACACACGTCCTATGCCTTCATTGAAGCTGCTGCCCATGTGATGACTCTTCTACAACTCACGACATGGCGGCAATGCTTTCACTCTTTACCGCCACGTATCACCCCCTTTCCCATCTACCACCCTCAAAGCCTCAATGTATCACCTCAATGTATCTACTCTCTCACATCCTAGAGCCCTCCAAGCCTCAATGTATCTACTCTCTCACATCCTAGACCCCTTCCTAGAATCAAGCCCTTTTGCCTCCTCTACATATATTGCCACCATATCCACACGTGTGATGATGCAACTTACACACCTTACCACTTACATTATTGTTCAACCATCTACAACTCCCCCCCCCCCATAAAGAGGTCGATCGCACATGCAACTTTCAAGTGCACTCCTCCTCACTTTTCGCGCCGTTTGTTGTATGTTTTACATGGGTAAAATGTTAGTTTGCTTGTTGGAAAATGAACCTAAAGTGACAAAGCATACACCAAATCTTGCAGAAAATTTAGAACAATCTGATTTGGCAAGGCTACTCCTCAAACTTCAACCTTGAGTGCACCATCACTCGATAAAAACCCCTTTTTTTTTCAACCAATCAAAATAAGGACAACTCAATTCAATTAGTTTTCTTCACTACCAAAATTATTATATATAAATATTGGTTCAATAACTAAATTGTATGAAAATCCATTCCTTAAAGTAAGGACTACAAAAATTTACAGATAATTTTCTTTGATGTGAGCCAATAAAAGTACTCTATAATCCTATCTTTTTTAATAGCATTGGATGCACCGGTTTTGATGGTATGTGGGCTAAATTTAGGTTTGTTGAATATGAAGATGCCACTTATTAAAAGAAATGCTAATGATAGGCATTGACCTTACCTTTATTATAACTTTCATATTTTACGTGTTTCCTTTTCAAATGACACAGTGTGTTTGGTGCTATATCGACAATGAAAGGCAAGGTAATATTGTTCTAAGAAAATATTGAAAACTGAATCTAGATAAAAGAAGGGTGCGATAGGCATTACCCTTACTTTTACTGTAACTCTAATATTTTATTGTTTCCTTTTCAAGTGACATTGGTGTCTATATCGACAAATGGATAGGCAAGGTGATTTTGTTCTAAGAACATATTGAAAATTGAATCTAGATAAAAGAAGGGTGCCAACAATTATGTCTTTAGTTTATGGACAAATAGACTAAATTTAGGTTTGTTAAATATGAAGATGGCCACTTTCTAAAAGAAATGCAAATGATAGGCATTGATCTTAACTTTATTGTAACTTTCATATTTTACATGTTTCCTTTTCAAATGACACTAGTGTGTTTAGTGCTATACCGAAAATGATAGGCAAGGTGATATTGTTCTAAGAACTCAATCTAGATAAAAGAAGGGTGCCAATTATATCTCCAATTTATGGACAAATGGGCTAAATTTACGTTTGTTGTTGTAAATATAAAGATGGCCACTTACTGAAAGAGATGCTAATGAATGATAGGCATTGCCCTTACTTTATTATAACTTTTATATCTTACGTGTTTCCTTTTCAAGTGACACCAGTGTATTTAGTGCTATACTGACAATGATAGGCAAGGTGATATTGTTCTAAGAACATATTGAAGACTACGTCTTCAATTTATAGACAAAAGGGATAAATTTAGGTTTGTTGAATATGAAGAAGGTCACTTATTGAAAGAAATGCTAATGATAGGCAAGGTGATACTGTTCTAAAAACATATTAAAAACTAAATCTAGATAAAAGAAGGGTGCCAACTATGTCTTCAATTTATGGAAAAATGGGCTAAATTTAGGTTTGTTGAATATGAAGATGGGCCACTTTACTAAAAGAAATGCTAATGATAGGCATTGCATTTAACTTTACTGTAACTTTCATATTTTATGTGTTTTCTTTTTAAATGACACTAGTGTGTTTAGTGCTATACCGACAATGATAGGTAAGGTGGTATTGTTCTAAGAACATATTGAAAATTGAATCTAGATAAATGAAGGGTGCCAATTATGTCTTAAATTTATGGACAAATGGGCTAAATTTAGGTTTGTTGAATATGAAGATGGCCACTTACAAAATAAATGCTAATGATAGGCATTGCCCTTACCTTTATTGTAACTTTCATATCTTATGGGTTTCCTTTTAAAATGACACCAATGTTTTTAATGCTATACCGACTATGATAGGCAAGGTGATATTATTATAAGAACATATTGAAAACTGAATCTAGATAAAGGATGCCAATTATGTCTTCAATTTATTGACAGATGTGCTAAATTTAGGTTTGTTGAATATGAAGGTGCCCACTTTACTGAAAAAATGCTAATGATAGGCATTTCCCTTACCTTTATTGTGTAAGTTTCATATTTTACGTGTTTCCTGACACCAACGTTATTAGTGCTATACCCACAATGATAGGCAAGGTGAAGTTGTTCTAAGAACATATTGAAAACTGAATATAGATAAAATAAGGGTACCAATTATGTCTTCAATTTATTGACAAATGTGCTAAATTTAGGTTTGTTGAATATGGGGATGGCCACTTATTGAAAGAAATGCTAATGATAGGTATTGCCATTACCTTTATTTTGTAACTTTCATATTTTATGTGTTTCCTTTTTAAATGACACCAATGTATTTAGTGCTATACCGACAATGATAGGCAAGGTGATATTGTTCTAAGAACATATTGAAAACTGAATCTAGGTAAAATAAGGGTGCCACTTATGTCTTCGATTGGCACACCACTCGCCCCTTGTACTGGGCTGCACTCATCTCCACTGTGTCCTCCACTCCACCGTCGCCCGTCTCACGTCTACACGCACACCAACTTTATGTTTTGCTAGTCCATTATTCACACACATTGCACGCTACTTTTACTCACTCGATGGCCCATCCTAAGTGCCGACCCTGGTTCCCCCTCACGACCTCGCACCCGAGCCCGCCTCCTTAGGGAGCCGCCCTCATCGACAAGTGAACTGTCTGACAGGATTTCATCTGCAGAAATGAGCTGCTCTTTGAAATCCTTGATCTTTGTCAAAAAGCTATCCATAGAATCACCTTCGTTCATATGCTCACTCTCCAACTGTTTTCGGAGGTAAGCAACACGAGCCTCATTTCTTGCCTGATACAATGTGGCAAGTACATCCCAAGCATCCTTAGAAGTCCTGCAGGAGCGAATATGTGGGATAATGGCACGTTTGACAGACAGCGCAATCAAGGCATGAGCCTGCGCATCTCTACCATCCCAACGAATCTGCTCTGCTGAAAGTGGTGGTTCTCGAACAGCTGCTACAGCACTTGTGCCTGCACCATCATCAACAGTACCTGTTTCTGATGTGTTTGCAGCATTCCCAGCCACAATAGGACGTGCATCAATACCCTGCACAATGTTCCATAACCCCTTTGCTACCAATACATGTCGCATCATATATGCCCACAATGGATAGTTGGTGCCATCCAACTTATCCTCAGCAGCCAACATGCGGAATACATCATTGTTGTCAGCCATGGCCAATGACTGTACTACTAGATGTAAATGCTGTCTGTAAGAGGTAAACCTGTATAAAATCGACCTGTGCTATGTAGCACAGCCCAAAACAGACGAATGGGCACCTGTCCTGCAGATTTTAATCTTGACAGAAAATCTGCACAGTAGGACGATTTTGCCTGCGCAGTACTTGGAATGCAAAAACGGAGGGCGAAATGACTTCAGATCAAAATTCTGTAACGACCAAGCCCTATGGGCTTTCCCAAGGCATATACTAACCTGCAGACGCTCGTGAAACCTCGTCGCAATCGGAGGAGATGAAGCGGCAGGTGCCGGTGATGCTGCCCGGGAGGAGGAAGCCTGCTCTGATACCAATTGTTGGAATTAGGGTTGCAGGAATGCACACACAACTTCAAGAAGATGAGGAAGCTTGAGCACAACACAGTAGTGTATTATGAGTGCCAAAAATGAAAGATAACAAGCCCTAGAAGATAATGGGCGTATATACAATGCACGGGGGAAAAAACCTCCTAGTGAGGGAAAAAGTGCCCCGGCGGTCCTAAGTGTGTTCACACACATCACTACTATAATATGGTAACAAATATGAAGATGGCCTCTTTACTGAAAGAAATGCTAATGATAGGCATTGCCCTTACTGTAGTTGTAAGTTTCATATTTTACTTATTTCTTGACACCATTGCAATTAATGCTATACCCACAATGATAGGCAAGGTGATATTATTCTAAGAACATATTGAAAACTGAATATAGATAAAATAAAGCTACCAATTATGTCTTCAATTTATTGACAAATGTGTTAAATTTACGTTTGTTGTATATGAGGATGGCCACTTATTGAAAGAAATGCTAATGGTAATTGCCCTTAACTTTATTGTTGTAACTTCCATGTGTTTAGTGCTATACCAACAATGAGAGGCAAGGTGATATTGTTCTAAGAACATATTGAAAACTAAATCTAGATAAAAGAAGGGTGCCAATGGTGTCCTCAATTTATGGACAATTGGGCTAAAATTTGGTTTCTTGAATATGAAGATGGTGACTTATTGAAAGAGATGCTAATGATAGGCATTAACTCTTTTGAAATAAAAATAAATCTTTTTATGCATAAATTCAATTTTAATGAGAATGACACTTTTGAAATAAAAATAAATCTTTTATGCATCTTTCTATGCATAAATTCAATTTTAATGAGGATGACACTTTTGAAATAAAAATAAATCTTTTATGCATCTTCCTATGCATAAATTCAATTTTAATGAGAGTGACACTTTTGAAATAAAAATCAATCTTTTATGCATCTTCCTATGCATAAATTCAATTTTAATGAGAGTGACACTTTTGAAATAAAAATCAATCTTTTATGCATCTTCCTATGCATAAATTCAATTTTAATGAGAGTGACACTTTTGAAATAAAAATCAATCTTTTATGCATCTTCCTATGCATAAATTCAATTTCAATGAGAATAACTTTTGAAATAAAAATAAATCTTTTATGCAGCTTTTATGTATAAATTTAATTTTAATGAGAATAACACTTTTGAAATAAAAATCATTCTTTTATGCATCTTCCTATGCATAAATTCAATTTTAATCACAATAACACTTTTGAAATAAAAAAAATCTTTTATGCATCTTCCTATGCATAAATTCAATTTTAATCAAAATAACACTTTTGAAATAAAAATAAATCTTTTATGCATCTTCCTATGCATAAATTCAATTTTAATGAGAATAACACTTTTGAAATAAAAATAAATCTTTTATGCATCCTTCCTATGCATAAATTCAATTTTAATGAGAATAGAACTTTTGATATAAAAATAAATCTTTTAGATTTATTTCAGAGAGGGGTATAATTATAAGATCAAAAGGGGAGGTTCTTACACTTGTACACCTCAAAAGCTGGAGGGAGGAATCTTACACCGATCATCCAACTCTAGTCCACTTGCTACTAAGTAATGGGGCCCTTGTTTGTGCAACAACAACAAAATCTGGCAGAAGCAGCCTCAGATTTGGGAGCACACCTTTGCATTTCGTGGCTCCAGGTGGGTCAAGTGAATGTGTAAAAGAGCTTCTAGCATGGGGTGCAAATAAGTTGTAGAGAAAATCTCACGGGAACACTACCATAACACAACATGTGTATCTCTTCTCAACCCTTTGATTGTTAGTATGGCCATATCCGTGAAAGTTTATGAGCTAACCCTGAAGCACAAGTTCTATTGGAGGCTACCTTGGCACATGATAATGATGCTTGGGAGAAGTGGCTCTTTTCTGTTAACGAGAAGTGGATCTTTTTTGTTAATGAGAGCAAAGTAACTGCTGCAAACAAGGCCACGAAGCCTACAGAAGGTGGAAGAAGCAGTAGCTTCATGGGACTAGTGAGCAAAGGCTTGTTTAGGTTGCTTTCATCTACCAAGGGCATAGGCAGAGTAGGAGTTGTCAACTGGAACATGGAAAAAACTTTAGAATAGGGTATCTGTGCTTCTTACTTCTTGAACCTGTTCCTTATAGCCCACCTTGATTCCGTCGATTTTTTAAAATTTCAATGAGTTTTTTTACACTAGAGGTCAGTTTTTTTCAAAGAGTGTGTAGACACGAGGTTTGAGAAAAAAAGGGGGCATGGCTAAGCTAAAGGTCCATGGGCCAAAGTCTTTATGTGAAAGGCCTTTGACCTAGGGCCTTTCAAACAAGGCAATAGTAAAGGGAAGCGTCTGCAGGCAATAGTAAAGGGAAGCGTCTGCAGGCAAGCAAGGAAAGTATAGCAACGCAACGAGCAAGGGAAAGTGGGTAGTTTGTGGTGTGTGTGAGCAACAGATTGAGGTGGCAGAAAAGGGCGGGACAAGGTGAAACAATGGTTGGGCACGCGAGTAGAAAATTGAGGCAGCGACAAATAGCGACATGTGACTTGTGGAAGAGCCATCTCTTGAGCTCTACCACATGTAAGGAAATTATCCCACATGCATTGAAAAGGGTTGAAAACCCTTAGTATAAGGGTCAAAGGACCCTTAGGCCACCCACATCCCTCCAGAACCCTTTACGGGTGAGTGGATTAAAGGGATGTTGGGCTTTGCGATGGGAAGGCGGCCGGTAGTGGTCACTCTGCACATACTCTTGCTCCTTCAACATGGTATCATAGCGGGTTGCTCTCCTTGCCTTGCTCTGCTTGTCGTATGCTCCCGCTTGTGTGTACATGCTCTAGGCTAAGCCAAGCTCTTTGTAAAGCCTCTGTGCCCAAGCTTGCCATGGCCCCCCTGACCAAGATGCTGCTGCCATGGCCAAGCCAACGCTACCTCTAAGCCTACACCGCTATCAAGCCCCTGAGCCAAGACATCGTATGATGCTGCAACCTCTACCATGATTGCGGTTGTGGAGCCGAGTTCAACTCCAGGAAAGGTGTTGGAAGAGCCGTCTCCTCAGCTCTACCACGTGTGTAAGGGAATTATCCCACATGTATTAAAAAGGGTTGAAAACCCTTAGTATAAGGGTCAAAGGACCCTTAGGCCTCCCACATCCCTCCAGAACCCTTTACGGGTGAGTGGATTGAAGGGATGTTGGGCTCTTTGGGAAGGAAGTAGGTAGTGGCCACTATGCGCATACTCTTGCTCCTTCAACAAGGACACAGTAGGGCAGCGACACTGATGGGGTATGTGCACACACAGACTCTCTCTCTCTCTCTCTATGGCTATCTCTCTCTTTGTATGTACACAAACACACTCTCTCTCTAACTACCTCTCTCTCTCTCTCTCTCTCTCTCTCTCTCTCTCTCTCTCTCTCTCTCTCTCTCTCTCTTTGTATGTACACACACACACACCCACACACACCATATCCATCCCCCCTTCTTGGGTTGCCGCATATTAGCATATATCCTTCTCTCTCACACATATCCTTCTCTCTCACGCTCTTTATCTCTCTTTCTCCCAATCTACAAAATTTTTCATCTCATATATAGGGGAAGTAGCATAGGAAAGGCTTTAAGAGAGATGAGCGAGAAAAATGGAGCATCAATAATTCCCCTAGGGCCATTCTAGCATGCTTTTTTAGAACATTAAGAATGACCTTAGGGCCATTCTAGCGTGCTTTAGAACATTAAGAATATCCCTAGGAGCCGTTCTAGCATGGCCCCTAACTAGTCCACTCTATATGCTGATTACAATGACAATCACATGCTGAGGCTCAGGATGTAGGCGAGATGGGCATGAGAATTTGTATTTCGAAATTCAAAATTTGATTTGGTGTGGGGAAGTAGCATAGGAAGGACTTAAGTGAGATGGGGGAGAAAAAATAAAAACCTCAATTCTAAGAGTTTGAATTTTGAAACTAGTTTGAAACATAATCTCTACTTGAGATGCGTAGCCAATTGAAAAAATGGGTCGGTAAATTATAGCATGGCCCTTGGGGCCTCTCTAGAAAGAGAGCATAAGGAGGAATGGCACATTAGAATGGCCATGGGGGCCATTCTCACATGGCCCTAGGGCCATGCTGTAATGACTCGCATGCCCATTCTAACTTACACACTATTGTTGTAGTGTAGCACAAGAGGATGTAGAATGACCATAGCAGGAGTTTTAGCATGGACCTAGGGTCATTCAAACCTACACTAGAACACATCAAGAATGGCCCCAAGGGCCATTTTAGCATGGCTTTGGGGCCATTATACCGAGGTCATAGGGCCACACTTGCACGAGAGCATAAGGAATTTCATGTTACAATGGTCCTAATGGCCATTCTAGCATGACCCTAGGGCCATTATAATAAGCACATCAAGTATGGCCCAAGGGCCATCCTAGCATGTCTTAGGGCCATTCTAACATGCTCAAGAGAATCTAGAGTGGCCCTAGGGCCATTCTAGAATGTAAAAAGTTCACATGGATCCTTTGTGAATTTTACCCCATGGCCATTTTAACATTCTTAAGAGAATCTAGAGTGAGCCATTCTACATTGCTCATCAGGTCTAAGGGTTGCCCTAGGGCTATTCTAGAATAGAACAATACATCTAGAATGGCCCTGGGGCCATTGTACATTGCACAAATGGGTCCCTGGAAGATCTAGTATAGTAGAATGGGTATCTTGGGGCCATTCTACATTGCACATGAGACCTTAGCATTTCCTTTGTACCATTCTAGCATTGAACAATGGGTCTAGAAGGGCCCTTAGGGTCATTCTACATTGCACAGGAGGCCCTAGAGTTACGCCTATGTCATTCTAGCATAGAAAAATGGGTCTAGAATGGCCCTTGAGTTACGCCTATGTCATTCTAGCATAGAAAAATGGGTCTAGAATGGCCCCCGGCGGGGGCCAACCTACATTACACTCTACTAGTGTACATTACACTCTACTAGAAAACTAGTGTACATGCTAGAATGGCCTTGGGGCCATTCTAAACCCCCCATAGTCATTTTAACATACTTAAAAGAATCTAGAGTGGCCCCATGTGCTAGACCCCTTGTAATATACTAGAATGGCCCCAGGAAACTCTAAGCCCTCAAGGTAACTCCAAGGCCTCTTGTGAGGAATGTGCAATGTAGAATGGCCCCAAGGCCATTCTAGACCCCTTGCAACATACTAAAAAGAAAGTGAACATGCTAGGGGTCAACTTTGACCCCATGTGCTAGTACAAAATGTAGTTCTAGTATAGTATAATGGGTTGCCTTGACCCATTCTACATTGCACATGAGGTCTTAAAGTTTCTGTTAAGCTAAATATACAACCTTGCACACAAGAGAGGGAAAGAAGAAGGGAAACAACCATGCAAGGGTTGAGTTGGAGATGTGCAATTAGCCAACCCTAATGAGGGTTAATTCCCCTTTGTGAGGCCGCTAGGGGCTCACTCCACCACTACTTGTGTCACCCAAGTGGATATTCAAGAGCCAAGTGAAGAGCAAGAAGGAGGGAGATATGGAAAGCTCAACCTTCACTCCATGCCACATGCATGACCTGGTAGAGAGACAAGAGAGGGGAGAGGAGAGGAGAAGCTAGATTATCATCATCCCAACATGCACACACAACAACAATCAAGCATGCAAGCATCAACAATACAAGCAAGAATCCACAAGCTCAAGAGAGAGAGAGAGAGAGAGAGAGAGAGAGAGAGAGAGAGAGAGGCAAAAATCAATTGAGACCAATGGGATTGTCCCCTTTTCATATTTCATAAAATGTCTTATATACAAAAGCTCTCATTTTACAATGGCCAGCTGCCCATTTACAATTGGGGGCTCAAAAATAGCTTCCTAGCTCTATGTACATCTCTTTCCTATGATTGTTGGAGTATGTTGAGCCCTGTGCTCGAAAGAAGACCTTGGCCTCTATAACTTTCTTGTTGGGAGTAAACTCCATTGGTGCCACATGTGATTCATCAAACTGCATGATGCCTGTGGCTTGCATGACTTCAATCTGGATATGACGTTGATAAAGAATCAGGAGCTCAGCTCTTGCGGAGTATGGGGGAGCTCATCTCGACGGAGGGAGCGGTACGCTGCTGAATGTACGATCTCCCAGCCCTTACGATAGCGGTAGTAGAGGGCATCTGCTATCCGTTTGGATGGGTATAGGTAAGAACACATGTGTCTTGGACCGAGAGATAGATGATGTCATTTGGGTCCATGGGTATCCCAAAGCAGAGGAGGTACGACCAGCTCCTGAGGTTTGCCTGGAGAGGGAGGGTAGGAAGGTCGAAGAAAATTTGGGGGTGGGTGAAGGAGATGAGGCCTTGGAAAAAGAACTGGGAAAGGAGGGTGATGCTGTGGAGGGGGGGCTTGGTGAGGATGTATGCATATGTGGTGCAGGAGAGCGGTTCATCTCAATGAAAATGTCCTATTGGAGAAAGTTGAGGCGGCGGACCGTCCTGTAGTGGAGATCGAGGGGCTGGTACAAAGTTTGGGGAGGGATGGCGAGGATAGGTAGCTCCGTAGTGTCCATCAATGCATCTACCTTCTTCTCAGTGGCATTGGGGAGGAGGGGCCGAGGGTGTTGCTGGTGGCTGTGCGGCTGCTGCTTCCATGACTTCTAGCTAGGCCTTTGGTGGAGCATCTCTTGAGTTATCTCACGATAGCATTGGAAGTCTATATTTGTTTTGTTGAGGGCTTCTTCCATGGCTGTAGCTCTTTGTGCTGAAAGTCTTTGGTTATGGCTTGGGTGAGAGAGAGGTCATGGATAGCCCTCTGTGTGGCCTCTTGTGCTACTCGGAGAGCTGGTGCTAGAGTTCTTAAATGGTGGAGAGGGCGTTGATCAAGTGCTGCTCCTTCTTGCTGAAAGTCTTTGGTTATGGCTTGGGTGAGAGAGAGGTCATGGATAGCCCTCTGTGTGGCCTCTTGTGCTACTCGGAGAGCTGGTGCTAGAGTTCTTAAATGGTGGAGAGGGCGTTGATCAAGTGCTGCTCCTTCTTATCAATGACCTTTTGGAGATCAATGTTGTTCAGTGTTGTAGATGTGTATAGATCCTTGGCATTTTCCAGTCTTGAGCCCTCGCAAAGCAACATTTGTTGTTGTGCCAAATGATGCAATCTCCTGATGGCGATAGATATAGTCTGTCATCTGTGTTATGACCTCGTGGGCCATGTGAGAGAAGCCCTGGGCGAAGTTTGGTACTTCCCCATGTGTTGCATGGGCACTCTCTGCATAAGCTTTGCTAGATTTGAAGCTTCTTGTGTGTGCCCAACAACGGCGTGGAGGGTTTCGGTATTGAAGTGGGATGATTGAGGAGAGGAAGGGCCCGCTTCAGAGTAATAAGGGGGGAAAGGAGATGATCCTTCAGGGGGCAGGGTTTTAAAAAGGTTTTGTTCCAAAAAGGCCTGTCTCTATTAAAGTGTAATTAGCCCCTGTATCTACAAGAGCTAATTTTTGGGCAAAGCTTGTCGAGGTGGTCATTCCTAATGATAACCAAGAAAGCTTAACCTCCCATTCTTCCTCTTCGAGGTCAACCACTTGGGCCATGTTTACCATGGTATTTTTATTCCTGAGTTTGGCTTGCCTCGCCTTTAGCCTCTTGTTGGGCTACATGTTTTATTTCTTTGTGGTTATTTTTTATTTGTTTCTTATCAATAAATGGCCCATTAGGACATTTTGGAGGTCATTTGTAGGGCCTTTAAGAAATTCACAAATTTCTAATTTTTCTCTCTAGAAAATGTGTATAAAATAAATAAAAACTAAATTTCAAGATGTAAAAGTTCTAATCTTTCATTTAAGAACATTTGGACGCTTGTCATAAAGTCCATGTACCTCATGTCTACACCCCATATTGCATTTATGATGTGAGAGATGTGGAATTGACGGCGCGAAACACGGGCACACATCACTAGAAGAACGCAGGTATTTGATATTGGCAGCATTGAACTCGGGCACGCTTAGTAAACTCCAGCTGAGGGAATGGGGCCAAGTTAAAAAATATAATAAACATGGCCATCAGCAGCAGCAAATCCCTCACATGCACAATCCAAATGTAGGGAGGAGATAAATTGAAGAATAAAAGAAAAAACCCCCAAAAATGAGTGAATGCTCACATAAGATGAAGAGTGGACTAAGGACCAAAGAAAACATTTAAAAAACTGAATTTTGACACCTCTCAGAGTGGGGATTCCCCCTCATGAAGGAGGTTCCTTTTTTCTCATCATTACTCCCCAATTTTAAATCAATTAAATGAGATATTTCATCTCTCCTCTCTCCTATTTCAAGTCTAGTTCCAAAAAGTAAGCTGAACTAACCTAAAAATGGTCAAAAATTGACCAAACTGATCTGGAAAATTCTAGAATCAGTTAGAGGCTCACTTTTTCTTATAAATAGAAGCCTCCCCCTTTGTAAAAGCTTAATGGTGTTTATGCACTATTACTCTACTCTTACCCTGAGTCATTTACATTGAATTTCTTGACAATTCAATTATTTTTGGCTTAATCCTCTCCAAAGCAATTTGTTGGTGGCCACTCTTGCTTCAAACAAGAGTAGAACCCTCAATCCCTTAAGCCAAAGGAAAGCTTACAACTCCATGTAAGCTAATTTTTTCTTACTTTTTAATTTTAAATCTATGGTTTTCTTGATTTTCTTGTTTTATAGATGATTGAAGTCTAATGCTATGCCTTGATGAAAAGGCCACCCCCTTCTCTTCTTTACATTCCAGCCTTTCTTTATCCTAGAATGATTAACAAATAGATTAATTAAACTTTTCTTATTGTTTACTCTCTTGGAATTAAAAATTGTGTAGTCCTATACATCTAATTGGGGTTAATGTAAGTTGAAATTGGAATGAAAAAAATGAGAAATGGTCAGCCATACAAAGGAGGTTATGGCAAAAATTTCTAAAATTTTGGAAAAGAAAGTTTGTTTTTATGTTATTTTAAAAGAGTAATTCCCACCGTTTGTGCATTCCAAAAGAAATATTCTAATTTATTCCATGTACATATTCACTTATGAATATGCATGGATATCACTGATATTAATTATTAAATTTAATTTCTATGCAAAGAAAGATGCATAATGGAATTTTTTTAATTATAAAAGTGTTATTTTCATTGAATTTAATTTCTATGCATAGAGAGATGCATGCATAATGGAAATTTTTTTATTATAAAAGTGTTATTTTCATTGAATTTAATCTCTATGCATAGAAAGATGCATAATGGAAATTTTTTTTATTATGAAAGTGTTATTTTCATTGAATTTAATTTCTATGCATAGAAAGATGCATAATGGAAATTTTTTTATTATGAAAGTGTTATTTTTATTGAATTTAATTTCTATGCAAAGAAAGATGCGTAATGGAAATTTTTTTTATTATGAAAGTGTTATTTTCATTGAATTTAATTTCTATGCATAGAAAGTTGCATAATGGAAATTTTTTTATTATAAAAGTGGTATTTTCATTGAATTTAATTTCTATGCATAGAAAGATGCATAATGAAATTTTTTTAATTATGAAAGTGTTATTTTCATTGAATTTAATTTCTATGCATAATGGAAATTTTTTTATTATAAAAGTGTTATTTGCATTGAATTTAATTTCTATACATAAAGGAATTTCTTTATTTTAAAAGTGTTATTCCTATTAAATTTGATTTTATGCATAAATAGATGCATAAAAGGATTTTCTTTTATATAAAAGTGTTATTCCCATTGAAGTTGATTTTTATGCATAAATAGATGCATAAAGAATTTTTTTTATCAAAATTAGAATTCTCTTTAATTCTATGTTTAATTTATATGAGTCTTTGATAAATGAATAAGTAAATACTCTAAGAGAGAAATTTCTATCGTTTTATACTCACACAGATTGTAAAACGAAAATTCAAGAAATCTATCGAGATTGATCAAAATATTTAGATAAATGATTAATTTATTCCTCATTGGAATTCGTACTTAATTTAGAAATCAGTTAAGTGAATATTCAAAGAAAGAAATTTAGTAAAATAGTAACTGAATTATCAAACCCTTTTCGAGAAAGATTGTTTAAGAAAAATCTTAACAGACTCAAACCTTGAATCAGAGTATGACCAAGACCAAACTCTCTCGTCAATTTCAAGGAAAGAAGATGTGACCAGTTCAGGAAAATATACTCAAATTGCCCGCTAAACCTAAAACTGAGTTTGAGACCCTTCGAATTGATATGTGGATCAAGGTTACAGGATTCGAGAAATTCTGTTATGAAATTCAGTAATTCGATCAAGAAGTTTTGAGATACTGATTCATGAAATACTCCTTGTATTCAAAAGAAAATCAAACTGAAAACTTGCATAGAAACCCTGTTTTCTTAAACTATCTTATGCCAGAATGCTAGAGGGAGCATTTGGTATATGTTTTTCGAAGGGAAGTTTGGTTGCAATAGCTGACGGGGAGTGTTCAAAGGACAGCTCACGTAGCAAAGCCTGCCCAGGTCTTGACATGCCTCGGTATGGTTAAATTGGTGTGCGTTCGGTACGATGGACGAGGGCTGACGAAGCGGTCCCTGACAGGACACCTAAGGAGGATCCTGGAGGGTTCTGACCACGCGATGCACGGGCTCGCGGTGCCTAGGACACCTATGCGTATGTCCTGGAAGATATGTATGATGGACGAATGACTATTGTAATTTGATATTGGATCTCATTGTTGCTGTTAACGGAGAGTCCAGAGTGATTCTGTTTTTTGAGAAACAAGGGACTCAAATTATGGAATTTTTGAGTTATGACATCCGTAACCAATAACTGTTTGTCAATGGATTGTTTTATAAGTTAAAGTTTTAAAGAGGAGTGTGTGTGTATCTGTATTCGAAAGCAAAAGCTAAGAAAGGCATTCAATTATGGGTGGGTGAGTAATTGTCTAGTTCTACCGATTCCAGTGGTTGGGTGGTGGGGCTAACCCATGGGCCGGATGGGGTTAGGCTGGAATCAGTGGAGTTTTAATAATGAAATCGAAATAATAGGAATATGCTTAGAACTCAAGTAGTTAAATAAAACCTGAAGACTTTCTCAAATGATTAGATCAACGGCTCTGCCTGATTTCGGTTAGGAAAAAAGTGTAGTCTTCCTTCTATCTGGTTTAATCAGGTGAAGGATAGTTTAGTCTCTTGACCCCGTTAGAAAATTCGTTAAGAAAATCAAAAAGGTGGAATCATCCCCATTTCCTGGGCAAGAGAAATTTTCCCAGTTTTGGTTTCGAAATGACCACCAGATTAGTCTCGTGTCCGGATATTAGAGGGCAAGGCCCCAAGTGAAAAACCCTGCCCCGCGCAAGAGGAAGCTACTTCCACTGCTAGCAAGTGTGAATCCGGTAGCGGAGGGGGTAGAGGGGTCTCACTGGTATCAGAGCACTATTGTAAACTTATGAAACTGCAGGAGAAATTGCCTAAAATTTTAAAGTAAATCTGGGAAATAATGTTTTCACTTGCTAAGATTATGTTTGAAATGAACTTCATAAATTAAAAACTCATAAATTGAACAGGATTTATAGATGGACACCCCAAATCTGTCTAGCATTCCTGGACTTTCCCAAAGTCAGGATATGATTGCCTTTGCCTTCTAAAATCTCATCAACTTTGCTACAACCCGAGAAAGCAGAGTGAGGCTCGCTCATCAGCATATGTGGTTCTGTGGAGGGCAAAGTATTAACATTAATACCAATCAGCGTCAGAGACTCAGACTGAATATCTCGCTAGCCATGATCTTGATAAGGCTAGGAGTTATTCATTATGTCCAACTCTATAATCATTCACCTTGAAATTTTAGAATTTCTTGCCGTGTTTTTAGACTTCTTAGCCACTTTATTCCTAGGAGTAGAATTGCAACACCATTATCAGTGAGGATGAATCGTGTATATCATAGCATGTCTCCATCAAAGTATCGCCTTTTTATGCGTATGCGATTGAGGTAGCGACTTTTGGAGCCGAGATGGTCTATGTATATATCAAAAACTTTTGATAATAAATGATGTTTTGCAAAAGATTCCAAATTGTTTTCGTGGCTGTGAATATTGGTTAGTAAAATTATCAGAGAGTGAATCTTGTTTTCAAGAATTATGATGGAATATTTATTTGTTTAAGAAATAAATCTCAAAAACTAAATAGTCATCATAAATCTAATGACAAAGTTAAGTTGACAAAAATCTTGTTTTGTCAGAATCATGAGGCGTGTGGCCTGTGCTAGGCAGCGGGATCCTCTTACCAATGATGAAGAGTTAGATTCGGACATTCGTAAAGCCCTGCACCGATCCCAACCTGGTCCATTCAAGGGTGAAGGGGAACAGTTAGGAGAAATAGTGGGAAAAATGGTCGAGGCAATGGAAGAATATTTTGATGTAACCGGTTATAATGAGAGGAGCAAGATGGCTCTCGCCAGATTGAAAATTGTGGAAACGGCCAGGGTCGCATGGAGGAACCATTGTGAGACAAACCGTCTCGACCGAAATACCCAGACTTGGTCAGATCTTAAAGCTTACCTCAAGAAGAGGTTCTGTCCTCCGGGCTTCCTGGAAACCAAAATGAATGAGTTCTTGGAACTGAAATAGGATAGCCGGCCAATTGAAGAATACCATCAGGCATTTGCCCTTCTCCTCAAATATTCTCCACTTTTGGATGAAAAGCAATTGATGGCCCGATTCATTCGAGGGATGAACGAGCCATTGGACACTTTAGTGAAAAGTGCCAAACTAGTCTCAATGGGAGAAGCTGTCAGAATGGCAAAGGACTTTGCTAAGGCATTTGTTGTTAAGGTCCTGCCAAAGCCTGCACCCTCAAACTTTAAAAGGTTCCAAACTCCAAAAAGTACTTCAAACTTTCAACTCCCAAAGAGGCAGCAAGGCCCAATTTAGATTCAAGATGCTGGGAGATTCAGAAGTGAAGGAAGACCTTTCCCTCATAACACTTTCTCTGGAGCCCCACCTTTCTCAAGGATTTAGAGGGATGAGCTTAGAAGTGAGAACGGTGTTTTGGATGTTAGGGTTTCGGTCAGCTTAAAGACTGCCCAACTCCTACCATGTCAAGAGGACAGGGAAGTTAAGGACCCAGGGTGCCAAATCCGTCTCACCACAATCAGGGCAATCCCAGGACTCCAGCTCAACCATCTGCCTCTGTTCAGAGTAATCTCAGAACTCCCTCCCAGAACTAGGGTAACCAAAGAGAGTTTCGCCCCAAGATACAGCAACTAGAGCAGTTACGATAGCAGTAATGGAAGAGGAAAGAGGTCAAATTTATGCCACAATTGAAAACCAAGGGCCAAATCATCAATTCTCTGTCATCCATACTCTAGCTGAGTATAAGGGTAAGTCATTCAAGCTTTTGATTGATTCAGGCAGTACTCATTCATTTATTTCCCCAGGATGCTTGTGTAAGCTAGTCTTAGAACAGAAATTAGGGAAGCCTATGCAAGTTGAATTGGCCAGCGGGAAGATTCTTTTCACTCACCATGAGATAGATCGTATTGAGCTTCATCTAGATGGGAATGTAACAGGAATTTGATTTTGAAATCAAGTACTGGCTAGGCAAAAAAATGTGGTAGGAGATGCCCTCAGCAGAAAAGCCTCCTTGGTTGATCACAGTGGTGTCAAATCCATTGATTAATGAAGCAAGAGAGAAGATCATGCAGGATAGTTTCTTTGGCCCTATTGCTACCCTACTTATGTAGGAAAGCAAAACTCCTCAGGAGTTGAATAGAGTCCAAGGGTACAGCCTGGTGGATGAAGGAGTTAGTTATGTATTATAATAGCAGGCTATGCATTCCCAACAATGATGAGGGAACTAAGGGTCAAATTCTGAATGAAGCCCATGATAGCCTAGCAGGACATCCAGGTTTCATCAAGACCTACATGTCTGTAAAGAAAAGATTCTTTTGTCTTGGACTAAAAAAGGATGTACTTAACCATGTACGTCAATGCCTGATTTGTCAGAAAGTCAAAGCAAAGAGAGTAAAAATGCATGGGAAATTACATCCATTAGACATCCCTTATATGAAGTGGAATGTATTAGTATGGATTTTATTACTGCTGGACTACCTTCAGTGCAATCAAGTTACAACTCCATCTTCGTGGTAATTGATAGACTAACCAAAGTTGCCCATCTGATTCCAGTAAAAGAAACCTACACTGCAAAAGTGGATGTGGCCAGAGTGTTCCTCAAGGAAATCATTAGAACTTGTTTGGGGTCTTCTTGGGCCCTTTAATTTGCCCCAAGCCTAATGACAGTCATTAAGGAATGGTGCAATGGGAGAAGGCCATGTGGAGAAAAATGTTGGCTTTCCCTGCCCCTAATATGTAGGGGTCAAACTTGAATCATACGTTTTTTTTAAGAAATTGGGCTGAAAAATGCAAAATCTTTCAATAAAATCAAATTTCCCACCTTTTTTTAATAAAGACAGCTCAAACTGGCATAAATGACCCCACCTCAAAAAGTGGGCTAGGGCCAGAAACGCCCCCCCATCATTATCCCTCATTTAAAGCTACTTTTCCCTCTCCCCACTCCCTCTTCCTCTCTCTAAAACTAGCAATTCGGTTTTGAGTCTCTCTCTAACTAAAAGAATCTTTTTTGGCCTCCTCCCTCCCCATTCTGCCTTCCCCTTCCCTCCTAAAGTTAGATCTATCTTTCTGTGCCTTCTTGGCTATGGAAAGCTTGGAAAACAGTCCACTTTTTCCCCCATCAAGTCCATCCTCTCTTGCTTGCACACATTCTTCACTCTCCTCTTGCTAGCTTATACACATTCTTCACTCTCCTCTTGCTAGCTTATACACATTCTTGACTCCTCTTGCCAGCTTATATGCTCTGCTCACATTTCCATACATGTTGAGAAGGGTGTTCCCTACTGCAAGGTCTACCATAAGGATAAGGCTCCATAATTCACACCACACTCATATACAAAAGCTTCGAGACCAAACTCAGCCTCGGCTCGTCTTATTGAACCTCATTTACAATATGAACATATGTACATGGGCATCATATAATGACTCAAGTCATGGCACTTAATCTTTAATGGCCTCATATGCACGGTTTCACACCATAAACGTGCCATGGCACAACTTCCACCCCCTCTAAACCTGCACATCCTCTGGTATGTGCCAAATTATCATCAAGATCCACATATAACTGGATGTCATCTTCATCTTCTACATTACCAGGAAGATCATCCTCTTCCTCTTCAACCATATCCATACTATCACTGTCAAGCCTCTCATCCTGAGTCTCCTGTGAATCAAAAGGATCACTGTCATGCCTTCTTTTATACATCTTGATTCTTTTACCTGCTACAAGATTCTTTATCTCTGTTCCATCAAGCTCACACAGGGTATACGTGGCATTTCCATGCACATGCTTGACAATGTAAGGGCCAAACCATCTTTTTGCAAACTTTCTTTGAACAGTGAACTGGTTGTCAAGGCTACTATCATACATTAGGACCCAATCACCTTCTTCAATAGGTTTTGGCCGGAGTCTGTGTCTTCTATCAAATCTTTCTTTATTTTTCAACCTTGCATCTTTCAAACGAGCTTTAGCAAGCTCTACATCTTCAGGCCTCCTCTCCAGCTGCCTTATTCGCAATGCAAGGAGGTCTTCCCTGTTCAATCCTTCCACCTAGGGTAATACATTCCAAGTTGGAACTACTTCTTCAACTGGCATTACTGGCTTCTGACCATACATTTGCAGGCATGTATCCTGTCACACTGAGCTATGAGTTGTACGGTCAGCCCACAAAGCATATGGTAGTAGCCTTGGCCATTCCCGCATTCTTTCTCTCCATGCCTTAGCCAAAGCTTTAATGATTGGAGGATGTCCTCGCTCACTTTTACCATTGCCCTCAGGATTGTAAGCACATGTTAGGTACAGTTTGATGCTAATTCTAGAGAAGAATTCCCTTGCTTCTTCAACATCTAGCTCACCCCTATCAGCTGTTATTTTCCCAACACAACCATACCGGCAAATCACATCTTCCAAGAGAAATTTGCATATTGTTTCCGTACTCTTTGTTCTAAGAGCACGCCCCTCTACCTGATTTGTCAAATCTTCTCTTGCAAGTGCTATGTACCGCATCTACCAAATTCCCAAAGGCATTGTAACTAGATACACTACCCATTTGTAGTGCATGGCAGGTGGGTAGGTTGGTTGCAAGCCATCACGATGTCGCACATTTGAGTACATTTGACATACCATGCATGTTTCCACATATTGGGAAATATCCTTGTACATTCCTTTCCACCAATATCTTTCCTTTATTTTGATAAAGGTGGCCCACACACTTCGATGTCCAGCCCCCAGAGACTCTCATGGAATTCTTTCATGAGATTCCCTTGAGTCTCTTTATCACATATGACTCTCTGTGGCATAGCATTCCTCTCTTAGGATGCTTCCAGAGGCAACCATCCTTTAGAAAATAACCATATGCTTTTCTGCGGATCCTCTTAAATTCTGAGTCAGACCAATTTTCCTGTCTTGACAGAGTACTCAAGTATTGACCAATAAGCAACCAATCTCCTTCATACATTTCCTCAGTAAAAGGCTCAAGTGCATTTGATAGGCAAGTATGGTCCCCTTTTGCATATGCAGTAGTGTAGAACTTTGTACCTACATCATCAATGTCACTAATCATCTCTTCTTCATCTTCATACCTGGCTCTTGATAGCATATCTGCAAACAACTGGGTTATCTTTTCCTGCAATATGCTCAAATTCAGGATTTAGTGACTTGATATAGGCAATCCACCTAAGCATAGCAATATCTCGAGTGGTGCAGCTCACAATCATCCCAAGAAGTGGCAAGCAATCAGTTTCCACAAGTACAGATGTCCCAATAAGATATTCTTTTTCACATTTTAGAGCAGTGACTATTCCCCATAACTCTCTCTTGATCTGCGGATATTTTTGTTGTCCAATACTTAATACCTTTGCTCCAAATCTGATTACATACCTGTGATCATCCTCATCATCTTGCCCTACTGCCCATCCTATCCCAGTAGGACTAGTATCAACTGTAACAATCACAGGCTTGGTACACTCATAATCTGCCTTCCTTACAGTAGGTGATGATTGGAGCAAACATTTCAGCTTCCGCATAGCTTTAATATGTACTGCACTCCACAAAAATTTTTGATTTTTCCTCAAAAGTTGATAAAGAGGATCTGCTACATGTGCATAATGTGGGATATCCAAATAACATAAAAGACACATGCACCAAGAAATCTCCTCAGCTCTGTAACATTAATGCATATCTCTTTCATTCTTTGTATTGCATCTATCTTGGCTGGGCAAGGTCGGCGTCCACTAGTACTACAAAGATGCCCCACTATTAGCACTTCACCAACCCCCAAACACTGATTTCGGTCCAGATAAAGTAAGATTTACCTCTTCAAGCCTGGATAAAATCATATCACAATCCTTTATATGATTCGCCACAAACTTGCGGCACCCCCTCGAATCCAAATCCCTATCTTTGTCTTTCTCATCACAGCCTTTTATTGGCACATCATCCAGAAAAGGCATAGTTATTTGTGGTATGAAGTCTCGCAAGACTTTATTCATTCCATTCATCATATGCGCCACTGAGTTGGTGGCTCCCTGTGGTAAGGTACACATCCTTACTAATCCCAAAGGAGTTTTCATTGTGGTCAAGTCCCTGCTTTGTATATCCAGCTGGAACTGATCATATCCCGAATACAGATCACCCATAGAGTATATAGCTTTCCCTGCAAATGCTTCTGCAAACTCATCCACAATCGGACCTGCTCCCACATTCCTGATTGTGACTTTGTTTACAGGTTGCATGTCTTGAATGAAACGCAATGTTCCATTTTTCTTTGGCACGGTAAACCATCTGTTGGAATATGGAGCGCATGATGGCTCCAAAATTCCCATCCTGATCTTTTCTTTTAGTAATTCCATCAGCTTTGGCAAGAGAGCCTTTGGTACTAGAATCGGCCAGGTTCCAAGGTACATGTGGTATAGTGAAGATCACCATTGGCGCTGTTACACTTGGATCAACACAACCTATCTCATGCGGCTGAAAAGCAAAGGCTTTCCCATGTTTCACAAGCATTTCCTCAAAGCATTCCCTTTCAACTAGCAACAGAAAATCTTTTTCACCAATCTTCAGCTCTTTTAGAGTTTTCTTTGTAAACTTATGCCCAATTTTCTTCGGATCTCTGAGATTCGGTTGCATAGAGGCTTCATCTATTTTTTCCTTGCTTCCTGGTGGCAAGGGCAAGGCAACTGGTTTCACCTTCTTTGCAACTGTTTTGTACTTTGTATCAACATGAGCATCCATCTCACAATTCATGTTTTTACATTCCATCCCCTCAAATTCCCGGATTATATCATACATCCCCACAGATGACACCTCTATCATCTCATTTCCACCCTGTAAGCATGCTCTTCCCATATCAAAAAGCACATCCATAGTATCCACAAATGACACCTCATCAAGCACCCCTGAAATAAACTCATTCTTCTCCAAAAGACCACATTGCTCAAGACTTGTTTGTTCATTTTGTACATGTCTACGCATGCCACGCTTCAAATCCTTGCTTTTTACAAAGACCAGTGACCCATAGCTAGAAAATCCCTGAAAATTTGCTGAAAAGTTATTTACATTGATTGAGTCCTGCGAGAACTCATTTTCCCTTGTACCATTGGAATCCCGCTTTACAATGGCACACCTGGCCAAAATCCCTCATCTCCCTGTAGTTCATGAATTCTCTATTTATCTTTGGGAGTGACTGTGCTCGAAGAGACTCACGGTTCCTTTCATGGTTAATGCAAACTGTCAAGAACTGAACAGCTTTCTTGCCATCTTTACTCCTTATTCTTGCATATGCCGAGCCATCATCCAAAACTTTTGTTTCCATCCTCACAGCTGTAATGTAGGGTTGCCCAAGGATGAGGGGATACGATGACATCTCCTGAACAAAGAAGTTTTGATCATCCTTCACATCCCCTATAGTTACCCTTACATTTGGACATGCTGCATAGAGCTCTCCAGATGAGTTATTAGCTGCTTTAATCATCCACCCATAATCTACATCCATTGGCCACTTACATTTGTTGTAGAGATTTTTAGCCATAAGATTTATTTCAGACCCATGGTCGATTAGAGCGACATACGGCTCTTCCAAGTCACCTATCTTGACAAGGGTTTTAGTGGTGGCCCTTGCCCAATGGCTCCTGGAGTAATGACTCTTTGTAAGAACTTCTTTTTCATCATCCTCTTCCACAAAGCGCACTTGTCGTGCCCCTTCAGCAGAGTGATTACATTTCACCACATTTTCTCTCTCTTCCTTTTACTGTACCTGTACTCCATGAGTCTTGGAAGTGCTTGCCTCCCCTTGTGATGGAATAGATTCAATTATGGACTGCCTTTTCCTTTGTATAATATCAATTATCTCATCATGGAATTCTTTCTTTGCAATCTTCCCCTAGTGTAAATTCCACCCTGCTGTTTAGAATCCTCTCTTCAAGCACCTTTTTGAGATCTGTTGCGGCTTCAATATCAGATTGAAGCTTGTAGAGTGGACTTTTCCCTTTACCCTTCTCCTTCTCATGCTTCATTTTTGCTGGCACTTCTTCCATTGATACTTCCTGTGGAGGTCTGCTATGCGGTGGAGGCATATGTGATGGCCCAGGATCCTTCTTTTCACTACCACGAGTGACCCTTTTTGATGGCCCTCCTTCCTCATTTTCCCTCTTACGCTTTTCCTCTACCTGTGCCTCATTATTCTGGCATTTTGCAATGTAGGCATGAACAGATAAAGAATCCACAGGCTCTTCCCAGCCAGTCTCTCAAGATGTATAATACAATCACCTGCCTCATGCAAAGCCTGCTTAGACACCTTCTTTGACGCAAGTAGTTCCATTATTGATGGCCAAAAATCTTCATTCTCATAATCTTTATCATTCTCAGATTCCTGCTTTGATTGACCAACCTTTAACCCATAGGTTGCTGCCTCAACCATAAAGATGGCATGTCCAGCGACCATGTCCTCAACCATAGAGATGGCATGTCCAGCGACCATGTCCTCAACCAGTTTTTTCATCCCTCCTTTTCCAAAGTTTGTGCTTAATGGAAGACCAGTCTCTGTAAGGTGGATTTTTCCATCTTTGAAAAACACAAGCTGATTTCTGAGGGCTTCTTTATAGCTAACACAGTCTTTCTTTGCATGTTCTGGGTCATCACACCATATGCATCTGAATGTAAACCCTTCTTTGCTTTGAGGCCTTTGCATAGAAGCCTTCCCTAATGGTAGCCCTTTTTCCTCAATCCTGGACATCTTTAATTTTAGGTCTCGCATACCCTTAATAAGCTCATCCATTGGCCCTTCTACCTTTGGGATTGTAGTAGCTAGTTTTGGTAGATTCTCAGGGGTAACAGCAGTTATAGGAGTTGTTGAGCTCATCACCATTTTATCCCTCCTTCGCTGCCGCTTTGCTAGCATGGTGACCGCATCCTCGACATCATTCCAATCATTCTTTAGCCCTTGCTCTGTATCCTTATCCTCAAGGAGGATTTCCAGTTTCTCTTGGAGATCTTTCCCAGCTGCTTGTAAGAAGAGCTCTATTTTTTCTCTGTCCAAAGTTGTGCGCTCTATCCTTGACAGCTGGGCATAGCGCTTCTCAAACTCTCTTAGCAACTCTGTGGCAGAAATTCCCATTTTGGGTTTTGTGACCCATTCCAAGAAAGTTCGTTTGGTCACTCGCTCGAAATCCTCCATGAAATATTCATCCTTTAAAGCAAGCTTGAACTCCTCCCAATTTCTGCCACCATGTGCTGTCTGCAATCCTCTTATGCACTCTCTTATTTTAGGAACACATACCAGCTCAAAGCTTCGAACCATATCCTCCTTAGTCACCCTATTTAGCTCCATTTCCTTTGGTACTTTGTGATATCCTTACCATCAAATTGATCCACCTTTTTCACAATTGATTGCAGTGCTTTAGTCATGGAAATTTGCCCCCTCTCAGCAGCTTGCTGCTGTTGCATATACATAGTAAACATCTAAAACATTTGCATAACCTCGGGGTCAAAATGAACCCCCTGTCCCTCAGGATTCTCAGCCATAGCTTCCCTGTGTATTTCACCACACTCTCACCCCAACAGTTTCACGTCGAGTTCACCAAAAAGCTGTCGTGACGTGGACGATGTCGCTGGGAAAGTACGAGACTTCTAGCTGTGAGAGTAGCTTCTAATCCCAACAAAGAAACTCACACACATAACTCCCCAAGGAGCATAAGACATCTACATTTTTGATGACATAAACATGTGCCAATTCACCTCAATACATCCCTGAATTCAGCCTGATGATTGCACATAAATTGTGTATCAAGAGCATGTCCCGTTCCAAGCATAGATTTACTGACTCCTTTTTCCAAATGCCTCAAACCAATCACATGTAGGCATAACACATTTTACAAATGATTTCCATATACATGTGACCATTCACATCACATATACCATATAATGCCAATTCCATTATTCTAAAATGTCTCTTGATCACCTGAAAACCTGCTTTCGGATTCCAACAATTCACAAGGCAGAAGATGGCACATGGAGCATGTACAACATATTCATCTGTCTTTTAAAAAAAAAATCACCATGTCTAACAATCCAAAACCAAATGCCTGTTTTATTCCATGGTTCTTCAAAACCATATATACTTTCAAAGGTTTCTAAAAAAAACTTCTATACGATTTTTTTTCAAATCGTTAATAACATCAAATAAGATTTCACTTATCTGAGTGAAAAAAGTGAATTTTTCTTTGTTTTTGCTATTTCCCATGCACTGCAATTTGCGCCAGGATCACAAAGCATCATGTAATGTGTAATTTTTTCGAAGATCCTCTCCTATAATAGCTCTCCATTCACTCATTAATTCTAATCCCTAGAAGCTGTATACAGTAGGTGTCGTTTTGATTTTAAAATCACTGCTAGAAGACGCCTTGGTTCTCATTTTCTGCACACACCAACGATATGCGCCCCCCCTCTCTGGTTTTTCTCTCCTTCCCACAAGGAATTCGGGCGCACGCCCTTTTGCAGCTAAAATTTCGTATTTCCAAAGTTCCAAAAACACTTGCGCCACCTTTTTTTTGCATTAATTTCGGATATCTCCTTTTTTGTTACTGCCACACGCAAGCTGCCGTCTTCACTACCTTCTATACATGTGATATATCTACTCCTCTACTAATGCATATGCTTGGACCAAAGCTGCATCAAACATCATATACATATCATGAGTCTACTTAAGCATGCATCATGCTTGCACTCCCATAAGAGGTAATCATTGACTCGGCCCATCGATACCATAGAGAAGCTACTACACATCATGCACATGGGTAGCCATTTACATCATTTACATAACCCTTTGGCGAGCCACTCATACCATCATTTACATAGCCATGCAGACCATGTACATAATTGAGTGTTTCCAACTTACTCATGAAGTCTGAGTAACAGCAGAACCACCACCACCACCTTACTCACAAGAGCCATCTTGAAATAGCTCTCACTAGCATAGTTGCCACTAGGTTCACCATCCATGGGCATGAAGATATTATTGAAGGGATCATTCTGCCTATGAGGATACACAAAGACTTTGAATGTGTGCAGTATCTTATTGAAGTTCTTCTTGTTTTGCTCATTCCGAGTAAGAACTGAAATCATGGCATTCCAAGACATGATATCTCCAAAGGGTATTCTTCAAAACCAATCCTTATATCATACATGCTCTCACATTTCCATACATGTTGAGAAGGGTGTTCCCTACTGCAAGGTCTACCATAAGGATAAGGCTCCATAATTCACACCACACTCATATACAAAAGCTTCGAGACCAAACTCAGCCTCGGCTCGTCTTATTGAACCTCATTTACAATATGAACATATGTACATGGGCATCATATAATGACTCAAGTCATGGCACTTAATCCCATGCATCTGTATTTGCATGTAATGGCCTCATATGCATGGTTTCACACCATAAACGTGCCATGGCACGACAACGTGCTTTTACAAAATGGGGTATTGATTTTATCGGTCCCATTAAACCTCTATCTCGTCACACGCATGCCGAATATATTATAGTCGCAACAACTGACTATTTGACCAAATGGGTAGAGGCAAAGGCTACAGTTAAAAATGATGCCATAACCACAGCCAAGTTCTTGTATGAGTATGTGTTTACACGCTATGGCTTACCTATTGAAATCGTTAGTGATCAAGGTGTGCACTTTGTGAATGAGGTTATAGAGTTTTTGCTTCAAGAATTTATGGTAATTCACAAGTGTTCTGCACCCTATCATCCCCAGACCAATGGACAAGCTGAGAGTACTAACAAGATTCTCTGCACGGCACTCACAAAGATTGTTGAGGGACATAGGACTGATTGGGAACAAAAGTTGCACTCAGTTCTTTGGGCATATAGGACAGCCTATAAAACATCTGTGGGGGCACAAACCCATTTGAGCTTGCTTTTGGGATAGATGCAATTCTTCCCATTGAATTTCTTGTACCTACTCTACGAGTTGCTAAACAATTGGACTGGACTGGTCATGAGCTTTCACAATGCATTGATGAATTGGAAAAGCTTGATGAGACCCGCTTATTGTCGGTAATGGGGATGTATGCTGAGAAGAGGAGACAAAAGCAATGGTATGATAGAAATGTAACAACTGGCAGATTCAAAAAAAGGGACCTTGTGCTCTTGTACACACTTAAGAAGCATAAGCGAAAGCTCAAGAAATGTGGCCTAGGACCGTTTGTGATTAATAAGCTTACTCCAAGTGGTGCAGTGCGTTTAGAGACACTAGAAGGCAATGCCTAACTTCATTAATGGAAGTCGTCTCAAGAAATACAATGAACCATTAATAACTGAAGCCATGCTTCAACAAATGCATGCTGCACACACACGGAAAGAAGCACATGACCTACTCAAACGTCAGGCTCAAGAAGAGGCTAAAGCCAGAGTTGCAAAAGCCAAAGAGCGTCGCAAAGCTTCTATGTTGGCCTTACAGTTGGCTACTGATGAACAATATGTCGATCCTTTCAATATTCAAGTGTGTCTTCATCTTCATGAGACTACCTACTTTGTCTCTGCCTTAATTGACTCTGGTGCAGATTATAATGTTCTCTCGTTTGACACATGGATAGCCTTGGGACAACCAACACTTGTGCACATTCCTATTGACTTACGAAGCTTCTCAGGTGAAGATAACCCTATAGAGGAAAAATGTGTCATTATGATGTCCATTCAGGATCACCAGATGTCAGTTCCCTTTTATGTGGCAAGTAAGTCCAAGGCAGTGGGTAGAGGCTGTTCTCGGTCGATCATGGTTAAGTGCTACCAATTGTTCATTAGATTGGAAGAATAGACAATATAAATTACAAATTGAGTCTGATTGCATCTTGGGATCTGCTGCTCCACGAGTTTTATCATGTCAAAAGGGTGGTAGTTCTACCTTACACAACCCACTTTCAAAATCTACTCTTGAAGCTCCAACATAAATGATGTGGATAATCGATGAGTCCTCAAGTGAGGGCCATGGTTGGCATGTTCCAACTACTCTAGTCACTGTTCAAAGAAGGCCAAGCAAGAAGAAATTATCAATTTGGCTACCCAAAGATGCGTACAAACTTGTACCATCTAGCCTAGTTGCTAAGCCTCCTAAAAAGCACATCTTTTCCAAGCCTAAACCTCAGATTGTTACTCATTGGGTCCCAAAGCATGTTCTTAAAGCACAAGGCTATTATGAGGGTGCAACAGCACTTTGGCTTCCCAAATGCCATGGTTTACTAGAGGTAAAAGAGTGTATCAATAAGATTCCAAAAGCCACCCTTGGTTTTCCATATCAGTGGGTGCAAAGGAAATCAACACAACCTCTTCAAGATAGGATAGGTGGTTGTGATAGCACCTACAAATCTCCTTGTGTTGACCTTCCCAAAACATGTATTGAATCACCAGTTGTCCCAATTTCTCCTTGTTACACAATTCCACCATCAACTTCTGTACCTAAGATAAATCCAACTTTACATGAGTCTCCTTTGAGCATAGATTCTAGCACTTCAATGCCTAAATCCTCTTATCTTGCTCAAATTCCTTGACAATTGCTAACCTTCCCACCTCTTAAGAAGGACATACCCAAAACCAAAGGTAAGGCATTAACACTACAATTGAAGCTCGTTGGTAGATCAGTGTTTGAATAGTCTCACATTTACTAATGTGGTTCCTTATGTCTTTAGAGGATTGTGTTCTTTTTGAGATGATCTTATCTACAATGTTTTTAATTGGGATTGTAATGATGGATATGAGTGTATAAAGTTTGAAGTTTCTAAATTTCATTGTTCTATGACCAGATACCTCCAGATGGATACTTGGCGAGATACATGTCCACCATGCATTGACCCTGATAGTACTCAACCTGAACATCACGGGGGTTATAGTGCTCCTCCTTTTCAAACTCATTCTAGGTACTTTTATGCTCCCTTAGGTGGAAATTGCTGTGGGCATCACTTTGTCACTTTATTCTATCAACAACATCACCCATTTCCACATTGTCAAGAGTGTGCACGACTCGTATTAGGAGAAGCTTCACACATTTGTTGGCTATGCCGCTCTTACTTTCGACGATATGGCACGGGCTTAATGAAACAAATCGTGGGAGTTACACCCCAACGCCATAACCTTCTTGATGTGAGAGTACCAGAGAGAGGACCAAATCAACGTAGATTACCTGAGGAGGTTCAAGCACAACAATGGAGGGATACATGCATAAATGACTTGCAACCACCTATCTTGCAAGCCCTCCTTCCCCCAGCCTCAACATGTCAATTTGGTAGGACCTTGGGTTGTCTTAGCACCTGAGGGCCGATGCCTTGGTTTCCATGGGGTGAGCACTGATGTCTAAAAGATTAAGAAAAAACCTTCAAGGACTCTATCGCCTTGATAGATGCTGGTAGGACTCTATCGCCTTAATTAGATATTGGTAGGACTCTGGGGTACATTATGGGCCCTTGAGACCGATGCCCTCATCTTCATGGGATACTCCTTATGTCAAAAAGAAAGAAAAGGGTCTCTCACTCTTGAGATACTTAGCGGCCTTTAGATTCTCTTGGCGGAGGTCTCTTGGCCATTGCTTGGGTCTCATTGGGATGGAACCTTCCTCTTTATCATCTTTTACACATACAAAAAAAAAGAAAAAGAAAAAGAAAAAGAAGAAGAGGTCCAATCACCATTGCTCATATTTAGGAGTAGGTTTGCCACTTAGGAATAACTTAAACAATTGTAAAACATTGAGACTGCGGTCATAACATGCGGTCATAACATGCGGTGTACAAACACATTGAGACTGCGGTCATAACATGCGGTGTACAAACACACTTGCCTTTGCATAGCACTATCTACCACCTAGTCTCACTTTGACTAGTCTTTACTCACCTTTTTTAGCACTCTTCAAAACTCTAATCAACCTTTCACTTGTATGCTCACGTGTGAGATTGTCATTGCTGGTTTTTTTTTTCAATAAAAGGCTTTACTTGTATCCATTGTTTTTTGCAGCTTTTGCTTCTACTGCGCTCGAGGACGTGCGCAAAATAGGAAGGGGGGAGTGTTGCGTGACGAGTGGTGATCAATGCAAGGATGCAACACAAAGATGCAAGCAGGAAAACAAGTGACATTCTTATTTAGGGCTCTTGTAAAGAGTTCCAAGTTGTAGATGAGTGTGGGAGTGGGCTTAAGAATAATTCCACATGGGAAGTTTTGGGAGTTTTAGGAGTTTTAGTATAAAAAGTGGCTCATTTGAGAGCTTAGGTACACTTTGGGCTAAGTTCATGCAAGAGCTCCTTGGAGAGAGCTACTCTCCCTCTTCTTTGAGAGCTTAGGTACACTTTGGGCTAAGTTCATGCAAGAGCTCCTTGGAGAGAGCTACTCTCCCTCTTCTCCATAGAGGCGAAGACTCTTCTCTCACCCCATCTACATCTTTGTATGAGATAAATCTCTTCATTGAATCAATAGCAATGTCATGAGTCTTTCTCATCCTCTTCTCTAATCATTTTATTCTTATGCATGCTTTTAGTATTTCCTTTTTGTGTATGTGGACTGATTTGAAGCTTTCATGGAAGCTTGATGCTTGAGTGTGTGCATGCTTGAGTGTGTGCATGCTTGTAGGAAGATAGGAGTGGAGTGAGGTCTTTCTCTTTGCTTGTGTGCATAGTGATTGTGTTCCTCTTGCTTGTATTTGTGAATGAATGGGTGTGTAAGAATGAGGGAAAGTTGAGCTTGTGTATGTGCTTAGTCTAGTGTCATGTGATGGTAGCCATAAGCATTCTCTCCATTTGTGGATAAGCTTTTGTGCACCGGTACGGGTTGAATCCCTAGCTCCAAAAGGGATGCAAATCCCATTGGATTGAGCTACACATGGATCATGCTACTCTTGCTACAAGTGAGAGAGTTTTATCTCTCCAATGACCTAAAGAATATTGGACACATGGAAAATGCATGGCCAAGGGTCATCAATGAGACAAGGTGGTTCTACCAAAGGTGCCATGGAGGATGACAAGGAAAGAGGAAAATATTGTCAAGAATCAAATTTTATCTTTTCATATACCAACTGGTGTAATGCACTCATTAAAGGGTGCATTTACAACAACAAAGAAGAAGGGCGAGCATCAATTGTATGGTCTCAAATCACATGATTGGCACAAGATGATGCCACAATTACATGTGGAGAAGACATGTAGATTCTTATTTTCTCTCTCTCTCTCTAGCTTTGTTTTATTCTTTGGGCACTCCTTGGTTTATGTTGTGTGGACTCTATATTTATCTTTTATTGTTTTCAAAATTGATTTCACTAGTTCATACTTTCAATATCAATTGGTGGGTGCGGAGAAGAGAAAGCTTGGAATGCCATCTATAAATTAGGTGGACTGGCAAGGTGAGTTCCAGTCAAAACTATAGATTTGTGCTTTTGGTATAACATATAGCTTGAAATTATCTATTCTTCTTAAATTTATCATTTCTTCCTTTGTTGTGGAATAGGTGGATAGTGTCAAAGGATATTCATTAAGATTCCATTGAGAGAAGGCTCGAGTTGAGTCAATTGAGGCGGTGTGTATGATTGAAGAAAGCTTTCCAAGAAAGCTACTCACAGCTCAATTGCACCTTCATTTGGCAGATGAGGTGGCTATATGTGGCATTGTTCATAGCTGGTGGTGGATGTTCTTTCTTGAATGCTTCATGAAAACCTTGAAGGGATTTGTGAGGCAAAGGGAAAGGCCATAAGGAAGCATGGTAAAGGGATGGTTGGTGCAAGAATCCCTCATATACATCTCAGAATATTTGAAACAAATTGATCCATCTATGCCTAGATTCATGCATAACGATATGAGGATGAATGAATGGTGCCACATGGAAAAGGATGCATGGGAAACCTTGGTGTGGTTCAAAGAATAAAATTATAATTGAGGTGATTTGATTTTAGGGCATGCCATAGGGTGGATTGAGCGATATTGTCATGTTTGTAATCTTGAGATTTGGCATCGAGTTATTGTCATGCATCACTCTGCCTATGGCTATATGGAGCTTGTGGGATCTGCGAGGTATGTCCAATCTTCTTTTGGTGTTTAATGATGCCTTGCTAACGGTTGTGCTTTGTACTTTTGCATATATTAGAATATGTTCTTTGTCTTGTTCTGCGTCCTTACAATATAGTACATCTACATTGTTTATTATCGGCAGACGGGGGATGGATCCACCTGTCTACTTGTTGGATAGTACACCTCTATTTGAGTCCCTTTAGTTGTGGCCATTAGAGTCCATTGCATACCATTATTTGCCACCTGCATTTGAGGGCTAGGGGACATGATGGTGCTGAGTGGTGTGGGAGCATAAAGATTAGACATACATTCATGGCTTGCTATTTGGAGCTGTTGTGCTGTCTCGCGGTGGCATGGTAGTATAGCTAGGTTGCTACACAACCCCAATCTTGAGGGCATGCCTTCACACTGGTCGAATGTGCATTTTGGATAGATGTGGATGACATGGTTATCACGTATTATGTGTGCAACCTCTTCTTCATAGTAGTAAGAAGAGAGTTGGAGGTGAGGAGGCCAGTACTTCACATATTGGCGGGATGATATGGTGGACGTACTAGCAGGGGGAGCAATCCGTACGACTAGTGAGCACCTTCACCTCGCATTCACTGGAACTATTAATTACTATTTTGTTTACTGTTAGGAATCTTTTGGGTGGATTGCCGTGACTCTATTAGTATGGATTTGTGAATTTTATGGGAATATTGGCTAATTTCTTAGGTGTAGTGGTGCTATTTTATTGTGTTTGGCACCTTTCCATGCCTTTTGTTTTTCCACCACCGTCAATTCATATATGAACATTTTTTGCATAGATGATGACTTGGCCTAAAATTTCTTCTTTTTATTTTTTTTCTATGTGAAGTATGCTACCAGAGTATGCTATGGCAATTGTAGGACACATGGTAGGTGATCCTCGATATGATCAAAGATGTCAGTTAGCTTAGTAGCTATGTTCTCATTGTCGTAGTTGTTTTGTGGCCCCTTGTGCCATCTATGAACGGAATGTTGCTGTTAACCCAATTCTAGGCTTAACAAGATCTATCACCATTATCTTACATCAAGGAGTCACGATAGATACACCAAAGGGTCATACATTTAAGATATGAAAAGCAATGGTGTCCAAAGCTACAACTTGGACAGGTGCCCGTAATGGTTTGATGACGGAGTATTTATGGCAATTCCCACTTCAAGAGTGTGTGGTAGCAAGTTAGGATGAAGTCCTAAGTGATGTACTTCATGGATATATTATGAGATTAGTCATTGTAATAGCATTAGGTCTCTTATGAGCCTAAAGTGCCTAGCGCGCCGGACACAGTTTAAGTGAGTGTGAACACTTATGGCCATGCATATAAGTGAATATCTCTCATAATACAACATAATCTCCCATTGTAATAGCATTAGGTCTCTTATGAGCCTAAAGTGTCCAAAGCTACAACTTGGACAGGTGCCCGTAATGGTTTGATGACGGAGTATTTATGGCAATTCCCACTTCAAGAGTGTGTGGTAGCAAGTTAGGATGAAGTCCTAAGTGATGTACTTCATGGATATATTATGAGATTAGTCATTGTAATAGCATTAGGTCTCTTATGAGCCTAAAGTGCCTAGCGCGCCGGACACAGTTTAAGTGAGTGTGAACACTTATGGCCATGCATGTAAGTGAATATCTCTCATAATACAACATAATCTCCCATTGTAATAGCATTAGGTCTCTTATGAGCCTAAAGTGCCTAGCGCGCCGGACACAGTTTAAGTGAGTGTGAACACTTATGGCCATGCATATAATTGAATATCTCTCATAATACAACATAATCTCCCATTGTAATAGCATTAGGTCTCTTATGAGCCTAAAGTGCCTAGCGCGCCGGACACAGTTTAAGTGAGTGTGAACACTTATGGCCATGCATATAAGTGAATATCTCTCATAATACAACATAATCTCCCATTGTAATAGCATTAGGCCTCTTATGAGCCTAAAGTGCCTAGCACCGGACATAGTTTAAGTGAGTGTGAACACTTATGGCCATGCATATAAGTGAATATATCTCTCATAATACAACATACTCTCCCATTGTGCAATTGAGTATTGCTCTTGCTAATCCTCTTACTAATCTCTCTTCCTAATGCATGCTAGTGGGTGTGTGTGTGTGAAGTGAGGTGAGAGGAGGGACGATGACCCGTAGTGCAATGCGGCAGTGTGACAACGCTCGCGGGAGGCACGGTGGAATTTCTTCTCAAGGAGTTGTAAAGCTTGGAGACCTTAAGGGTTACGAGCTTAGCCATTGGAAATATCCTCACAACAGTTGCGGTTCACCATGTAATCTCTTTTTGGATGTGTTTCAAGGAGGGTTAGGGTGAGCCATAACATTTTTGGTGGTGCGGGGAGCCATCCCTTGACTTTTTTAATCATATTTCCTCTAGTCTACACATTACCCATTGCCCATTATCTTGATTAATGGTTTCAAATGAAAGATATGTGGATTTGATGGTGATTTGTGTGTCATTTGTGTAAAATAGATCTCTTTTTTATTTTTTAAAAGAATATTTTTTTGCTTGAATTGTTGTTTTTGTTGTTGTTATTTGGGTTTTTCATGTTCGTAGGACTTGCACATAGTTTGTATTAGGCTTAGTTTGCATCCATTGTTGCAATAAACAATGCAATAGAATGCAATTTCTAGTGAATGTTAGCTCTCTTTAGTGTTAAACATAAAACTAAAATCATTAAAATTGTGTGTTTGTTGTTGCAATTATTTTGCATTAGAGTGTTAATAAGCATTAGGAGTAGCTTAATCTTTTATTTATTTTTTAACCATAAAAAATCCTTGAATTTGACTAATTTCTCTTAATGGATTGGTTTTTATCATTAAGGGTGATTAATCTTGTTTAAGAGGTAAAAATTTGAGAAAATATATTAATTAGGGTCTAAATTGATCATATGAGTAGTCGAAAATAGTGTTTTTGAGTGTTTTGAGAGCATCTAGATGCATCAAAACACCTAATTACATCAAATTTCTTATTAATTGAAGAAATTTGACTCTTTTTGCTTAATTTTACCTAAAAGAGAAGGCTAAGAGCATTCAATGAGTAGATGCTTATGAGTTGTCAAATTGTCCATTTTGGGAGTCATTTATGAAGGGTGCAAGGGTGTTATAAAAAGGTTGACTTTTTTTTATTCCCATTTACCTTTTGTTGAAAATGCCCATATTTTCTTAATTTTTTTATTCCCATTTACCTTTTGTTGAAAATGCCCATATTTTCTTAATTTTAAAATAAAAAAATCCCCCCCCCAAAAACGAAAAATTCATTTTTCCCACTAGACTTTTTTTTTCAACGAATTTAATTTTTACATGAAGTCTGGTTCATGGCTTGAACCATTTCTGCAACTTCACGGCCTAAGGTGCCCTAGAAGCCCACGCGAAAAATAAAAATAAAAATAAATTTAACTTTTTCGTGAAGTCTGGTTCACGGCGTGAACTGTTTCTGCAACTTCAGGGCCTAAGGATTCACATCCTAGGAGCTCGTGCAAAAAAGAAAAGAAAAAGAAATTTAACCTTTTTGTGAAGTCCGATTCATGGCGTGAGACCCTTCGTTCACAGAGATCCAAAAAAATGAATTTAATTTTTTCGTGAAGTCTGGACTTCACGACCTGAATTGATAAGGGTTCATGGCATGGGACCCTTGTGACAAAAAAAAAATCAAAATTTAAAAAAACTGTGAAGTTCGGTTCACGACGTGAACTTCACCCTGTTAGTTCATGATGTGAAAGGTGTCCGTCGGTAAAAAAAAAAAAAATAAAAATAAAAAAACACCCATGTTTGGAGGCATGTATCTCCTAAACCATTCAAATGTTTGAACAGCATAGATGTGAAGACTTTGAAAATCCCACCTATCCCACCAAGGTACATGCGTTGAGGGAAAAGCTAGTCGATGGTTCATCACATTGATGCCTGTGAGATCAATACCAACTTCAAAACCTTGAAATCAGCCTTTATATATGGTCAGCATAACATCAGCGCTTGCACCTTTAAGAGCTCAACATGATTTATACCAAGAAATAAAGAACTCCATAGAATAGGAATGTGAGGATTTGCAAGTTTCCAAACAGACCTCATTAAGAATTGTCAGAGGACCAAGTGTGCTAGTCTACACATTGAGTACTCTTGAAAAAGCTGAGAGCCAAAAAGAGGATGAAAGTGAATAAGACCATATTAGAGAGTTTGAAAAAATCCCCAATTCTCATTTTTCAAGATTAAAAAATGTGGGGCATGGTAAACCTTTTAGGAATTTGTCAAAATCCCCTCATGTGACATATCATTGGAAAGCTCTTGAAGAGTAGGTTCTAAATCCACATTCTCTTGGTGTTGTTGCAAGATCAGGGTATCCAGTTTTGTCCAGTTTATGTTGGACTGGGACAATGCTTGGAGAGAAAATTTGGGGAGGTAGGGTACTTCAAATGAGATCAAGAAACTAATAGAAAATACACATGCACTAAAATTGACCCAATAAAACTTAAATTAATATAAATTAGTTTAATTAATAAAAATTTATCAAAAATATGTTGAAATGATAAAAATTTGATCTTTTCATATACTTAGAGTGATCCAATTTTTTTTCCATAGATGCACCATTACAAGTACGCTAGTCCCTATAGGTTTTAGATTATTTACTTTAGAAATGTAATTTTACTAATTAGATTATTAATATTTACAGGCCTTCTGATAACCTGGAAGAATTTTGGAAAAGATATCATTAAAAATCCAACCATTGGATTTGAAATTTTGACTAATCACCACATTCTACTCATGTCTCTTTATCTAACACTCTTTTGATCTACACGATTGAGCATTTTAAGTGGTAGATATTGTGGGTACAAAAAGTGCCATATATTATAACACTTTAAAGACCTTGAAATATTTAAAGAAAATAGACTAATAACTTAAAATTTTCTCAAAAATCAAGTTAAGCTCTGTATTATGTGAAGATCTAATGTCCAAAGTGGGAATCTCATATGAGTTTATATGTAAAAGATATTAGTATTTTATGGAATCCGTCCAAATTTGGGACAGGGTGTATACATTGACATTGTACCTAAGGAAATGAGGACTTTTGATTATTTAATGCTTAACCAGATTATGCAACTATATTCCAAATTTTGCATGTGATGTTCCAACAAAAGAACTTGAAAGGAAATTCTTTTGTTAGCTAGGAGAGATTAGCCATTAAAGGTAAACAAATGCCTGTTTTTTACTGTTTATAGGGTGCCTGAGTGGACAAAACTGGGCACCCTCATCCTGCAACCACCCCTTGACAACTTCTTTGGAATTAGCATGCTCAAGATACACCCAAAAGTAGATTAAAAAGAAAATTCCCAAAGTAATGGGATTTTCCCAAACTCCCTAATATGGTCCTGAATGGGAATATGAAATAAAAACGAGATCCAAAGCTGAAACAAAAACTGAAACATCCATGGTTTCTTTGGAAGATTCTATCATGGTATGGTTAGATTTCCCTACAAGCAATGATGTTAAGCACAAATGCACATAGAGCTAGTCATAACATCATGACAATAGAAACTTGGGTGTCATTGGAACAACCTAAACTCATCACTACAGACAATAGTCTTGCAAGAGGAGCCAATGGATAAAACATTGAAGTTCTAGGTTACTTTATCTACACTACTCAAACTATCGGGGTGAAGATATGGAATTTACATTCCATGTTACCCTAGATTCCCTTGAGTATGATGTCATCCTTGGTGGAACTTGGATAGGCGAATCGTTGTATTCAATAGATGAATCCATGTGCAAACAGTCACCTTGAACACTCACGCACGCAATGTACAATTGCTATTACAGGAGAAAGAAACTTTGGAGGAGCTGGAACTTCCAATATATCTTACTGAAAAGATACCTAGGATTGTGGTTGGATTGGAAATTTCAAATAGAATCACCACAGCTCAAGCAGAGCTTTATCCAACACGAGAACACAATCTCATGACCCTCGAGCTATGGGACTTGTTAGGTCAACCAACACTCATGGCACATCCTAAAAGAATTCCCTTTACACAAGACTTGAACATGCTATGTTGGGGTACTTTGAACATACAATGTATATTGAAACTAACCCCCTTACTTGCAAGTTTTCTGTGGTTGAGTATGTGTTGGAAGTAGATTTTATCTTGGGGCATAAATGGACTATTGCTATCCAAGCACCACTGTGCTTTACTAGAGCGATAGAGTCATCATTATGGTCAATGACAAAAAATTGACAATACCATACTGCAAGGAAGAGGATCCAAATTTAATGAATTTCTATGATGCTGAATGTAAAAATTTACAAGCCTCTTCCATAGAAGCCCCTCTACACAATGACCTACCATCTGCGTCTACAATCGACTCCATTAGAGCATCTAATCCTTCAACCCCATCCTCACCTATGAAGTTTTATGCCAAAACCTCGCAATCAATAGCTATTCCTCAAGAAGAAGTTCCCACAGCTCAACCATCTATCCCTAACAAGGAACTCAACGGAAAAGCCTTGGAGCCTATGCATCTTCATCTCGACAAACCTCACCAAAGGAAAAAACCACATGCTCGAAGGCCGAAGGCCTCGTCTCATCAACAACCACTCCACAAGAGACTTTAGCCTCATCATCGTCAACAATGCCCATGAGTCTCAAACCTACAGCCTCAGCGCCACAACCAAAGTCAAGGAGGGCCCCAAACCTTCCACATCAATGCAAAGGAAAACTCTATCACGACAACCACAATCAAGTTATCTTAATAGTATCAAGATGTGGGTGGCAAAGTAGCTACTTGTAGCTCAAGGCTACTATGAAGGTGATAATCAAGTTTGGGTGCCTCGATAGTCAAAGCCTCTTCCTCAACGTAGTACTCAAAGGCAAAAGAAAAAGAAAAGTAGTCCATAACACCGTTCACAAAAGCTGATGTGAGCTCCTCAAATAACTCCACCTAGTCAATAAGTGTGGGTACCAGAAAGATTACTACATGCGCAAGCTACTACCAAAATACCAAAGCTTGGATCTCGAAGCGCATCACAAAGTCCCCTAAGCTTGCACAAAGAAGGAAGCCTCAGCACCAAGCACATCACCCACCACTAGTTTATAATGTTCATCAAAGATGGGTCCCTATGCATGTGCTTCAACAACAAGCATACTATGATGGTAATCCCATCATATGGTTGCCAAAATTGAACAACGTGAAGAAAACCTCACCACAGACTTCAACCCCAACAGCTTCACCTAAAGTTTGACAAGAGTGGAGGCCCAAGCAACACCAAGCAAGTCACTCAACCACTCTCGTGTATTCAACACCTACACAAGAGCTTGTGTGTTCAAGAAACCCCAATGGTAACCAACGAGCAGTCTTATCTACTGCTTCGACAACATGTGAGATCAATTCCCACGTGTGCAATGGAGACTTATGAGCGCATCAAAGATAAACTCACAATGCTCTTGTCACCCCTCTATATGTGAAGCATAAGTGCAAAAGAACATGCTGCTCGCATGTCATGCTCTCGCTGACCCACGGAATCATTTCAATAAAAAATCATCGGGGTCAGAATCTGCACTTTCAGGGGTTTAGGCCATTTCACGAAATAACCTTTCACGGCCTTTTAAAAAAAAGAAAAAAAAAGAGAAAAAAAACCTGCAATCTCACGAAATTACATCTCACGGAATTACGTCTCATAGAATTCCAACTCATGGAATTACATCTTACGGAATTCCAACTCACGGAATTACATCACGGAATTACATCTCACGGAATTCCAACTCACGGAATTCCAACTCACGGAATTCCATCTTACGGAATTCCATCACATGGAATTACACTTCACAAAATTCCATCTCACGTAATTCCATCTCACAGGGCCAAAAAACTTACAATCTCACCAGATTAGGCCATTTCACGAAATACCCCTTCACGGCCAAAAAACCTACATATCATGAGTTTGGGTTTCACACGAATTAACAGACTCGTGGCTTAAAAACCTGCACTTTCACGATTTAAGCCACATCACAGATTAAACCGTCTCACACACTAACACTTTTCCAACGATCTTCAATAGCCCTATATATTTGTTAAGCTTATTGCTTACTATTTTTTTGGCTAAAAATAATAAAATAAGAAAAATAAAGTAAAATTAAAATAAAAAATAAAAAATAGCAGCTACTCCATGAGTACATATCTATACTCATGCACTGGAGAACATTTGCACCAAAGCCTCACCATCCGACAGATGGGGGGGGCCATGGTGGGCGAAAGCCTGGTCATTGGTACAACCCATCACCTGGAATTTTTCTTCAAATTACAAACCTCTCCAAACGACAAAACTATCTTCACAAATCAATGATCTTCAATCTTATATTAGCCTCGCAAGTCGAAGTAATTCTTTCAATCCTCACCAACAAGTGGCTACTTCAACACAGAGCACTTCAATTAGAGTCTATATATGACTCAATTATTATACTTAATATATATTTGCTTCATAAGAGCACTTAAATATATCATAAAATATAAAAAGCACATGGCAGAAGACAGCATAAGAACAGGTCCTACTCAACAACATTTGACAAGAATCTTGCCACATAAAGGGACTTCATCACTCACAGACCACTTCAAGCGATGAATGTCGCTTCAATGAATCAAGTGAGGAACACTGAGAATGACCATCTCATTTTGATGATTAAGTCTACATTCCTACGGATCCTTCCTTCTCTTCTCTCCCAATATTAACATCTCTTAGCATCCCCACTGACACAAATCACATGTAACATTGCTAATGATTGCCAAAAACAAAGTGAGCAAAAAAAAACATGCTCATACAAATATAAAAATGCAATCATTCGCAAAAAACCCAACCCTCCACCTCGTTAGGAATTCCCAGTAAACCACTAACCTTTTCATTCACTAACTAGCTTTTCATATTCCTTTCGGAGGGACAAAGACCATTGAGCTACTTAACATCAAATCCATCGATAAAGCTTGTCCATTCTCCCCACACACAAAGGTCTTCAACACGATCATGAGGATGCAATCGCCATCAAGAAGGGGGGGATGCTAACCCAATTCTAGGGTTAACAAGATCTACCACCATTATCTTACATCAAGGAGTCACGATAGATACACCAAAGGGTCATGCATTCAAGATATGAAGCAATGGTGTCCAAAGCTGCAACTTGGATGGGCGCCTGTAATGGTGTGACACAGTATTTATGGTGATTCCGGCTTCAAGAGTGTGTGATAGCAAGTTAGGATAAAGTCTTAAGTGATGTACTTCATGGATATTTTATGAGAGTAGTCATTGTAATAGCATTATGCCTCTAAAGTGCTAGCCACAGTTTAAGTGAGTATGAACACTTATGGCTATGTATATAAGTGAATATCTCTCATAATACAACATACTCTCCCATTGTGCAATTGACTCTTGCTCTTGCTAATCTCTCTCCCTAATGCATGCTAGTGTGTGTGTGTGTGTGTGAGTGAAGTGAGGTGAGAGGAGGGATAAGGACCCGTAGTGGTGCAACATGGTGGTGTGAGACGTGGTGGAATTGCTTCTCAAGGAGTTGTAGAGCTTGGAGACCTCAAGGGTTATGAGCTTGGTCATTGGAAAGATCCTCTCATGACAGTTGTAGTTCATCAGGTAATCTCTCTTTGGATGTGTTTCATGGAGGGTTAGGGTGAGCCTTAATAGTTGCTCTAATTAAGTAAATGAAATCTTAACCTTTTTGTGCCAATGTGACATGATCTCGTCCAAAAGTGTGTCCATTACTTGTGCTTACATGTGCATTAAAACAATGTATGTCTAATGAAAAGTTTTTTCAATTCTTTTCAATCTAGATTCTCTCTGAATCTAGCTTCACCAAATAAAAAAGATTTCCCATGCTGCCAATATACCAAGGCCTCTCTATGCTACTTCTATGAATTGCTCATTCCAATAGACATTGTAGATGGCATTGTCTTTTCTTTTCGGGATTGTATTAAATGGGATTCACTCGTTCTTTATTTTGCTCGTTCCCACCTTCCAATGGTATTTTTCCTATGTTGGGATCAATTAGGGGTTGGCTCACACTCTTAATAGGAAAGCTAAATGGCTTAGGACCAACAAACTTGTTTTGGATGTTTTTGGTCTTATTTAATTTTGTTGAGAAGATAAGATACCTGAAATAATACCACCTCTAGGTGTAGTAAATTCATCCTTAGCCTCTTTATCTTCTTCTACTTCTTCTACATCTACTGTATTTTTCCTTGATATTTATGAGCTTTTGAACGTCTTATTTTAGTAGGACTTAGTGGCTTTAGAGCATGGCCGATATCCTCACCTTTATGTCTTACCTTGACAGCACTAGGATGGTCTACCTCCAATCCTTGCTCGTGTCACTAACTACTTTCCATCGAATGTAAGGCAACATAGTAATGATAATATTGTCTTGTAATGTTGCAGTGCTCAAGTACAACCACATGTGAAAGAGAATTTAGTATATAAAACTGATCAAAATAAATATTCAAAACTTCTATGACACCTCAATTGTTACCCTCGTACATCTCACTATCCATACTCATAGACATAATTCATGTTCGTTAAACAATCAATTGCTACTTGGTATTGAAAATAGATACCAAGTATCCACCACTATTAGATACTTAGCATCCAATTTTATTATTTAGTATCCAAATTAGAGACTAAGTAATAAAATTGGATATCTAATTTGGACACTAAGTAGTAAAATTAGATACTTAGCATCCAATTTTATTACTTTTAGTATCCAATTTAGGTAGGAAGCATCCCAAGTGGATACTTGGAATCCAAAATAGATACCAAGTATTCAAAGTTAGTACTTAGCATCTAAATTAGATACGTAGTGTCCATCCCAATTGGATACTTAGTGGCCAACTTTGATAGGAAGCATCCCAGTAGTAGCAGTGGATACTTAGTGGCCAACTTTGATAGGAAGCATCCCAGTAGCAGTGGATACTTGGCATCCAAAATAGATGTACCAAGTATGTAAGACTAGATATTTAGCATCTCAATTAGATACTTAGTATGCAGCTTAGATATTTCACTTAGATAGGAAGTATCCAAATTGGATACTTAGCATTTAAAAAATAGATACCAAGTATCCAAAATTAGATAATTAACATCCAAATTGGTGGGTACTTATTATTTAACTTAGATAAGAAGAATCTAAAATTGATACTTGGCATCCAAACTAGATACCAAGCATAAATTATATACTTGGCATTAAAAATAGATACAAATTATTCATTTGGTCATTTTGGTTTTGTGGTATCTCCTACTAGGCATGTAAAGTTCTTGTTGTGGATCAAAATTAGATATAAATATAAATTTAATTAGGTTAATTCAAGTGTTAGAGAGATTGATTAGGTTAATTCACATATTAGAGCACCTAATCAATTACACTTTATCATATATTTAGGGGAGTTTTTTGTTTTTTCAAGCAACCATTTAAGTTAAGGTGTCCATTCACTTTGCATTAAGGTGTTCATTCACTTTGCATTAAGGTGTTCATTCATTTGCATTCCTATCTCTTGAGCTATGTCCATTGTGTCGCCTAATAATGGAGGTGCCCTATTACAATAACCAACTCTTTGCATTGCAAGAATCAAGTACCAAAAAGGTCCACAAAGGAGATAAGTAAAATTTTCCATGTAAGAATAGATGGATTAGGTACACATTTCATGTCAATGGAAGATTTATCATTCTCATCATATGAATGGGAATCTAATTTACATCATTTAGTGGTCAATCTAGATTCACATCAATCTCATAAGAATAATAAAAAAATGGCACCCGGCCTCTCATTTGAGTCTTATGAAGTTGACATGAAAACCCTTATAGAAGTACAAACCCCTCTAGCTTCTCACCCATGTGAAACAACAAAGATGACACACTGTCACATCAGGTTAAGAGAGAACTACATACACCTTCAAGTATTTGTGGCCAAGAAGTCAATGCCTTGTATCATAATAGAAAGCTTTGAAGCTATGGGAAGAAAAGGAGGCAGTTACTAACTTGTGATGCACAAATACACATGAAGCAATTAAAATTACATGTTGCCAACAAAAGCAATGCTTAAGCGAGATAAGACCCAAGGCTCTCAACTTGTATCAGGTCATTCTAATTTACTCTAAATGTGGAGTAGCAAGATGCATACCTTTATAGTCTTTTCATTCCATTACTCAATAAAATAATCAAGTATATCTTGGGCAACACACAATTATTTGTCAAAAGGCACTTACGATTACACAAAGCTTAGGGAATTCTCAAATGCATCGTTTGAAAAATAGGTTCAAGAGATATGAAGGTTACACTGTGTGTGCATGGAATTGTAAAGAACATTCCTCATCTCATGTATGTGAAAGATACTACTTTCACATGCATGTAGCGAATGATGCCAATAATAGGGAAATTACACTTGATATATAATTTCACGACTTAGGATTACTTATAGCATACAAGGAGGAGATGGAAGTAGCAAAACAAAAAGTATGCAAGCTACTCCTACTACTTCATTAGGATATGGAAAACAAAATTCAATAATATTTCCATTGTTAGTATACACTCAATGATCACCTCAGCATGTATCTCACATCGATGTTTGGTGCACATTTGTAAAGGCCCCCATTATGAGGACAAGTCATTGGTAAATGTGTCTTTGGTGGGAACCTTGGTGTACATGCTGATGGGGTTGTTATTGTGACCATTCATGGTTAGAAGGTCAATGATCGTCATTGTGGGTTCATTAATAGTAGATGGTGGGGTTGTTTGACCGCATTAAGGGTGGTGTCCATGTCTATGCCGTGTAATCACTTGTGTTGTGTACGTATCTACAACATCACCTTTAACACTATATATGGACATAGTTATCTCTCACAAGCTAAGGTATCCAATGCTTGTGAGTATCCATACTCTCTCACTCGTCCATCCAAAGTCTATCTAGCTCACTATATAAGCTCTACTTGTGAGAGCCAATGGGTGGACAACACCATCACATTGTACCTATCTTCGAATTTTAAATTCTCTCCATTCTCTATCTATTGAACTTTGTTTTGCTATCTATCTTTTTTCTATGCTATATTCTCTTATAAGGTATTAGAGCTTGGGTGATTTTAGTAGATTTAATGCATAAATTCTATTCTTTCTTTGCATAGAATAGGAGGAGTGATGGCTTCTATCTCGGCTGTTTGCTGTTGCTACACCAGTCCTGTGCATTCATCCACCAGCCTTATCAGAAGGTAAGCTTAATCAGACAAACTACACTCTTTGAAAATTCAAAATCAAACCCTTGACACCAACAATAGTATGAACACACTTCCACCATCTATACTTCTTCGGCATGGAAGAGGCAGAATGTTGACGTACTTTGTGCCATCGTCACTAGCATAAGTGATTATATTCTTACTTTGATTCAACACAGAGCTAGGGAATAGGAGGCTTGGACCATACTAAGGAATCAATATGAGACCCAAAATTCAAACCAATATTCTGATCCTAGAGAATCTTTTGGTTGAGAAGTTTACTGAAGGGAAAGCTACTGAATCATTTATCACATGGATTAAAAATCTATGGGATCAAATGGCTCTTCTATGGGGATTGCAAATACTAGTGAGGCACTATCCCGGAGATGCATCCAAATTCTTATGTAAAAGTACGATAGCCTAGTTACAACACTAAACACTAAACACTCAGAGTACCACCTCTATAATTTGAAGAATTTAGTACCACCTCTATTATTTAAAAAATTTAGTACTATGTTATTTGAGGAGGAGATGTGAAGACCTGTAATGGTGGTGATGCTTCATTTTTTGTCAATGCTAAAGGCAAAGGCATGGCATATTCTGATGATAAGAAGAATAAGAAGAAGAAGAAGAAGTTTCAAGGGAGTTTCTATTACTGCGGCAAGAAGGGTCACGCTATTAAAGACTGCAGAAGCTAAAGAAGAAGAAGTTTAAAGGGAGCTACTATTACTATGACAAAGGGTGTGGAACCATCTCTTTTGTGGTAGCTAGAAGTGAGGAGAGGAAGTTAGAAGTGCTCTTTCTATATACCTCAAATCAAGAGGAACCTACTATCGATCGTTACTATCATGATGGATCATGGGCTTGAAGTATGCCGCCTCAAGAAAAATGAAGCAAAATTTTTTAGATGGTGTTGGCAAGTTAGTTGGTAAAGGAGTAAGGCACAACAATCTATATGAGCTAAGTACCCTTATAGTGATGATACTGCAGATAAGAGCACAAGCAGGATTTGGCATGAGCAATTTGGTCACATCAAATTTACAGTGCTAAAGGAGATGTAGAAAAAGGGAATGGTAGCTAATTTGCCTACTCTCAGTTGTTTTGCGATGAAAGATCATGGGCTTGAAGTATGCCTCAAGAAAGCTGAAGCAAACATTTCTAGATGGTGTTAGCAATTTAGTCCATAAAGGAGTAAGGTGCAACAATTCGTATGAGCTAAGTGCCAATGATACTGCAGATAAGAGCACAAGCAAGCTTTGGCACCACGAACAATTTGGTCACATTAAATTTACAGTGCTGAAAGGAGATGTAGAAAAAGGGAATGGTAGCTAATTTGCCTACATTATCAAAATTACAAGAACCATATGAGGTTTTTGTGATGACCAACCAACAGCAAAAGGGTGTTATAAAACACTGTAATTGGACCATTATGGAGATGGCTCGATGCATGCTAAAAGGAAAAGGTATACCAAACACTTTTTGGGCTGAAGCAGTGATGTGAGAGCTAATATTTACGAAGCTGGAGTACTATTTTACGGACCTAAATTGCACCAACATATTTACCAAGGTTTTTGGGAAGGACCATATCACTTGGCATCTTCGTCAACTTGGTGTTATGCTAAGAACATAATCTATCTTAAGGAAAACATTGAGGGGGGTGGTTAGTATATACTCAATGCCCACCTCTCAGCATGTATCTCGCATCAACGTTTGTTGCACATTTGTAAAAGCCCCCATTATGAGGAGAAGCCATTGGTTCACATGTCTTTTGTGGGAACCCTAGTTTAGATGCCAATGGGGTTATTATTGTTGTGACCATTTTATGGTTAGGGGTCTGAGGCAGGAAGCCCTTGGCCCAATTATGGGTTCATTATTAATGGGTGATGGTTAGTTGGCCGTATTGAGGGTGGTGTCTATGAAGCATAACCACCCGTGTTGTGTATACTTGCTGCCTCACCACACCATTTGCAGCACTATATATAGACATCTCTATCACAAGCTAATGTATCCAATGCTTGTGAGTATCCACACCCTCTACACTTAGTATATCCTCCATCCAAAGTCTGTCTAGAAAGACTGAACTTGATGGACAGAGTGGATGATGTTAAGGAAGAGAGGATCCTAAGGGAAAATCCTCATTTGATCACATTATTCATGGTGGGTGTGGGAAAAAGAGCAGCTTAATACACTGCAAAACTGCACCCACACCTTGAAACAAAACGACTATAGAGGATAATCATGAGACTTCTTAGTCAGAAGGAACGAATAAAGCCCATAGAAGAAGGCTAGACAAATGACAACATAGAAGAGCTAGTAGAACGATAACAACCGTCATAGATGAGCTAAATAAACAATTGGAAAATGAGAAGTTGTAGGATGAATTGAGTAGTAAGCTGACTAGAGTGCATGAGGACAAGTTAGTGGAGATAAACTTGGGTTTGAAAGATGATCCACACAACTGAAGAAAAAATTTAGGGAAAACCGCATCTCGCTACTACTACTCAATGCATATAGGGACGTCTGCATGGAGTTTTATAACGATATGGAAGGCATTGATTTGATTTTTTACTAGCATTGCATTAACCTTAGGGATGACAATAGGATGATCCATGGAATGTTAGGGTCAGTGCACAACTAGAGAAAAAAATTAGGGAGGAAGACCTTCTCTCGATGTTTTTACCGAATAAATATAGGGATGTCTTTACATGGAGTTATATTGATATGAAAGGCATTGATTTGAATTTTTAAAAGCATTGCATCAACCTCAAGGAGAATGCAATGTCGATTTGTTTGTTGCCAATAGTATAGAATGAGCCCCAACTATTCCAAACAAGTCAAGGAGGAGGACCCCGAATGGACACAACACAAGAGGGGGGAAAATAAAGTTAGATGCAAATTCAAGAAGCCTAGATCACGATAATAATAAGATTACCAAGAAAGAACATAGCTTAGCTCCTTAGGCTTGGAAATAGTAAACAAGGTGCTGAATCCTGTGGTGGGAGTGCAACACTCCAAAGAAGAGGAGGAGTTGAAAATCTCCAAGATTTGACTATAGATAGAGTTGTCATAGAGAAAGCTCAGAAGGTTCCTTCCCAGAAAGATAAAAAAAGAAGAAGTAGCTCAACCACATGGATGTAAAAACATGTAGGGTGTGCCTAAAGCCCAAAAGAAAAACTACCCTCTTAATGGATCTTCTAAAGAATCCCTATCCAAAGAGCATATAATACTTCCCTATTGTAGGAAAATCTATAGGTGATGGTCAAACAAATAGGGGAAGAAGCCATTAAAGTGTTGACAGTGCCTGGACGGATCAACAATAGGTGGTCACTTATTTAGAGGATGCCAGAAGAATGGAAGAGGTCAGGACATTGAAAGCATGTGGTAGGTCTATAGAAGTAGGAAGACTTTAGAGTAGAAAGCTGTAGAGGAAAGCTCTATGGTTTGCCATCAGAAACAACTGAGTGGTTGGCGAAGAATAAGGCACATTAAGAAAAACACATTGCTGACCTCCAAGAAACACTAAAAGGGCTCAAAATCTAGAACACACAAGTGAACGATTATGTCTTGCATGTGTATAGAGAGAGAGAGAGAGAAAAAAAGATAGTCAACCAAAACCTCAGCCACCATTGTAAAAAAATGTATAGCTTGATACATACAAGGATCGCAAAGAATTTATCTATACAAAGGCAAAGCTATAGATCCTCTAGGCAAAAACAAGAGATAGAGAGTTAGATGTGGTGGAAGTGCTAGAGACCATGAGGCAACAATGGGAAGCTAAAATTACTCAAACATGCATCGGTGGGCATGTTGGGAGGAGAATATTATCAACAAAGTAATGGTGTTACCCCTATTAGGATTACATGGTGCTTGAGAGAGAGATAGAGAGAGAGAGCACAATGGAGAGAGATTTCACGACACAATGATGAATGTTGCAACCAAGTGTAGGCATGGTAGGTTGCAGTAGTGATGACGGGAAAAATGTAGCTCATGTAGCAAAAGGAAAAATATAACTTATGTATGATCTTGTGGTGGCTAATGTGCATGGAGAGGTAGCAAATGGCTGATGTACGGTAGAACACATATGGACATGTAAAAACACAACTACGTGTGGTGCTACATGGCAATCGGGTAGAAGAGGCATAAAAAATGCAAAACCCTAAAAATAAATCCTATGAAATGTAAAAAACCTAAAAAATGCAAAAACCTAAAAAAATACAAAAATCCTAAAAACACAGAGAAGTAGATGAACAAGATGGTGTTGAGAACAAGGTTATCTAGGCAAAAGCATGGTAGGATGGAGAACACAAGTGAGAGGTGTGTAGGGTGGCTTGGATGCCTTGTTTTGTAATTACATGGTGCTTGAGAGAGAGAGAGAGAGAGAGAGAGAGAGAGAGAGAGAGAGAGAGAGAGAGAGAGAGAGAGGAGCACAATGGAGAGAGATTGCACAACACAATGATGAATAAATTATGATAATAATTCTACCATGTACATTGGTTTTATGGGCATCAAGCCTCGTCTTTTGACCTAGACCTTAGTAACCCTAAGGGGGCATGTTCATACTAATGGACACACTAATAAACCTTAATAAGGGTTGTTCACACCCTAAGGGGGTTTTCACACCAATGGATACACTATTAGACTTTACACATGTGCTACGGCATGAGGGTCTTGGAACTATAAAAGGCACTAGCCCTAGGACTATTGTACCCTTTGAAAATCTTTATGATCTTGGATATGTTTGGATACCTTGAGACATATTTTTATTTATTTCTAATCCAAGATAATCATAGGTTAAATGTCCTAATCTAGGCTAATCTTGGACTCACCTAGGTGTAGCTTTCTTTTAGGTCCACTACAATAGAATGAGAGTATAGCAATGAAAATAGCAGTGCTTTTATAACTACAAGTCTTGGGAGATGTCGGGGCTATTTCTTTTAGGTCCACTACAATAGAATGAGAGTATAGCAATGAAAATAGCAGTGCTTTTATAACTACAAGTCTTGGGAGATGTCGGGGCTATTTCGCTGCTGTAGACACTGCTATTTTTGTTGTAACAATAGGATCGCTATACTGAGCAGTGATTATAATAGAAAAAATTCAATGTTGGGCTAGCAATATTTCGCTACTTGGGCGATTATAGGCAGCAAAATTTCATTGATGGGATAGTAATATTTCCTTACTATAATTGTTACTCTTAGTAGAGCAAAATAGAAATCTGTTAAAAAATAATGGGGTAGACTTGGGAGTCATCACAAGACTCCCCAGTCTGCCCAACTTTAAAAAAAAAATAGAGATAGTAATATAGTAAAACTTGAAAACACAAAAGAAACAAGTGAACATAAAATGGTTTTTATTCATCAATATATTGAATAATTTATACACAAGGCCAATGATAAAATAAAGTATAAAGCAAAAAGGATGACTAATCATCATCCTCCAACTCATCTTCATCTTCATGCATAAGCCTTATACATAAGAGATAGGCCTTATACATAAGCCATAAGTCTTATACATAAGGCTTCTCTTATGCATAAGTACCTTATGGATATGTGGCCGCGGTGTAAAAGGATCAAAGTAAAAGTAACACAGTGCCGCTACTAAGGTTTGTGAAGACATCCACAAAGCCAAACCATAGTAATATCTCTAGAATGATTTAAAGATCATGAAGCTTGAACATGATGTTAGTATATGTTCAATGCCCGCCTCTTAGCATGTATCTCACATTGATGTGTGGTGCACATTTGTAAGGCCCCCATTATGAGGAGAATGAAAAGATATAGGGGAGAAGAGAGCTTGAGCTCTTGCAACCACACACACTCACACAAACCCTAGAAGAGAGCACACAAGGTGAGAGGCTGAAAATTCTTCTTCTTCTTCACACAACAAAAGAGGCCTACAAAGAAGATAAAGTGACTAACACACATAATAGAGTATATACAAGCGGTCTATAATGTGAACATGCTAAGAGGAGTGGGTAGATGTGGACTAGTCAGTGTAGTCCAGCTGTAGAATCTCTGGCGAAGATATGTCAGTGCTAGCTACCAAACCCGCCAGTGATATAAGTGTCAAAGCAGTCATGTAGGCGCCTCGTGAGTGTCAGCTCATGTTGAGCTTGACATCTCAACACTCCCCCTCAAGCTCAAATCCATTTCATGAACTCCGAGCATATCTCAAAATCTGCAGAGCTTCTTAGCTCCTAAGGCCTTTCGTCTCGTGAAGATGTCAGCGACCTAATCCTGTGTGCTAACATAGGCCAAGTCTATGTCGCATGTCCCAAGACTCTCTCTCTCATGAAGTGGTAATTACCCTCAATGTGTTTCATCCGCGCATGAAAAACTGGGTTCCTGGTCAACTATATGCTGCTAAGATTGTCACAACATATGACAATCCTTCTCTCCACATGCAACCCCAAATCAGCAAGTAGCTTGCGTAACCAAGCTACCTCACATGCTACCACCGCAGCTCCTCTGTACTCGACAAGGCAACTGTGGGCTACTTCTTGTTGCTCCATGTCACAACAGCACTCCCCAATGAAAACATAAATCCACTGGTAGATCTCCTGTGTGTCTGAGAGATGCTACTTGCCCAATTTGCATCTGTGTACCCATATAGCTCCAATGGTACACCTGTTGCATAAAACAATGCATAATCAATAGTGGCCCTCAATTATGGAAGTGTGCGTTGCATATTGTCAAGATGTGGTTTGCATAGAACCTGCATAAACTAGCTCTCTAAGCCAACACTGTAGCTCAAATCTGGCCTGCTGATCGTGACAGATCAAACTCCCCACAATCTTCCTATACATAGTGGAATCCTCCAACACATAACCTACATCCGCACTAAGCTTGCCATTTTGATATAATGGCACCAAGATTGGATTACAATCAGCCATCCCATACTTGGACAACATGTCCAATGCATACTGTCTCTGTGTGACAGCCAAATACCCTCAGGTGTGCAAATGACCTCAGTTCCCAAAAAATAGCGCAGATCTCCCAAATCCTTCATCTCAAACTTCCTTTTGAGAAGACTTTTCACATGCTCAATCTCTTCCAAGTAGTCACCCCCAACAACAATACGATCATCTACATATATGGTGATGATCATCTACATATATGGTGATGATCACAATACCCTTATCACTCTTGTGCACATACAAGGAGTGATCTACATCTGCCATATGAAAACTAATAGTGACAAGATACTCAGCAATCTTGTCATGCCATGCTCGTGGAGCTTGCTTTTCAACCCATACAATGCCTTACGAAGCTTACATACATACTCTGGGGTGACCCGTATCCTCAAAACCTGGAGGCTGATCCATATACACCTTATCTTGCAAGTCACCATGTAAGAACACATTTTTTACATCTATCCGATGTAAAAATCAGCCTTTAGCCATCTTTGCAACTAGGGAAAATGTCTCCTCATAATCAATCCCATGTCTCTGTGCATATCCTTTGGCTACAAATCTAGCCTTGTACCTGCTTATGCTACCATCACTGTTATGTTTCACCTTATACACCCACTTATAGCCAATAGCTTTCTTGCCTTCAGGAAATGGCACCAAATCCCAAGTCTCATTTCCATATAATGCATCCATCTCCTCATCCATAGCTTTCTCCCAACACACATTGTATGTTTTTGTGAATTACAATGCATTGAATAGGTCTAGCCCCCAAGGCTCCAGGGTGGGAAATCTTCCCAAGCCGAGTTGTTCTAATTTTTGCACCACACGACGGGGTCAACATCAATGTCTCTATAACAGAACCTCTGTAGTAAAGGAGCTTGTGCTTGACCTTACAGTTGTTCTTCATCAAAGAATGGACCGTGTGTCCATTGACCTTCTTCATCAATGCCTCACCTAGGTGGGAAAGCTAGGTTGGTTTCTTGGCATATTCTTCAAAGCATCGTCCACCACTGCTGGTAGGTCTCTTCCTCCTTGGAGAAGTGTGGTGGAGCACTTCTTGGGATGAGTCAGAAGTGTGGTGGAGCACTTCTTGGGATGAGTCAGAAGCTTCTAATGTATTGCTGGCTGGTAGGTGAAGATAAAAGCTCGGGAGAAAATTCTACAATAGTTCGGCTAAGGTGAAAGTGAAAAGTGAGGAATTGGAAGGAGTGGGCCCATATTTATAGTTTTGGGGGGAAGACACGGGCGTGGCAAATATAGGGAGGAATGGGCGTGCGATTGTAAACAAATGGGCATGTGAAGTCAGATAGTGTGAGTGAACGAGTATGGGAACTTTAGTGAATGGCCATGGGAACGTCAACGAACGGTTGTGGGAAACTGCGTGGCAGATGCGAACGGGCATGGGATCTTATAAAATCAGAAGGAATGTCCGCGGGCTTGTTAAAAATGGTTGGAACAACCGGGAGCTTTGGATCAAGAATTGGTATAGCCATGGCAACTGGTGGAAGAAGAAACGGCCATTCCAAACTTGGAATGTCCGTGGCAATCAAGATTTTGAGAAGAGAACGACTGTGGCAAGTTTTTTTTTTGGTGTGCATCCTATAACAGGTTTTGTACACAGAGGCTAGGCTGTCAACACCCCCCATTGGGTGGTTGCAAGATGAGGTTATCTAGTTTCATGTCGTGGGCGCCCTTGGCTTTAGCTGAAAAACAGGCATTTTTTCAAGAAGAATAGCCAATCTCTCATAGTTAGCCAAGGAGTTTCACTTCAAGGTCTTCTAATGAAACATCATATGCAAAGTTGGGCACCTAAAACTATAATCTGATTGAATATCCAATAATTGCAAATCCCCTTTTCTTTGGGAACCAAGTTTGTATACAGGCCCTGTCCTAGGTTTAGACAGGTACAGTGAATGTGAGTAAATTGCCTATAACTTTTACATTATTACTCATATGATGTTCCCACTTTGCATATCACAAATACAAATAACATAGAGCTTAACTTGATTTATCGAGTAATTTTTGATGTGTTCTACTATTTGCTATATTATTTAAAAGATATTAGAATTGTTAAAAAACATACTATTTTATCCTCCCACCACATCTACCATTTAAAATGCTCAAATTGTATGGATCTAGTGATGATGAGATTGGGAAAGATTAGTATAATGTGGGTATAAGGTAAAATTACAAATCTAACGGTTTGATTTTTGTAGATTTACTTTGGAAAATTTATTATGACTGTGAGAGGCCCATTAAATTAATAGTAATTTAATTCTAGAAAATTAAATATTGAATCTTTCAATCTAAAAACTCAAGGGATCAATACTCTTGTTGCCATGAATTTTTTTTTAAAAAATTGGCTTGATTTGAGTATGGGAAGGTCCATTTTCAATCCTCCCAAGTGAAAATTCCCATATTGTGTCCACTCTCCCCTTTTCAAGTCTAAAACCAATCCTAGTTAGGTTTGGAAATCTAGGCTTGGTACACTTCACAGCTTAGGTTTCATTCCATGTGTGAGGCTTGGGTAGGCCCAAACCTTATATATGCATGCCACTTTATGTCCACGTGAGCATCGAGAGGATCCACATAAGCAGCTTGCCACCTCCACCCTCCATGTCAACATGGTCAACCTAGTTGACTCCCCACCTCATCATCCTAGTCATCATTAATGCCACATCATCTTGCCACCTTTGCATGCCACCTCGCACATGGTGACATGGCATGCCACATCATGGAATTGCCACATCAACCATAATAGTGTCACATGTCAAGAGAATGCCACGTGTCATGCACGCTTGTGACACGTGGCATCTCCTTCCCACTTCCCCTCTTTTTTCAAAAACATATTTTTGGAAAAGTTAATTTAGTAATTTAGAGAAATAGAATATAGAAATTTAAATAATAAAATATATGTAACTTATTAAATAAAAGAATTTAAAATCACTAATTTTAAAGGATTATATTTTGGGATTAGATCAATAAAAATATTATTAAAGATCATATTATTAATTTTTTAAAAAAATAAATTTTTTAATTTTATATTTCTTGAAAATTTTTTATATAGAATAAACCTTTGAATAAAATTTGAAAAAATACTTAATTTAAAAAAAGCAGTTATATAATTATAAAATAAAAGATATCTTTAAAGATATATTTATATATCTAGTAATGATAAATACTCTCTCTCTCTCTCTCTCTCACACACACACACACATGTACACACCGCACATACACTAATGCAAACGCACACTCTCTCCTCCCACACGAACTATCTCCTACATAGAAACTCTCTCTCTCTCTCTCTCTCTCTCTCTCTCACACACACACACACACACACACACACACACACACACCGCACATACACTAATGCAAACGCACACTCTCTCCTCCCACACAAACTCTCTCCTACATATAAATTCTTTGCCTCTCTCTCTCTCTCTCTCTCTCTCTCTCTCTCTCTCTCTTGCACACATCAGTTTGGTTAGTGATGACCTTGACTACGTTAGAATAAAATATCTTGGAGGAATAAAATATCTTGGAGGAATCGCCTATGTCTTCTAGGCGAGTGAAGTTTTTCCGAGTTTGGATTTGGAAGAACCGAGGGATTAGTCTCTTGTCTAGATATCCGTGGTGGGCGAGGCTCCCACCAGTGAGAGGCTCTGATCAATTCATTATATCACCATGCAATAACATTCCCAATACCTAGCGGTGATCCAGTATGGCATGTGGACATGTGGACTTGAAGGGTTCCGATCTAGAGATAATATTTAGCAATGAGAGTAGCAAAAATAGTGGTGCTATCATTTTTCTTAACGCGGCTAAGCGACGGAAGCGGCAGTGTTGTTTTTATTAGCTCCTCTCAGTGTGGCGAGAATAACATGGGAAATATTGGCACTTATACTATGGAATATAGCGACACTTATACCATGGAATATAGCGACGCTGACATTTTTATACCACCTCCATTCCCTCCATCAATCTAGCTCTATCACATGCATTTGTACTCTTTATATTCTTCTCTTATACTTAACCCTCATGCATTTGTTCTCCTTCTCCTATACTTAACCCTTCTCTTCATGCATTTGTTCTCCTTCTCCTTCTCCTATACTTAACCCTTTCTCTTCATCTTACTATTTCTCCTTCTCCTTATTCATTCACTTCATGGCTATGGTGTGCGCTAATGAAGGTATTCTTCTCTTATACTTAACCCTCATGCATTTGTTCTTTGTTCTTCTTTCTCTCCCTCTTCTTCTTCCTCTTTTTCTTCCTATTCATCACTCTACAAGTGATGGTGTGACCTAATGAAGGTTTTCTTCTATTATGCTTAACCTAATGGGAAACATAATGAAATTAGGGCTAAAGTTTAGAGTACAAACCTTCTTTAGCTTCTTTTCCTTCTCCTTTTTGTGAACATGCCTAATGTGTATTGGTCTTTTGTATGTCTCTTGTTTTTAGTAAGTAGAGTTCATTAAATGTGTTACTAATCACTCTTTTGACATTTTATGTTGTGTAGCTCTTGCACTAATCCTCTCCTTTGGCTTGAGAATATAGAGGTAAGCTCTCTTTTTCTTTAAATGCAAGATCTTTGTTTATTTTACCCTTGGGTGCCGGGTTTAGGTTTAGGTTAGTGCATTAATCCATAGAGCTTAATGCATGCTTCTTACATTGAGCTTTACGCATGTGAATTAAGCTTTATGCATGTGAATGATGACATTGCCAACATTGCATAGCAATGAAGAGATTTTCAGCCCCGCCATTTGAAAAATGTAAACAATTGAAGCAACGCATGGAAACAAAAAGATCAATTTGGATTGGAAAACCACCAAGCAGCGGAATGAAGCACTCAATTAGGCTTTCTCCTATGAATATTGCCATGTGGTTTATAAGCAAACCAAACATTGAAATAAGAAGTGGTAGCCATGTTAAACTCCCCGCGTAGAGCTTAATACATAGAGATTAATGCATGAGTTAAGCTTAATGCATGCATGCATTAATCTCTATGCATTAATATTAATGCATGCATGCATTAAGCTCTATGCATTAAGATTAATGCATGCATTAAGCCCTATGCATAGGGCTTAATGCATGCATTAATCTTAATGCATTGAGCTCTATGCATTAATGCATAGAGCTTAATTCATTAAGCTTAATGCAAGCTTCATGCATGCTTCTTCCATGCATTAAGCTTAATTCATTAAGCTTAATGCAAGCTTCATGCATGCTTTTTCCATGCATTAAGCTTAATGCATAGAGCTTAATGCATGCTCCTTCCATGCATTAAGCTTAATACATGGAGCTTAATGCATGCTCCTTGCATTAAGCTTTAAGCATACATTAAGCTTAATACATGCATTAAGCTCTATGCATACATTAAGCTCTATGCATACATTAAGCTTAATACATGCATTAAGCTCTATGCATACATTAAGCTCTATTCATAAAGATTTATGCATTATGCTTAATACATGCATTAAGCTCTATGTATAGAGCTTAATGCATGCTTCTTGTATTAAGCTTTAAGCATGTGCTCTTTTTTTCTCATAAATGTGTTACTATCACTTTTTCCATGTTATGTTTTGTAGGTCTTGCATTGTTGTCCCCTTCTTCGGCTTGACATTGTTGAGGTAAGTTCTCTTATTCATGTAATCATTAATGCAAGCTCATGTTTATTGCACCCTTGTGTCGGGTTGAGGGTTAAGCATAGTGCATAAGGCTTATAGCTTATGGATAATGCATAAGCCTTATGCATAGAGGCTTATCCATCGAGCTTATGGATAATGCATAAGCCTTATGCATAGAGGCTTATGCATAGAGCTTATGCATAAGCCTTATGTATAGAGCCTTATGCATAAAGCTTAAGGCATAAGCCATATGCATGTCAGAAGCTCTGTATAAGCCATAATCCATAAGATTTATGCATAGAGCTTATGGCTTGTGCATAGAGCATTATGCATATATCTTTAGGCATAAGCCTTATAGCTCTAGGCATAAGCCTTATAAATATAGCTTCTGGTTTATGAATAGAGCTTATGGCTTATACATAAGCCTTATGCATGTCATAAGCACTATCCATAAGCCATAAACCATAAGCCATAAGCTCTATGCATAAGGTTTATACATAAGCCTTATACATATCATAAGCTCTATACATAAGCCATAAGCCATAAGCTCTATGTATAAGGCTTATGAATAGAGACTTATGCATACAGCTTATGGCTTATGCATTGAGCTTTAGTCATAATCCTAATGTATGTCATAAGCTCTATGCATAAGCCATAATCCATAATCTCTATGTATAAGGCTTATGGATAAAGCTTATGGCTTATGCACAGAGCCTTATGCATAGATCTTTAGGCATAAGCCTTATGCATGTCATAAGCTCTATGCATAAGCCATAAGCCTAAAGCTCTATGCATAAGCCTTATGCATAGTGCCTATGGCTTATGCATATAGCCTTATGCATAGAGCTTTAGGCATAAGCCTTATGAATGTCATAAACTCTATGCATAAGCCATAAGCCGTAAGCTTTATGTATAGAACCTTATGTGTAGAGATTTAGGCATAAGCCTTATGCATGTCATAAGCTCTATGCATAAGCCCCATAAGCCATAAGCTCTATGGATAAGGCTTATGCATAGAGCTCTATGCATGCATAAGGTATACACATAATAGATTTTTTTTAAAGTCCTCCTTATTCTATAAACATGATAGCCTTTTTTAAATAATGTAGACATATTGGGGGACGATCCTAAATTGAGAAGCCTAGTGGCCCATTGTTTAGTGTCCATCGCTAATGATCCAGATATGGAGCGACTCCCACAGTTAGCCACAAGTATATCACATCGGTATGGCAGAGCAAATGTGTGGAATATTTTTTCTTCACCCTCGATTCCTTCCACAATTAACCATACACCTATGGGGGGGTACTCTAATGGGTGGTTCTACTCCTGGGTTATGCACCCCTATACTCTTATCCACTCCCATTAGAGGATCTAGTCCATTTCAGTGTGCTGGGCCTTCACGTCAAGATCAACTAGTCCACTCCCCTTTCTTCTATGGCACCTACTCCACGACCTCATACCACCTCCTCATTAGATAGAAGGTATGCCTCTTCTCGTCGTTCTAGTGGGGGTCGTCGTTCTAGTAGGGGTGGTTGCAAAAATGGTTGTTTTGGGGGTATTAATAGATCTACTTCCAATTTATCAGAGGATGTGCAGGCAGCACAACAGGTGGTGAATCCAAATACATATGACCCTACGACACTTCCTTACTATGTGAGGAGATGGGAACATCATTGAGGATAAAAAGGGGAAACATATCATAGCACGCATGCATCACCTTGTAAATCTTGAGTTTAGAAACATTTAGGGCATTGATTGTAGAAATTAAGACAATGCAAAGAAGCAATACATTCTAAGTGTATTGAAGATAGAATTTCCTATGCCACACCTCGACTTACAGTTTAATGAACTTAAGATGCTGGATCGTATGCGGGGACATGTGAGTTATACAAAATCATTGATTGGTGTGGTGGCATCAACCCGCCATTGGATAAAGATTGGAAGAAGACTAAAAAGACATAGCGAGAAAATCCCGGTCTATTCAAGCAACAAAGAGATTCAACAACCCGAGTGTACAACAAAGAGATTCAACAACCCGAGTGTACAACAACATAAAAGAGGGGCTTCTCATCTTGGATCGAGTGGAAGTCCAAGTAATAAAGAGAAGCAACCTGAGTGTATAAAAGAGAAGCAACCTGAGTGTATAACAACATAAAAGAGGGGCTTCTCATCTTGGATCGGGTGGAAGGCCATCTTTCCTTGCTCAGTTTGTACGTATTTAAACCCTTAACATTTTGTATTCAAAACTTTCATTTTCAAAGAATTAAAACTTATATAAATTATTCTTTTTTAATATGTTTTTAATGTAGGAAAATGTGGTTGGTAATTCTCCTTCTCGTGAGAGGAATACGACTTTGGTTATTGAAATGGGATCTCAGGCACGTTTGAATAGTTGCGAGATGAAAATAGGGTGTTGCTTTGAAATATGAAGCTATGCCCGGTGTAAGTTACTTGAACAAGTTTTAAAAGTTCCAATTCCTTTGGTTTTAAAAGATTTTAGAAATTTATCTAATTTTAGTTTTAATATTACTTAATCTTGTGTGATATATGAAGATGAAGAAGAGGCAATAGACGAGGAGGAGGAGGAGGAGGATGAGTAGAGACCAACCTATTGTGTTTTATGTTATGTAACTTCATACTCGATGTAGCTCGCCTTTGGATGTAACTTACCTTTTATGGCATTTTGGATGTAACTTACCTTTTATGGCATTTTGGATGTAACTTACCTTTTATGGCATTTTTGATTTAATACAAATAAGATTTCAGGAGTTACTATGTTTCAAATGTATTTTTATATGTTTATATGTTTGTTTATACAAATTAGAACCATCTTCAATATATTGAATTAAACTTTTTTGGGCCCCAATCTGCCCCCAAAAAAATTTAGCAGCACCGCTGAGCGACAGAAATAGTGGCGTTGTTAATTTTTATCAGCACGCTGAGCAGTGGAATAGTGGTGCTATCATTTTTTCTTAGCGCCACCTGAGCGACGGAAGTGGTGTCATTTTTATTAGTTCCGCTCAGCGGGCGACAAAAACGTGGGAAATATTGGTGCTTATACTATGGAATATAGCGGCACTTATACCGTGGAATATAGCGGCACTTATTATACCATAGAATATAGCGGCACTGTCATTTTTTATTAGCGTCACACAGTGGTGAGAATAACGTGGAAAATTTTAGTGCTTAGATTGTGAAATATAGCAGCACTGATACCATGGAATATAGCGGTGCTGTCATTTTTGATACTCAATGATAAGAATAATGTGGGAAATATCGACGCTTACACTATGGGATATAGCAGCACTTATAGCATAGAATATAGTGGCTCTTATAATGGCAAATATACCAATTCTTGTAGCATCACTTATATAGCGACGCTTACCTCCCGACACTTTTCCAGATCCTTTGAGCCACGCTATAAACACCACTACCCCCTCTTTTTGTTGTAGTGAGATCAGCTCCCTTGTCTTTTTCCTCCACACGCCTGACCATATGAAACAAGAACTAATTTCTTTTCACAATCCTCACCTCCTCATAGTAATCCAGAAAAGGGCAATCTTTAGGAACTATAATTCTACCAGGCATGTAGATGAAATCCTTAAGCACATCTTGAGCTCTCAAAACCCCTACCAGAAGTGAATTTTTCATGAATAAAATGATCCCTTTTTCTTTATGGAATTACAGGTTTTTTCAAAATTAAATTTTTTTAAAACCTTTTGTAAATATATTTATGTGAATTTACCTTAAAATTCTTTATGGAATTATAGGTTTTTTTAAAATTAATTTTTTAAAACCTTTTGTAAATGTATTTATGTGAATTTACCTTAAAATTTTGAATTTAAAATACCCTTCATTTGAACTCACATGCTATAATTACATGTTTTTAGGTAAACCCCCCAAGTCTCTACCTTTCTCAACTCTTTCTTAGATTGATAAGAGCTCATTGGTTCTAGCTTCTTATGTAAATCTTTGAAGAACTAAACCTATAGAAACCACATTATGCTATCACCAACAAAAAATGTGAGACCTCGGCCCCCTCCGCGCGGTGCCACCTCCGAGGGCGCTGGCGGCGGAAGCAGTGTCAGCCTCTTGCGCGGGGTAGGGATCCACACTCGGGGCCTCGCCCACAGATATCCGAACAAGAGACTACCTGACGGCTACTCCAAAAAATTGAGCCCAAAAAAACTTCCCTCGCCCGGAAGGCATGGGCGATTCCACCAGGAAAATTATCAAAACGGGAGAATTAATCTAACGAGTCAAAGTCTTAACTATTCAAACTGATCCGACCAAACCTGAAGTCACATGGTTAGATCAAAGAAGAGACTTGCACTTGGTCCATAGAATCACCGCTTAATTCCTCCTTTAATAAGTCACAACCGCTGATTCCCTCCCCCACAGAACAAGGGTCTTCCTAGGATTTAATCTAACTAATGTAACTAATCGTAACTTAATTGTATCACATGAATCCCCAAATCCAGCCTAACGTTACCCAACCGGCCCATGGATCGACCACTGTATTGGTGGGATTCCTTTATAAAACTTTGGTTATGTTTTTGCCTGGGTATCGAGGCAAAAAACTTTGGTTATGTTTTTGCCTGGGTACCGAGGAAAAGGGTTTCCCGTCCCCCTAGCTAGCATTTCATGCAAAAATTAAGGTATGCATACCACGTACACACCCAATATGAAATTGCCATTATAACAGATTTGACTGTCTTTAAAACAATCTTTCAATGAAAATCATAGTATTACTGATCATAGTCCTCCAAAAATATTGAGTCCATTGTATTACAAAATATATCATCTGGACTCTTCGTTTAAAGACCAGCTATAGTCAACGAGATCCAATATCAAAATTCGATTCACAAAAGTCATCCTTTTCAGTCCATTTGAATCTTCCTTGACGCACACATGGGTGTCCTAGTAGCAATCGCGAGCCCGTGCATCACCTGGTGAGAACCCTCTAGGATCCTACTTAGGTGTCCTAGCACTTCACTTAGGGACCGCTTCATTGGTCCTCGCCCATCGTACCGGAAGCGCACCATTTTAACCATACCAAGGCTGGTCAAGACCTTGGCAGGCTTTGCCGCGAGACGAGCGACATCCCTCGATGACTCCCCGCCACTAGCTGTTGCAACAAGCTTCTTGTTAGTTTAAACACATACCAAATGTGTTTAAACAAGCTTCTTGTTAGTTTAAACACATACCAAATGCTTCCTCCAACATTCTGGCGTAAAATAGTCCTTTAAAAGAAAACATAGGTTCTATTCAAGTGAACATTTTTGGTTTGAGATTGGTTCCCAAAAAAACTATTTCCTTAATCCATATTCTCATAATGAGAATCATTGATCTCTCATCATTCAAGGTAATCTACCCATCATTTGACTGAGACTGTCCAACTAGATTCTTGGTGATTTCGGTCAAGGAAAAACTACGTTATTTCAATGGTAGTCTACTCTTTGATGTCAATGAGCGAATCAGATAGATGTGAATGGATGGATGGATGTGATGTGAATAGAGGTGATGATAAGTGAGGTGAATAGATGTGATTCAAATAGATGTGAATGCATGGATGGATGGATGTGATTCAGATAGATGTGAATGCATGGATGGATGGATGTGAATCAGATAGATGTGAATGCATGGATGGATGGATGTGATGTGAATAGAGGTGATGAGATGTGAGGTAAATACATGAGATGAGATGTGAATCAGATAGATGTGAATGGATGGATGGATGTGATGTGAAATAGAGGTAATCAGATGTGAGGTTAACAGATGTGATGAGATGAGACGTGAATCAGATAGATGTGAATGGATGGAGTGATGTGAATAGAGGTGAATAGATGTGAATAGAGGTGAATAGATGTGATGAGATGAGTGTGAATTAGATAGATGTGAATGGATGGATGGATGTGATGTGAATAGAGGTGATGAGATGTGAGGTGAATAGATGTGATAAGATGAGATGTGAATGGATGGATGGATGTGATGTGAAATAGAGGTAATCAGATGTGAGGTTAACAGATGTGATGAGATGAGACGTGAATCAGATAGATGTGAATGGATGGATGGATGTGAGGTGAATAGAGGTGATGAGATGTGAGGTGAATAGATGTGATGAGATGAGGTGTGAATCAGATAGATGTAAATGGATGGATGGATGTGATGTGAATAGAGGTGATGAGATGTGAGGTGAATGGATGGATGGATGTGATGTGAATAGAGGTGATAAGATGTGAGGTGAATAGATGTAACGAGATGTGATGAGTGAATCAGATAGATGTGAATGGATGGATGGATGGATGGATGGATGTGATGAGATGTGATGTGATGAGTATATGTGATGAGATGAGATGTGAATTAGATAGATGTGAATGGATGGATGGATGTGATGTGAATAGAGGTGAATAGATGTGATGAGATGAGATTTGAATCAGATAGATGTGAATGGATGTGATGAGATGTGATGAGATGAGATTTGAATCAGATAGATGTGAATGGATGGATGGATGTGATGTCAAATAGAGGTGATGAGATGTGAGGTGAATAGATGTGATGAGATGAGATTTGAATCAGATAGATGTGAATGGATGGATGGATGTGATGTCAAATAGAGGTGATGAGATGTGAGGTGAATAGATGTGATGAGATGAGACGTGAATGAGATAGATGTTAATGGATGGATGTGAGGTGAATAGAGGTGATGAGATGGATGTGAGGTGAATAGAGGTGATGAGATGTGAGGTGAATAGATATAATGAGATGAGGTGTGAATCAGATGGTGTGAATTAGATAGATGTGAATGGATGGATGGATGTGATATGTGATGTGAATAGAGGTGATAAGATGTGAGGTGAATATATGTGATGAGATGTGAATCGGATAGATGTGAATAGTGGTGATAAGATGTGAGGTGAATATATGTGATGAGATGAGATGTGAATCGGATAGATGTGAATGGATGGATGGATGTGATATGAATAGAGGTGATAAGATGTGAGGTGAATAGATGTAACGAGATGTGATGAGTGAATTAGATAGATGTGAATGGATGGATGGATGGATGTGATGTGAATAGAAGTGATGAGATGTGAGGTGAATAGATGTGATGTGAGATCCCTGTTCCCACCGCGCAACGGATTCGGGGTACTAGCAGCGGAAGTAGCACTTCATGCGCGAGGCAGGGTCCCACACTCGGGGCCTCGTCCATGGATATCCGGACAAAAGACTAATCTATCGGTTTTTCCAAAACCGAACTCGGAAAAACTTCCCTTATCGGGAAAGCACGGGCGATTCCTCTAGGATAACTTTTTACTCTAACATAGTCAAGACCATTAGTGATCAAACTAATCCGACTGCACCTATAAAGATACTCGGTCAGATCAAGGAAGAAACTTGCACTTGGATCATTGGGATCAACGCTTTTTTCCCCATCAAGAGGCACAGCCGTTGATTCCTATCCATAGAACAATTACTATCCAGGATTTACTTTATCTATCATAGTAACAGAAATTGAGTCTTGATTTACGGATCCATCAGTCCAGCCTAACCCCATCCAGTCCCATGGATACCGCCCAACCACTGTAGTGATGGGATCCAATTTAGAATTTGATTTTTGTCCCGGGTACCAGGGAAAAGAGTTCCTAGGCCACATAGTCGGATGTTCATGCAAAAATAAAACTAGTCACACCACTTACACACCCAATATGAAATTACCTTTTTCACAGATTCAACCAGTTTTAAAACAATCCTTTAATGAACCATAGTATCACTGATCACAAATTATCCGGTTGATTCTTAACTTCCCATCATTCATTCATCAGAGTATCTATGGCATCATTGGCAACCAGAACGCTCACCACCTGTCCACTCAGGGGCCTTTTCTATAGTTCCTAGCCCATAATACTCGGCAATATAATCACTTATCAAGATGGACTCTCCGTTGAAGATCAGTAAGATCAACTAACAGATCCATATAAAGAGCCATGGACTCATCCATTGAAGACCAGCAAGGTCCATCAATCAGATCCATGCCCGGTTTTAGAAAACAACTCTTACTCCTTGTTCCAATATCTTCCTCGACGCACGTGTGGGTATCCTAGGCGACCTAGAGCCCGAGCACCGTATGGTCAGCACCCTCTAGGATCCTTCGCAGGTGACCTAGCGCTTCACTCATAGGCCGCTTCCTTGGTCCCTGATTGATGGACCAGCAAGGTCCATCAATCAGATCCATGGACTCATCCATTGAAGACCAGCAAGGTCCATCAATCAGATCCATGCCCGGTTTCAGAAAACAACTCTTACTCCTTGTTCCAATATCTTCCTTGACGCACGTGTGGGTATCCTAGGCGACCCAGAGCCCGAGCACCGTATGGTCAGCACCCTCTAGGATCCTTCGCAGGTGACCTAGCGCTTCACTCATAGGCCGCTTCCTTGGTCCCTCATCCACCGTACCGGAAGCTCACCATTTAAATCGAACCGACGCTGGTCAAGACCTCGATCGACCTTGCTACGCGAGACGTCCTCCATTGACTCTCCGTCAGCAGTTGCAACTTTAACAGTTAGGTCTTCATGACCTTAATCCACAAGACGGTCAAAATGCTTCCCCAACATTCTTGACATAAAACAATCATTTATAAACAGTCACAAAATACAGTTTCTAAATCGAACTCTCGTCTTTCCACATTATCCCTCCTTAGTCCACATTACTTATTCCACATTCCATTCAATGTGTACTCATTCTCATCCATTTCCTCATATCGACGACACATTAATTCACATACACATTCACATTCACATCCATACATCCACATCTACATGCATACATCCATTTTCACATCCTCATTTATACATCCACATCCCATATCCACATTCATACATACACATCCATATCCACATCCATACATCCACATCCACATCCACATCCACATTCACATTCATACATCCACATCCACATTCCCATTCACATCTGTACATCCACATTTACATACACATACATACATACATCCACATCCGTATCTACATCCATACATCCACATCCACATTCACATTCACATCCATATATCCACGTCTACATGCATACATCCATTATCACGTCCTCATTCATATATCCACATCCACATACATACATACATCCACATTCACATTCCCATTCACATCTATACATTCACATTTACATCCACATCCGCATTCACATTTACATCCACATCCGCATTCCCATTCACATCTATACATCCACACACATACATACATCCACATCTACATCCACATCTACATCCACATTCACATTACGCATATACATCTTCATGCGACATGCATCCATTTTCACATTCATACATCCACACTCCCATCTCCACATTCACACATCCACATACATACATCCATTTCCACATTCCCATTCATATATCCCCATATGCCTTCACATCTAATCTTTTACATCACATCCATTCTTGCCCTATCACGACCCATATACATCTTATCCTATCACACACTTCTTACCTCATCTCATACACATCTTATCACATCTTAATTCATCTTATCACCTGCTAACTTATTTCATAAGCATCTTATCACCTGCTAACTTATTTCATAAGCATCTTATCACCTCTTATCACATCTTATACACCTCTTATCACATCCTATCACATCTCATATCTATTTATAGAATACAAGAGAATTCTTATATTTGATATAAGATTTCTTTACACATTTATTTATGCATAAATTCCATTTAAGACCCGATTAATACTTTCGAAGTAAAAATCAATCTTTTATGCATCTTCCTATGCATAAATTCATTTTAAATGAAAATGACACTTTTGAATTAAAATTCAATCTTTTATGCATCTTCCTATGCATAAATTCAATTTAGATGAGAATGACACTTTTGAATCAATCTTTTATGTATCTTCCTATGCATAAATTCAATTTGGTAGGAATTACACTTTTAGAATAAAAGAATTTCTCTTATGCATCTAAGTTATGCATAAAATTCATTTATGATGAAAATCACACTTTTAGTATAAAAAGAATATCTTTTATGCATACTTCTATGCATGAAATCCAAATATGATAAAAGTAACACTTTTATAATAAAATAATCAACTCTTATGCATACTTCTATGCATGAAATTCATTTGTGATAAAAGTAACACTTTTATAATAAAATAATCAACTTTTATGTATACCTCTATGCATGAAATTCAAATATGATAAAAGTAACACTTTTATAATAAAATAATAATCTTTTATGCATACCTTTATGCATGAAATCCAATTATGATAAAAGTAACACTTTTACATTAAAATAATAATCTTTTATGCATACCTCTATGCATGAAATCCAATTATGATAAAAGTAACACTTTTACATTAAAATAATAATCTTTTATGCATATCTCTATGCATGAAATCCAAATATGATAAAAGTAACACTTTTATGTTAAAATAATAATCTTTTATGCATACCTCTATGCATGAAAATCAATTATGCATAATATAAAAATCAATTTCTCTATGATTACAATGAATATCTTTCAATTAATCTAGGATGATAATTCCTAGAATATGGTAGGAAGTCTTCTTTTCATGTTTTGAATGAAATTATTTTATGCGTAATTTTTATAAAAATTTTACCTTAGCTCCGCTGCTATGACTGATAAATCTAAAATTTTCTAAGGGATAAAGCTTATCATTAAGGAAATAAATAGAATGATCCCTAATTGGATCATTAATCCATAATGGATTGAATCATCAATATTCATGAATTACATAAACTAAAAGCATAGAAAAAAGCCATTAATTTGGCCTCAAGCATAGATTAATCTTGGATTAAGAAAAAGCTTTATGAAAAGCTTCGTTTGGATTGAGAATGGGTCATGAGTATGACCATTTCTTGAGTGAGAGAGAGAAATTACATAAAACCCATTAGAATTAAGCATAAATGAAAATTCATGTAATTCTTAACTATCATTAATCAATTAACTTCAATAGCATTCATCAAATTATGTAACTCTTCACTACCATTCATCAATTAACTTCAATAGCATTAAAAAACCATTCCAATTAAGCTTCTCAAGCTTGAGAGGGGTTGAGAAGAGAGAAACATTGAGAAATTATAGAAAAGATCAAAATTCACCATTTACCTTACAAATTGCTTGATTCTTTGTTCACGGTAGAGGCCTCCAACCAATCAATTGGTTAAGTATGTTGATGGAGCCACCAATGGGGATTGAAGAAAGAGGGAAGCTCCAATTTCTTCAATTTGGAGAGAATTTTAGAGAATAGTAGAAATTAGCATTATTTCAGCATAACTCTAGTATAGTAAAATTCTTCTCCTTTTTTTCAAAGGACTCATGTTCTATTTATAGGAGAGGGAAGCTCTAACCAAAGCTAACTGAATTCTAGAATTTTCCAAATTCAGTTTGGTTGAATTTGGACTAGATTTGGACCTAGTTTGGTTACTTTTTGATTCGGTTTGGTTCTATTTTGATTCGGTTTGGTTCCATTTTGATTTGGTTTGGTTCAAGAGAGAGGAGAGATAAAAATATCACATTATTTTTGAGTTTAAAACTCATTCAAGCATGTGAAATATGCACCTCCTTTAATGGACTCCCCTTCCTTACATATGTGTCAAAATGGAATCATTATACCCAAAATATCTCATATTTTTAATATTGCTCATAGTTTTTTTACTAATAAACCTTGTACATTTTCAACTCTTCATCTTATGTGAGCATTTAATCATTTTTGGATACCCAAAATATCTCATATTTTTAATATTGCTCATAGTTTTTTACTAATAAACCTTGTACATTTTCAACTCTTCATCTTGTGTGAGCATTTACTCATTTTTGGATACCCAAAATATCTCATATTTTTAATATTGCTCATAGTTTTTTACTAATAAACCTTGTACATTTTCAACTCTTCATCTTGTGTGAGCATTTACTCATTTTTGGATACCCAAAATATCTCATATTTTTAATATTGCTTATAGTTTTTTACTAATAAACCTTGTACATAGTCAACTCTTCATCTTATGTGAGCATTTACTCATTTTTGGGTATCTTCTTTTACAAATTGGATTTATCTCCTCCCTACACATGGATTGATGCTATTAGCCCATAGGAACCTTAATTGGACCATAATCCAAATTTTTTTGAAAATCTAGACCCTTAGGCTAAGGTCCTTTACACGCATTTCCAATAAATTCCAATTGCACATTGGAAAGTTCTTTTTGAATTTCTGTTTCAGGGGAATTCATTTTAATAATATGAGAAATTTTTCTATCTAAAAATATTCAAAATCTAAATATTCTCTCTCTAGAATATTTTCTCTCTCTATGTCATAGGCAAAGATAAGATCTTTTATATTTCTGAAGAGAAGATTGATTATAGGGGAAGATGCTAGACATCTTGAGAGGCTGGGGAGGAATCTTACATTCTCTCCCACTTGAAAAACGGGAGATGCCCTCATCTCGCAAATTGGGGGTAATTTTTGCAAGATGCACGAATATGAGACTGAGAGAAATTTTTTTATTAAGATTAACCACCAAGAAAAGTCTTAAAGAGAGCAAGACTCAAGACAAGAACAAAGATTTCAACTTTATTCATTCTTGGAACATATACAGTAAAGATAGAAGAACTTTTTACACTTCCATAAGCGCGTCCATCATATGGTCACAAAAGCAGCACTCACAAGCTACACACGTATAAGGTAATTCATCTATGGGAATAATTCGGCCGGTTATTGCAGCACCTATCTCACTGGTATGAGGTGACCTATTAAAAGGACCTCTGAGAGGCAAGCCAAAAACGGGATAAAGACATATCTTCTGATGAGGAAGAAAACACGCCAGTAAGAAGACCCGCTCAGAAAACCCAACATGCCTTGATCTCATCACACAGTAGTATCGGGGTCCCAAACCCAAAGCTTCAATAACCATAGCCAAGCGAACATTGTTACGAAAGTGCTGTTGACCCCACGGTGTTACCCTAGTTATGTCTTGATAGGGCTACCATTTGGCTTGAGCTACAGAAGTTCCCAAGTGAGGGAAAAGTGAGCGCTCATACAGTTCTATAAAATCCTTCTTCATAGACTCACTTGCGTCTTGAAGGTGAGAAATCATCATGGATAAAACCAATTCCTGCTGCCAAGCCATAAAGGAGATTAAGAAAGAAAGGAGATCGATGGAAGTAAGATTACTGTGAGCGACAAGTAAGAGTTACGACTTATATAAAGAAGGAACTAGCGTAACCTAGAAGCCAACGGGGTATCTTGCCCCACTGAAGTTTTACCGTCTTACCATGATTTGGTTTTGGCACCTATTTCTATAGAAGGCTTACATGAGATACATTATGAACTTTGAGATGAGGAGATAAAAGAAGCTCGTAGGCTAAGTCACCTACTTTCTTTGAATTCAGATAAGGCCCACAATATCTGGGGGATAATTTCTTATACTTCCTAAGAGATAAAGAAATTCTTTTGGGCCGTACATGAATGAAGACCAAAACCTTGATATTCAAAACACCGATTTTCACTTCTGAACTCATTGTTCTGAATCCTGAGAAGTATTCTAGGGAAAGGGTCTTCCTTTTTTGAACAGAATCTTTCTTTTATTTTAGAGAGGGAATAATTATAAGATCAGAAAGGGAGATTCTTACTCCTGCATATCTTGAAGGATGGGGGAGGAATCTTACATTCTACCCCACTTAAAAAGTGCGAGATGTCCTCATCTCGCATTTATTCTGGGGTTCCTTATATTCAGGTCAACCCAACAGAATACGGGGATAAATTATCCCTTATATAGAACTCATCATTAAATAACAATTCATTCAGATCATATCATTCATATCTTTAACACGATAATGGTCCATTAGACCGAAAAATTTCCTTCTGAACATTCCTCCCCCCACGGGAATATCAGTTAAGTAAGTTCTCAATTTGACATCCCTTAATTTGATCATTCGTGTCAAGTATTAACAGTAGCAATTTGACAGCACAATCCACTAATCTCATAGTGATTTGCTAAAATCATTATCATTATTTATCATCACAGGGACTCGTCCCATTCATCCTCATTGTGGTTTTGCTCAGGTTATTATATTTCAACTAAATTTCAGAAATCATCATTTTTCAATCAGAATCCAAATCAATTCATCAGTTCTCAAACAAAATTAAAATCATATCAACCACATTCAAAATCATCATCTGGATAACATTAACGCTTATAATTTCAAGTCTTAGATTTACTCGTATATACTACTCGTATATAATTTCAAGTCTTAGATTTACTCGTATATACTACCGGTAAAGAGCTACAGTTATACCCTCGATATATACGAGTCGTCATAATACTTGGAACTATAAGGTAAATACCATCATGTCTAGGCCTCAAGCAAGTCAGGGATTCTATATAATTGCGGTACTTCCATCTGAAGACCCAATTACCAAATTACGAATTTCAGTTTGAATATCAAATTGTTTGAATTATATCACACAATTACAATCTTTTTGTACTTCTTGATAAATTTTTGACATATTTGGCTTCTCAGTTAATCTTTATTAGCCAATTGGCTCTGATACCAACTGTGAGATCCCTGTTCCCACCGCGCAACGGATTCGGGGTACTAGCAGCGGAAGTAGCACTTCATGCGCGAGGCAGGGTCCCACACTCGGGGCCTCGTCCACGGATATCCGGACAAAAGACTAATCCATCGGTTTTTCCAAAACCGAACCCGGAAAAACTTCCCTTATCCGGAAAGCACGGGCGATTCCTCTAGGATAACTTTTTACTCTAACGTAGTCAAGACCATTAGTGATCAAACTGATCCGACTGCACCTATAAAGATACTCGGTCAGATCAAGGAAGAAACTTGCACTTGGATCATTGGGATCAATGCTTTTTTCCCCATCAAGAGGCATAGCCGTTGATTCCTATCCATAGAACAATTACTATCCGGGATTTACTTTATCTATTGTAGTAAAAACAGAAATTGAGACTCGATTTACGGATCCATCAGTCCAGCCTAACCCCATCCAGTCCCATGGATTAGCCAACCGCCCATTGTAGTGGTGGGATTAGCCAGTCCCATGGATTAGCCAACCACCCACTGTAGTGATGGGATCCAATTTAGAATTTGATTTTTGTCCCGGGTACCAGGAAAAAGAGTTCCCAGGCCCCCTAGCCGGATGTTCATGCAAAAATAAAACTAGTCACACCACTTACACACCCAATATGAAATTGCCTTTTTCACAGATTCAACCAGTTTTAAAACAATCCTTTAATGAACCATAGTATCACTGATCACAATCTTCCAAATTATCCGGTTGATTCTTAACTTCCCATCATTCCTTTATTAGAGTATCTGTGGCATCATTGGCAACCAGAACGCTCACCACCTGTCCACTCATCAGGGGCCTTTTCAATAGTTCCTAGCCCATAATACTCGGCAATATAATCACTTATCAAGATGGACTCTCCGCTGAAGATCAGCAAGATCAACCAATAGATCCATATAAAGAGCCATGGACTCATCCATTGAAGACCAGCAAGGTCCATCAATCACATCCATGCCCAGTTTCAGAAAACAACTCTTACTCCTTGTTCCAATATCTTCCTCGACGCACGTGTGGGTATCCTAGGCGACCCAGAGCCCGAGCACCGTATGGTCAGCACCCTCTAGGATCCTTCGCAGGTGACCTAGCGCTTCACTCATAGGCCGCTTCCTTGGTCCCTCATCCACCGTACCGGAAGCTCACCATTTAAATCGAACCGAGGCTGGTCAAGACCTCGATCGACCTTGCAACGCGAGACGTCCTCCATTGACTCTCCGTATCAGCAGTTGCAACTTTAACAGTTAGGTCTTCATGACCTTAATCCACAAGATGGTCAAAATGCTTCCCCAGCATTCTTGACATAAAACAGTCATTTATAAATAGTCACAAAATAAAGTTTCTAAATCAAACTCTCGTCTTTCCACATTATCCCTCCTTAGTCCACATTACTTATTCCACATTCCATTCAATGTGTACTCATTCTCATCCATTTCCTCATATCGACGATACATTAATTCACATACACATTCACATTCACATCCATACATCCACATCTACATGCATACATCCATTTTCACATCCTCATTTATACATCCACATCCCATATCCACATTCATACATACACATCCATATCCACATCCACATCCACATTCACATTCATACAATATCCACATCCACATTCCCATTCACATCTATACATCCACATCTACATTCACATACATACATACATCCACATCCGTATCTACATCCATACATCCACATCCACATTCACATTCACATCCATACATCCACATCCACATTCACATTCACATCCATATATCCACATCTACATGCATACATCCATTATCACGTTCTCATTCATATATCCACATCCACATACATACATACATCCACATCCACATTCCCATTCACATCTATACATTCACATCTACATCCACATACATACATACATCCACATCCGCATTCCCATTCACATCTATACATCCACACACATACATACATCCACATCTACATCCACATTCACATCTACGCATATACATCTTCATGCATACATCCATTTTCACATTCATACATCCACACTCCCATCTCCACATTCATACATCCACATACATACATCCATTTCCACATTCCCATTCATATATCCCCATATGCCTTCACATCTAATCTTTTACATCACATCCATTCTTGCCCTATCACGACCCATATACATCTTATCCTATCACATACACTTCTTACCTCATCTCATACACATCTTATCACATCGTAATTCATCTTATCACATCTTAATTCATCTTATCACCTGCTAACTTATTTCATAAGCATCTTATCACCTCTTATCACATCTTATACACCTCTTATCACATCCTATCACATCTTATATCTAGTTATAGAATACAAGAGAATTCTTATATTTGATATAAGATTTCTTTACACATTTATTTATGCATAAATTCCATTTAAGGAGATTAATACTTTCGAAGTAAAAATCAATCTTTTATGCATCTTCCTATGCATAAATTCATTTTAAATGAAAATGACACTTTTGAATTAAAATTCAATCTTTTATGCATCTTCCTATGCATAAATTCAATTTAGATGAGAATGACACTTTTGATCAATTATGCATAATATAAAAATTAATTTCTCTATGATTACAATGAATATCTTTCAATTAATCTAGGATGATAATTCCTAGAATATGGTAGGAAGTCCTCTTTTCATGCTTTGAATGAAATTATTTTATGCGTAATTTTTATAAAAATTTTGCCATAGCTCCGCTGCTGCTATGACTGATAAATCTCAAATTTTCTAAGGGATAAAGCTTATCATTAAGGAAATAAATAGAATGATCCCTAATTAGATCATTAATCCATAATGGATTGAATCATCAATATTCATGAAATACATAAACTAAAAGCATAGAAAAAAGCCATTAATTTACCTCAAGCATAGATTAATCTTGGATTAAGGAAAAGCTTTATGAAAAGCTTTGTTTGGATTGAGAATGGGTCATGAGTATGACCATTTCTTGAGTGTGAGAGAGAAATTACATAAAAACCATTAGAATTAAGCATAAATAGAAATTTATGTAATTCTTAACTATGATTAATCAATTAACTTCAATAACATTCATCAAATTATGTAACTCTTCACTACCATTCATCAATTGACTTCAATAGCATTCAAAAACCATTCCAATTAAGCTTCTCAAGCTTGAGAGGGGTTGAGAAGAGAGAAACATTGAGAAATTATAGAAAAGATCAAAATTCACCATTTACCTTACAAATTGCTTGATTCTTTGTTCACGGTAGAGGCCTCCAACCAATCAATTGGTTAAGTATGTTGATGGAGCCACCAATGGGGATTGAAGAAAGAGGGAAGCTCCAATTTCTTCAATTTGGAGAGAATTTTAGAGAATAGTAGAAATTAGCATTATTTCAGCATAACTCTAGTATAGTAAAATTCTTCTCCTTTTTTTCAAAGGACTCATGTTCTATTTATAGGAGAGGGAAGCTCTAACCAAAGCTAACTGAATTCTAGAATTTTCCAAATTCAGTTTGGTTGAATTTGGACTAGATTTGGACCTAGTTTGGTTACTTTTTGATTCGGTTTGGTTCTATTTTGATTCGGTTTGGTTCCATTTTGATTTGGTTTGGTTCAAGAGAGAGGAGAGATAAAAATATCACATTATTTTTGAGTTTAAAACTCATTCAAGCATGTGAAATATGCACCTCCTTTAATGGACTCCCCTTCCTTACATATGTGTCAAAATGGAATCATTATACCCAAAATATCTCATATTTTTAATATTGCTCATAGTTTTTTTACTAATAAACCTTGTACATTTTCAACTCTTCATCTTATGTGAGTATTTAATCATTTTTGGATACCCAAAATATCTCATATTTTTAATATTGCTCATAGTTTTTTACTAATAAACCTTGTACATTTTCAACTCTTCATCTTGTGTGAGCATTTACTCATTTTTGGATACCCAAAATATCTCATATTTTTAATATTGCTCATAGTTTTTTTACTAATAAACCTTGTACATAGTCAACTCTTCATCTTATGTGAGCATTTACTCATTTTTGGGTATCTTCTTTTACAAATTGGATTTATCTCCTCCCTACACATGGATTGATGCTATTGGCCCATAGGAACCTTAATTTGACCATAATCTAAAAATTTCTGAAAATCTAGACCCTTAGGCTAAGGTCCTTTATATCCATTTCCAATAAATTCCAATTGCACATTGGAAAGTTCTTTTTGAATTTTTGTTTCAGGGAAATTCATTTTAATAATATGAGAAATTTTTCTATCTAAAAATATTCAAAATTTGAATATTCTCTCTCTAGAATATTTTCTCTCTCTATGTCAAAATAGGCAGAGACAAGATCTTTTATATTTCTGAAGAGAAGATTGATTACAGTGGAAGATGCTAGACATCTTGAGAGGCTGGGGAGGAATCTTACATGTGAGGTGAATAGATGTGATGAGATGAGATGTAAATCAAATAGATGTGAATGGATGGATGGATGTAAAATAGAGGTGATGGATGGATGGATGTGAAATAGAGGTGATGTGAATGGATGGATGGATGTGAAATAGAGGTGATGGATGTGATGTGAAATAGAGGTGATGAGATGTGAGGTGAATAGACGTGATGAGATGAGATGTGAATCAGATAGATGTGAATGGATGGATGGATGTGATGTGAATAGAGGTGATGAGATGTGAGGTGAATAGATGTAACAAGATGTGATGAGTGAATCAGATAGATGTGAATGGATGGATGGATGTGATGTGAAATAGAGGTGATGAGATGTGAGGTGAATAGATGTGATGAGATGAGATGTGAATCAGATAGATGTGAATGGATGGATGGATGTGATGTGAATGGATGGATGGATGTGAATAGAGGTGAATGGATGGATGTGATGTGAATAGAGGTGATGAGATGTGAGTTGAATAGTTATGATGAGATGAGAGTTGAATAGTTATGATGAGATGTGAGTTGAATAGTTATGATGAGATGTGAGTTGAATAGTTATGATGAGATGAGATGTGAATCAGATAAATGTGAATGGATGGGTGGATGTGAAGTGAATAGAGGTGATGAGATGTGATGTCATGTGAATCAAGATATAAATGAATAATATGGGATATGAGTGGATGATATGTGATGAAAATAGATGTAAATGTGTAAGTGAAGAATGGATGTGAATGAGGATGTGAAAGATTGGATATAGATGTGTATGTGAAAGAATGTGATGTGATGGAAAGAGATGTGATGTGATGGAAAGAGATGTGATGTGTCATAAATATATGTGAATGTGAATGTGATGGATATGAATGAAAGTGAATGTGTTGGATATGAATGAAAGTGAATGTGATGGATATGAATGAATGTGAATGTGATGGATATGAATGAATGTGAATGTGATGAATATGAATGAATGTGATGTGGTCTGAATGGATGAGATGTGATGTATATGAATGAATGTGAATGTGATGGATATGAATGAATGTGAATGTGTGAATATGAATGAATGTGATGTGGTCTGAATGGATGAGATGTGAATGAATGTGATGTGGATATGGGTAGAGGCGAGTGGATGAGATGTGATGCGGATAAATGAGAAATGATGTGATGAAATGGAAAATGATGTGATGAGAAAGGGGAATACATATGAAATAAATGAGAATTGATGTGGAACAATGAGGAAAGACGAGAGTTCGTTATAGAAACTGTATTTATGACCTATTTTCAAATGACTGTTTTATGTCAAGAATGCAGGGGAATCATTTTGACCGTCTTGTGAATGAGGTCATGGAGACCTAATCTCATAAAGTTACGAAGAGTCAATGGAGGACGTCTCGCGTAGCAAGGTCGGCTGAGGTCTTGACCAGCCTAAGCTTGATTAAAATGGTGAGCTTCCAGTATGGTGGACGAGGGACCAAGGAAGCGGCCTATGAGTGAAGCGCTAGGTCACCTGCAAAGGATCCTAGAGGGTGCTGACCATACGGTGCTCGGGCTCTGGGTCGTCGAAGATACCCACATGTGCATCGTGGAAGATCTTGGAACAAGGAGTAAGAGTTGTTCTCTGAATTCGGGCTTGGATCTGGTTGATTTACCTTGCTGGTCCTCAATGGATGAGTCCATGGCTCTTTTATATGGATCGGTTGGTTGACCTTGCTGATCTTCAACAAAGATTCCATTTTGATATGTGAATATATCGCTGAATAGTATGAGCTAGGAACTATCCACGAAAAGGCCCCCTGATGAGTGGACAGGTGGTGAGCATTTTGGTTGCCAATGATGCCATAGGTACATTGATGAAGGAATGATTGGGAATTAAGGATTCAACCAAAGATTTTGAGGATTATGATCACTGACTCTATGATTTCATTAAATGATTGTTTTAAAGACAGCTGATTCTGTGAAAAAGGTAATTTCATATTGGGTGTGTAAGTGGTGTGACTAATTTCAAGTTTGTATGAATACCCGGCTAGGGGGCCTGGGAGCTCTTTTCCCTAGTACCCGGGACAAAACCTAACCAAATTTCTAATTAGATCCCATCACTACAGTGGTTGGGTGGTTGGCTAACCCACGGGATTGGATGGCGTTAGGCTGGACTGATGGATCCCTAAATTGAGACTCAATTCTGTTATGGTACGATAGATGAAGTAAATCTCGGACAGAAATCATTCTATGGAAAAGAATCAATGGCTGTGCCTCTCAATGAGGAAAAAAGCGTTGGTCTTTATGATCCAAGTGCAATCTTTTCCGTGATCTGAGTATGAGACTTACCGGTTCGGTCAAATCAGTTCAGTTAGTTAAGACTTTTGACTACATTAGAGAAAAAATTATCCTGGAGGAATCATCTGTGCTTTCTGGGCAAGGGAAGTTTTTTTGGGTTTGGTTTTGGAAGAACCAATGGATTAGTCTCTTGTCCGGATATTCATTGGGCGAGGCCCCACGAGGCCCCGAGTGAGGGACCCTGTCCCGCGCAAGAAGTGCTACTTCCGCTGCTAAGCACTCCTGAATTCGTTGTTTGGGCGCGGTGGGGACAGGGATATCACCGTTGGTATCAAAGCAAATTGGCTAATGTGGATCAACTGAGAAGCCAAAAATGTCAAAAATTTTTGAAGTAGTAGTAAAAGGTTATAATTGTGTGATAAAATTCATACAAATTGTTATTTAGACTGAAATTCATAAATTGGTAATTGGGTCTTCAGATGGAAGTACCACAATTGTATGGAATCCCTGACTTGCTTGAGACCTAGACATGATGGTATTTACCTTATAGTTCCAAGGACCGTGACTACCTGTATATACCGACGAGGGTATAACTGCAACTCTTTATTACTGGCAGTATATACGAGTAAATCTAAGACTTGAAATTATAAGCATAAATGCTATATCCTGATGATGAATTCGAATGTGGTTGATATGTTTTTTAAATTCTGGTTGAGAACTGATGAGTTGAATTGGATTCTGATTGAAAAATGATGATTCTTGAATTTTGGTTGAAATGCAATAAGCTGAACAAAACCACAATGAGGATGAATGGGACGAGTCCCTATGATGATGTTTATAACTGGAATGACGTTAATGACTTCAGTAAATCACTATGAGATTAGTGGATTGTGCTGTGACAGATTGCTGCTGTTAACACTTGACCCAGTGGATCAAGTTAAGGGATGTCAAATTAAAAATCTGTATAATTGAAAATTCCCATGGAGGACTGTGCAGATAGAAATTTTGGTCTAATGAACCATTACTGTAATAAGGATTTGAATGTTATGATCTCAGTGAATTGTTATCTGATGATGAGTTCTATATAAGGGATCTTTATCCCAGCATTCTGTTGGGTTCATTAGACTATAAGGAATTCCAGAATTAGTTGGATCTTAAGGGAAAGAGTTCTCCTCTAATTTTGCGAGATGAGGACATCTCGCGTTTTTTAAGTGGGGTAGGATGTAAGATTCCTCCCTCCGGCTTTTGAGCTGTGCAGGTGTAAGAACATCCCCTTCTGATCTCATAATTATTTTCCTCTTTGAAATAAAAGAAAGATCCTGTTTTAACCTGTTTTGGCCTAGAGAGAGAAAATATCTAGAGAGAGGTAATTCAAAATTAAGATATTTTTGGATATAAAAATCCTCCTAGTGTCTAAAATGGTTTCCCTTGAAACAGAAATTCAAAAAGAAATTTCCAATGAGCAATTGGAACTAATTAAAAATAGGTATAAAGGTCCAAATGTAGCGAGGAGATAAATTGAAGAATAAAATAAAATCCCCCAAAAAATGAGTAAATGCTCACATAAGATGAAGAGTTGGATAAGGTCTATTAGTTAAAAAAGAAGAGATATTTTGAGGAAATGATGCATTTTTGACACCTCAGTGTGGGGATCTCCCCTCATGAAGGAGGTGCCTATTTCACATGTGTGGAGGAGTTTTAAACTCATAAATAATGAGATATTTTCATCTCTCCTCTCTCTTGTTTCAACTAGATCCAAAAAGTAAGCTAAACTGACCCAAAAATGGTCTCCAAAAGAATTGGTGGCCACTCTTGATCCAAACAAGAGTAGAACCCTCAATCCCTCAAGCCAAAGGAGAGCTCAGAAAACTCCATGTAAGCTAAAAACTCTACTTTTTAATTTCTAATATATGGTTTTCTGATTTCTTTACTTTTTTTAGTGGATCTTGATGATATGCCTTGATGAAAAGGCTACCCCCTTCTCTTCCTTAAGAATTCAGCCTTTCTTTATCCTAAAATGAGTAACAAATAAATTGATTTAAACTTTTCTTATTGTCTACTCTTCAGAAAGTGAAAATTGAATAGATTAGAGTACTTTACTTCAAATTGGGATTAATTTTAAGGTGATATTAGAACGTAAAAATTGAGAAATGATCAACCATACAAAGGAGGTTATGGCAAAATTTTCTTGAATTTTTTGGAAAATAAATGTTATTTTATGTTATTATAAAAGAGTAATCCCCACCGTTTGTGCATTCTAAAATAAATGTTATTTTATGTTATTATAAAAGAGTAATCCCCACCGTTTGTGCATTCTAAAAGAAATATTTTTATTTACTCCATGTACATATACATAAATAGATGCAAAAAAAAGGATTTTAATAAAAGTGTTATTCCCACTGAAGTTGATTTTTATGCATAAATAGATGCCTAAAGAATCTTTATATCAAAAATTAGAATTGATGTGAGGTGAATAGATGTAATGAGGTGTGATGAGTGAATCAGATAGATGTGAATGGATGGACGGATGTGATGTGAATAGAGGTGATGAGATGTGAGGTGAATAGATGTGATGAGATGAGGTGAGGTGTGAATCAGATAGATGTGAATGGATAGATGGATGTGATGTGAATAGACATGATGAGATGTGAGGTGAATAGATGTGAATGGATGGATGGATGTGATGTGAATAGAGGTGATGAGATGTGAGGTGAATAGATGTAACGAGATGTGATGAGTGAATCAGATAGATGTGAATGGATGGATGGACGGATGTGATGGATGGATGAATGGATGGATGGATGGATGTGATGTGAATAGAGGTGATGAGATGTGAGGTGAATAGATGTGATGAGATGAGGTGTGAATCAGATAGATGTGAATGGATGGATGGATGTGATGTGAATAAAGGTGATGAGACGTGAGGTGAATAGATGTGATGAGATGAGATGTGAATCAGATAGATGGGAATGGATGGATGGATGTGAATCAGATAGATGGGAATGGATGGATGTGAATCAGATAGATGGGAATGGATGGATGTGAATCAGATAGATGGGAATGGATGGATGTGAATAGAGGTGAATAAAGGTGATGAGATGTGAGGTGAATAGATGTGATGAGATGAGATGTGAATCAGATAGATGGGAATGGATGGATGGATGTGAATCAGATAGATGGGAATGGATGGATGTGAATAGAGGTGATGAGATGTGAGCTGAATAGATGTGGTGAGATGAGATGTGAATCAGATAGATGTGAATGGATGGATGGATGTGATGTGAAATAGAGGTGATGAGATTTGAGGTGAATAGAGGTGATGAGATGAGATGTGAATAGATGTGATGAGATGAGATGTGAATCCGATAGATGTGAATGGATGGATGGATGAGATGTGAATAGAGGTGATGAGATGTGAGGTGAATAGATGTAATGAAATGTGATGAGATGTGAGGTGAATAGATGTAATGAGATGTGATGAGTGAATCGGATAGATGTGAACGGATGGATGGATGGATGTGATGTGAATAGAGGTGATGAGATGTGATGTCACGTAATTCAGGATATAAATGAATGATATGGGATATGAGTGGATGATATGTGATGAAAATTGATGTAAATGTATAAGTGGAATGGATGTGAATGAGTATGTGAAAGATTGGATATAGATGTGTATGTGAAAGAATGTGATGTGATGGAAAGAGATGTAAATGTATAAGTGGAATGGATGTGAATGAGTATGTGAAAGATTGGATATAGATGTGTATGTGAAAGAATGTGATGTGATGGAAAGAGATGTGATGTGATGGAAAGAGATGTGATGTGTCATAAATATATGTGAATGTGAATGTGAATGTGAATGTGATGTGTCATAAATATATGTGAATGTGAATGTGATGAATATGAATGAATGTGTTGGATATGAATGAAAGTGACTGTGTTGGATATGAATGAATGTGAATGTGATGGATATGAATGAATGAATGTGATGGATATGAATGAATGAATGTGAATGTGATGAATATGAATGAATGTGATGTGGTCTCAATGGATGAGATGTGAATGAATGTGATGTGATGTGGATATGGGTAGATGCGAGTGGATGAGATCTGATGCTGCGGATAAATGAGAAAAGATGTGGATATGGGTAGATGCGAGTGGATGAGATCTGATGCTGCGGATAAATGAGAAAAGATGTGATGAAATGGAAAATGATGTGATGAGAAAGGAGAATACATATAAAATAAATGAGAATTGATGTGGAACAATGTGGAAAGATGAGAGTTCGTTATAGAAACTGTATTTATGACCTGTTTTTTAATGACTGTTTTATGTCAAAAATGCTGGGGAAGCATTTTGACCGATGAGGTCATTTTGAGACCTAATCTGAGATAAAGTTGCAACAGCTGACGGAGAGTCAATGGAGGATGTCTTGCGTAGCAAGGTCGGCCGAGGTCTTGACCAGTTCGATTAAAATGGTGAGCTTCCGCGGTACGGTGGATGAGGAACCAAAGAAGCGGCCTATGAGTGAAGCGCTATGTCACCTTTCTGCGAAGGATCCTAGAGGGTGACCATACAGTGCTCAGGCTCTGGGTTGCCGAAGATACCCACACGTGCATCGTGGAAGATCTTGGAACAAGGAGTAAGAGTTGTTTTCTGAATCCGGGCTTGTATCTAGTTGATTAACCTTGCTGGTCCTCAACGGATGAGTCCATGGCTCTTTTATATGGATCTGTTGGTTGACCTTGCTCATCTTCAACAGAGATTCCATTTTGATATGTGAATATATTGCTGGTTACTATGAGCTAGGAACTATCGAAAAGGCCCCCTGATGAGTGGACAGGTGGTGAGCGTTCTGGTTGCCAATGATGCCATAGGTACACCAATGAAGGAATGATTGGAATTAAGGATTGAACCATAGATTTTGAGGATTATGATAAGTGACTCTATGATTTCATTAAATGATAAGTGACTCTATGATTTCATTAAATGATAGCTGATTTTGTGAAAAAGGCAATTTCATATTGGTAAGTGGTGTGATTAATTTTAAGTTTGCATGAATACCCGGCTAGGGGTCCTGGGAACTCTTTTCCCTGGTACCCGGGACAAAACCTAACCAAATTGTTAATTGGATTCCATCACTACAGTGGTTGGGAGGTTGGCTAACCCACAAGATTGGATGGGGTTTCAGACTCAATTCTGTTATGATACGATAGATGAAGTAAATCTCGGACAAAAATTGCTCTATGGAAAAGAATCAACGGCTGTGCCTCTCAATGAGGAAAAAAACGTTGGTCTCTATGATCCAAGTGCAATCTTTTCCCTGATCTGACTATGAGACTTACGAGCGAGGCCATGAGTGAGGGACCCTGCCCCGTGCAAGAAGTGCTACTTCCGCTGCTAGCATCCCCCTGAATTCGTTGCACGGTGGGGATAGGGATCTCACAGCACTTTTGTAAATTATAAAAAAAATTCTTTTATGCATCTTTCTATGCATAGAAATCAATTTTAATAAGAATAACACTTTTATAATTAAAAAATTCCTTTATGCATCTTTCTATGCATAGAAATCAATTTTAATAAGAATAACACTTTTTTTAAAAAAATTCCTTTATGCATCTTTCTATGCATAGAAATCATTTTTAATAAGAATAACACTTTTGTAATAAAAAATTTCCTTAATGCATCTTTCTATGCATAGAAATAAATTTGAATAAGAATAACACTTTTATAATAAAAAAATTCCTTTTTGCATCTTTCTATGCATAGAAATCAATTTTAATAAGAATAACACTTTTGTAATAAAAAATTTCCTTTATGCATCTTTCTATGCATAGAAATCAATTTTAATAAGAATAACACTTTTGTAATAAAAAACTTCCTTTATGCATCTTTCGATGCATAGAAATTAATTTTAATAAGAATAACACTTTTGTAATAAAAAAATTGCTTTATGCATCTTTCTATGCATAGAAATCGATTTTAATAAGAATAACACTTTTATAATAAAAAATTTCCTTTATGCATCTTTCTATGCATAGAAATCAAATTTAATAATTAATATCAGTGATATCCATGCATATTCATAGGTGAATATGTACATGGAGTAATTGGAATATTTCTTTTAGATGCAAAAATGGTGGGAATTACTCTTTTGGAATAACATAAAAACAAGATTTCTTTTTCATAAAATTATGGAAAATTTTGCCATAACCTCCTTTGTATGGTTGACCATTTCTCATTTTTATCTTTCTTTACTTAACTTAATTAACCCAATTTAGAATTATAGAACTCTAATCTACACAATTTTTAAATTCAAGAGAGTAAACAATAAGACGAGTTTAATTAATCACTTAGTTGATCTTTCTAGGATCAAGAAAGGTTGGAATGTAAAGAAGACAAGGGGGTGGCCTTTTTATCAAAGGCATAGCATATGAATTTAATTCAATCATTTGCAAAACATAAAAATCAAGAAAACCATAGATTCTTCATTAAAATTCATAAACAAAGTAAGAAAATTAGCTTACATGGAGCTTGTAAGCTCTCCTTTGGCTTGAGGGATTGAGGGTTCTACTCTTGTTTGAAGCAATAGTGGCCACCAATTCACTTTGGAGAGGATTAGGCCAAAAACAATTGAATTATTAAAAAACTGAATGTAGATGGCCTAGGACAGGGGTAGAGTAATAGTGCATAAACACCATTAAGCTTTTACAAAAGGGGGAGGCTTCTATTTATAGGAAAAAGTGAGCCTCTAACCAAGCAAACTGATTCTAGAATTTTCCAGATCAGTTTGGTCAATTTTTGACCATTTTTGGGTGAGTTCAGCTTACTTTTTGGATCTAGTTTTGAAACAGGAGAGAGGAGAGATGAGAGATGAAAATATCTCATTTTATTGATTAAAAATTGGGGGTAATGATGAGAAAAAGGTGGCGTCTTCATGAGGGGAGATCCCCACATTGAGGTGTCAAAATTTAGTTTTTTAATTCTTTTCTTTGGTCCTTAGTCCACTCTTCATCTTATGTGAGTATTTACTCATTTTTGAAGGGTTTTTCTTTTATTCTTCAATTTATCTCCTCCCTGCATTGGGATTAATCTCATTGGCTTGTCAAACCTTTGTTTGGACCTTAATCCAAAATTTTCTCAAAACAGGGGCCCTTAGGCTAAGGTCTTTTGTGCACATTATAATTTATTTCTAATGCACCTTAGGAATTTCTTTTTAAACTTCTATTTTGGGGGAATTTATTTTAATAAGAAGGGATATTTTCCCATCCAAAGATATCTAAAAATTGAATTATATCTCTCTAGAATATTTTCTCTCTCTAGGCTAGGTAGAAACAAGATCTTTTATTATTCTGAAAAGGGGATTGATTATAGGAGAAGAAACTGGACATCATGAGGGACTGGGGAGGAATATTACATCCTCCCCCACTTGAAAAACGTGAGATGTCCTCATCTCACAAAAAACTGAGGGTAATCCTGCATCAGTTCGGCTTCTTTCTCCTAGGTGGCATCTTCAAAAGGATAGAACTTCCATTTGACTAATAATTCTCTCAGAATTCTGTTCCTGAGAACCTTATCTCAAAAATCAAGGATTTCTTCAGGTTGGAGTTCCATCTGCCCTTGGGTTGAAGAAGTTAAGAGTTCATTATTAAGCACATGATTCGGGCTCGATACATACTTCTTAAGTAGGCTGACATGAAATACATTATGTACTTTGAGATGAGGAGGCAGAAGAAGTTCATAAGCTAAGTGACCTACTTTCTTTGTAATTAGATATGGCCCACAGTATCTGGGGGTTAACTTCTTGTACTTCCCAAGAGATAGAGAACTTCTTTAGGGACGTACTCAAATGAAGACCATAAAGGACTCTAGCTCAACCATCTACCTCTGTTAAGAGTAATCTCCGAACTCCCTCCCAGAACTGGGGTAACCAAAGAGAAAGAGTTCCGCCCCAATTTGCACAGCAGCCAGAGCAGTTACAATAGCAGAAGTAGTGGATGAGGAAAGAGGTTAGATTTATGCTGCGATTGAAAACCAAGGGCCAAATCGTGAATTCTCTGTCATCCATGCTCCAACTGAGTATAAGGGTAAGCCATTCAAGCTTTTGATTGATTCAGGCAGTACTCATTCATTTATTTCTTCAGGATGCTTGCGTAAGCTAGTCTTAGAACAGAAATCAGGGAAACCTATGCAAGTTGAATTGGCCAGTGGGAAGATTCTCTTCACTCACCCATGAGACAGATCATATTCAGTTTAATCTAGATGGGAATGTAACTGAATGCCAGTTCAGAGTCTTACCTTTGGGAGCTTTCAACGGAATCCTTGGAATGGATTGGCTCCACAAGAATCAAACTGGCATTCACTGTCACAATGGAACCATTTCCTTCTGTAACCTTCATGGGAACAAAGTTCAAGGAACTGGAATTTATGGATCCCCAGATCTATAATTAGTAAAAGCTTCTAGGTTACTGAAATGACTTAGAAAGAAGCAACTCATTTATGTTGTCAAAATGAATTCGGTAGACACAAAGTTAAAGGCTAAAGAACCAGAATGGTTAAGTGAGTATGATGATTTATTCCCAGCAGAGCTAACTGAGATGCCTCTGATTCGGGAAGTAGATCATGAGATAGAATCGATCCCCAGAGCTCAGCCAGTAGCCCAGCGCACGTACAAAATGCCAGTCTCTGAAGCCATTGAACTCAAGGAACAGCTTAGGCTACTGTTAGAACAAGGGTTTGTAAGACCCAATGTTTCACCTTGGGGAGCGCCAATTCTCTTTCAGAAAAAGAAGGATGGAACGTTAAGACTCTGTGTGGATTACAGAGGTCTCAATCAACTGATAGTTAAGAATAAGTATCCTTTCCCTAGAATCGATGAGCTTCTAGACAGGCTAAATGGATCCCAGATCTTCACAAAGATAGATCTCAAATCAAGGTATTACCAGATCAGGATTAATGATCAAGATATCCCAAAGATAGCCATCAATACTCGTCGCTATGGCACTATGAATTTGCTGTCATGCTGTTTGGATTGACAAATGTCCCAGCTACATTCAATCGCCTAATGCAGGACATTTTTAGAGAATACTTGGATGATTTTGTTCTTGTTTTCTTTGATGATATTCTGATTTACTCAAAGAATGCAGCTGACCAAGAAGCTCATGTCCGTAAAGTTCTTAAGATTCTAAGGAAGCACTAACTCTTTGCAAAAAAGAGCAAAGTCAATATTAGGTAATTTAGGAAAAATCTCACATTTTGGGAATCAATTACTCCATATAGTTTTGGACATATCTTAAACATACTAACTCCAAATTTGTCGGAGATCATAGATTTAGATTCTACTCTTCAAGATCTTTCCGATGATATGTCACATGAGGGAGTTTTGACAAACTTTTGGACAAGTTCACCATGCTCCCATTTTTCAAATGGGAATGGGATTTTTCCCAAATTATCTAATATGGTGTTAGCAAATGAACTTTCTTTGTCAACCATGTTGAATACTTGGGCTTTTTAGTATCCAAAGACGGAATTTCTCCAGATTCAACAAAAGTACAAGCAGTCATAGATTGGCCTGAACCAAAGACAGAGAAAGAAGTCAGGGGATTCTTAGGATTAACTGGTTGGTATAGAATCTTTATACCTAAGTATGCTCTCATAGCTTCCCCCTTGACTAATCTTCTCAAGAAGAATACCCCGTTTCAATGGTCTACCCGATGTCAGAGAGCTTTTGATAAGCTGAAGACCGCCTTGGTAAACCAATCCTATTCTGAAGTTGCCAAATTTTTCTCTACCCTTTGAGGTAGTAACTGATGCCAGTGGTTTTGCCCTTGGAGGTGCCCTCATGCAGAAAGGTCATGCAGTGGCCTATGAATCCCGAAAACTCAGAACGCATGAGAGAAATTATGCTATCCATGACTTGGAGCTACTTTCAGTCGAAGTTGTGGAGACATTACCTACAGGGTTAAAGATTCACTTTGATGATGAGCGATCATCAAAGCTTAAAGTGGATCTTCACTCAGAAGGAGTCCTCTTGACATGGCAGGAAAATAATGTTTTCACTTGTTAAGATTATGTTTGAAATGAACTTCATAAATTGAAAACTCATAAATTGAACTGGATTTTTAGATGGATACCCCAAATCTGTCTAGCATTCCTGGACTCTCCGAGAGTCAGGATATGATCGCCTTTGCCTTCGAAAATCTTATCAACATCGCTACAACCCGAGGAAGCAAAGTGAGACTCGCTCGTCACTTTGAGGATCTATACTTTCCTGATCCAGTAGAGTGACATTAGCATATGTGGTTCTCTGGGAGGGCGAAGTATTCGCGTCAATACCAATCAACGACAGAGACTCAGACAGAATATCTCGCTAGCCATGATCCTGATAAGGCTAGGAGCTGTTCATTATGTACAACTCTATAATCACTCACCTCGAAATTTTAGAATTTCTTGTCGTATTTTTAGACTTCTTAGCCGCTTTATTCCGAGGAGAAGAATTACAACACCATTATTCCGAGGAATTTTTAGACTTCTTAGCCGCTTTATTCCGAGGAGAAGAATTATAGCACCATTATCAGTGATGAATCATGTATATCATAGCATTTCTCCATCGCAGTATCGCCTTTTTATGCATACACGATTGAGGCGGTGACTTTTGGAGCCAAGACACTCTATGTATATATCAAAAACTTTTGATGATAAAAGATGTTTTGCAAAAGATTCCAAATCGTTTTCATGGTTGTGAATATTGGTTAGTAAAATTATCAGAGTGAATCTTGTTTTCAAGAATGATGATGGAATATTTATTTGTTTAAGAAATAAATCTCAAAATTAAATAGTCATAAATCTGATGACAAAGTTAAGTTGACAAAAATATTGTTTTGTTAGAATCATGAGAAGCGCGGGCCGTGGTAGGCAGTCGGATCCTCTTACCGATGATGAAGAGCAAGATCCGAACGTTCGTAAAGCCCTGCACCAATCCCAACCTCGTCCCTTCAAGGGTGAAGGGGAAAAGTTAGGAGAAGTAGTGGAAAAATGGATCGAGGTAATGGAAGAGTATTTTGATGTAACCGATTATAACGAGAAGAGCAAGATGGCTCTTACCAGATTGAAAAGTATGGAAACGGCTAGGGTCGCATGGAGGAACCATTGCAGGACCGAAATACCCAGACCTGGTCAGATCTTAAAGCTTACCTCAGGAAGAGGTTCTGTCCTCCGGGCTTCCTGGAAACCAAAATGAATGAGTTCTTAGAACTGAAGCAAGATAACCAGACAATTGAAGAATACCATCAGGCATTTTCTCTTCTCCTCAAATATTCTCCACTTTTGGATGAAGAGCTGGTGATGGCCTGATTCATTCGAGGGATGAACGAGCCATTGGATACTTTAGTGAAAAATGCCAAACCAGTCTCAATGGCAAAAGCTGTCAGAATGGCAAAGAGCTTTGCCTTAAGGTCCCGCCAAAGCCTGCACCCTCAAACTTTAAAAGGTTTCAAACCCCGGGAAGTACTTCAAACTTTACACCCCAAAGAGGCAGTAAGGCCCTAATCAGAATCAAGATGCTGGGAAATTCAGAAGTGAAGGAAGACCCTTCCCTCTTAGAACACTTTCTCAGGAGCCCCACCTCTTTCAAGGATTTAGAGGGATAAATTTAGAAGTGAGAATAGGTGTTTTGGGTGTCAGGGTTTTAGTCACCAGCTTAAAGATTGCCCGACTCAGATTTACTTTAAAATTTTAGGCAATTTTTGCTGCTATTTTGTAAGTTTACAACAGCACTCTGATACCAACTGTGAGACCCCTTTGTCCCCTCCGTGCACCGGATTCCTGGTTCCTAGCAGCGGAAGTAGCTTCCTCTTGCGCGGGGCAAGGTTTCCCACTCGAGGCCTAGCCCTCGAATGTCCGGACACGGGACTAATCTGGTGGTCATTCTAAAACCGAAACCGGGAAAATTTTCCTTGTCCGGAAAACGGGGATGATTCCACCTTTTTGATCTTCTTAAACGAATTTTCTAACAGGGTTAAGTGACTAAACTATGCTTCACCTGATTAAACCAGATATAAGGAAAACTATCACTGACTTTTTTTGAAGAAATCAACGCTTTTTTCCTAATCGAAATTAGGCACAACCGTTGATCTAATCATTTGAGAAATTCTTCAAGTTTTTATTTAACTACTCGAATTCCAAGCGTAGTCCTATTATTTCAATTTAATTAAAACTCCACTGATTCCAACCGAGCCCATTATTTCAATTTAATTAAAACTCCACTGATTCCAGCCGAGCCCATAGGTTAGAAACCACCCAACCACTGGAATTGGTAGAACTAGACAAATACTAACCCACCCATAATTGAATGCCTTTCTTAACTTTTGCTTTTGAATACAGATACGCACACACTCCTCTTTAAAACTTTAACATATAAAATAATCCATTGGCAAATAGTTATTGTTTACAGATGTCATAACTCAAAAATTCCATCCAGTCCTTTGTTTCTCAAAAAAAAGTATCACTCTCGACTCTCCGTTGAGACCAACTGGTCAACACAACGAGATCCAGTAACAGATAACAATAATCGTTTTGTCCATCATACATATCTTCCACGCATACGCATGGGTGTCATAGGTACCGTTTCGTGAGCCCGTGCATCTCCTAGTCAGAACCCTCCAGGATCCTCCTTAGGTATCTTGGCACTTCACTCAGGGACCGCTTCGTCAGCCCTCGCCCATCATACGGAAAGCGCACCATTTTTCAACCATATCGAGGCTGGTCAAGTGGCTTTGCCGCGTGAGCCGTCCTTTTTGAACACTCCCCGCCAGGTGTTACAAACTGAACTTCCCTTAGAAAAACATATACCAAATGCTCCCTCCACCAGCATTCTGGCGTAAGACTGCCCTTTAAGAAAACAGGGTTTCTAAGCAAGTTTTCAGTTTGATTTTCTTACAAGGAGTATTTCTTGAATCAATATCCCCAAACTTCTTGATCGAAATTCAGAATTTCATACGAGAATTCCTCGAATTCTATAACCTTGATCCACAGATCAATTCGAAGGGCCTCAAACTTAGTTTCAGATTTGGCGGGAGTTTTGAGTGTATTTTTCTAAACTGGTCACACTTTCTTTCCTCGAAATTGACGAAAGATTTTGGTCTTAGTCATAGTCTGACTCAAGGTTTGAGTCGGATAAGATTAGTCCTGAACTATCTTTCTCGAAAAGGTTTGATAATTCAGTTACTATTTTACTCAATTTCTTTCTTTGAATATTCACTTAACTGGTTTCTAAACTAGTTACGAATTCAATGAGGAATAAATTAATCATTTATCTGAATATTTTGATCTCGATAGATTTCCTAAATTTTCTTTTTACAATCCGTGTGAATATAAAATGATAGAAATTTCTCTCTTAGAGTATTTAATTATTCATTTATCAAATACTCATAGAATTTAAACATAAAATTTAAGAGAATTCTAATTTTGATATAAAAATTTCTTTATGCATCTAATTATACATAAAAATAAACTTCAATGTGGGAATAAAACTTTTATTAAAAAAAATCCTTTTATGCATAAAATCAAATTTAATAGGAATAACGCTTTTAAAATAAAAAGAATTTCTTGATGCATCTATTTATGCATAAAAATCAATTCTTATAAGAATAACACTTTTCTAATTAAAAAAATTCCTTTATGCATATTTCTATGCATAGAAATCAATTTTAATAAGAATAACACTTTTGTAATAAAAAAAATTCCTTTATGCATCTTTTTATACATAGAAATCAATTTTAATAAGAATAACACTTTTGTAATAAAAAAAATCTTTTATGCATCTTTCTATGCATAGAAATCAATTTTAATAAGAATAACACTTTTATAATTAAAAAAATCCTTTATGCATCTTTCTATGCATAGAAATCAAATTTAATAAGAATAACACATTTATAATTAAAAAAATCCTTGATGCATCTTTCTATGCATAGAAATAAAATTTAATAATAATAACACTTTTGTAAATAACAATATTCCTTTATGCAACTTTCTATGCATAGAAATCAATTTTAATAAGAAGAACACTTTTATAATAAAAAATTTCCTTTATGCATCTTTCTATGCATAGAAATCAATTTTAATAAGAATAATACTTTTATAATAAAAAACTTCCTTTTTGCATCTTTGTATGCATAGAAATCAACTTTAATAAGAAAAACACTTTTATAATAAAAATTTTTCTTTATACAACTTTCTATGCATAGAAATCAATGTTAATAAGAATAACACTTTTATAATAAAAAATTTCCTTTATGCATCTTTCTATGCATAGAAAATCAATTTTAATGAGAATAGCACTTTTGTAATAAAAAAATTCCTTTATACATCTTTCTATGCATAGAAATCAATTTTAATAAGAATAACACTTTTATAATAAAAAATTTCCTTTATGCATCTTTCTATGCATAGAAATCAAATTTAATAATTAATATCATTGATATCCATGCATATTCATAGGTGAATATGTACATGGAGTAATTAGAATATTTCTTTTAGATGCTTTTAAACTTATTCAAGCATGTGAAATAGGTGCCTCCTTGAAGGTCTCTCTTTTCCTTACACATGTGTCAAAAATGCATGATTACTCCAAAATATCTCATTTTGTTATTAATACACCATAATTTTTAACTAATAAACCTAGTACTTGGTCAACTCTTCATCTTATGTGGGTATTTACTCATTTTTGGGTATTTTTTTTTGTTCTTTGGATTTATCTTGTCCCAACACTTGGATTAATCTTATTGGTCCTCCATAAATAGGAACTTTAATTGGACCATAATCAAATTCTTTTCAAAACTCTGTGGACCCTTAGGCTGTCTTCTAGATCAATTTTAATTAATTCCAATTGCACCTTGGAAAATCTATTTTGATTTTTTATTTCAGGGAAATAATTTTTTGATATTTGAAGAATTTATTTATCCAAAAATATCCAAATTTTGATTTACTACTCTCTAGAACTTTTTTATCTCACCAGGCAAAACAAGGAAAAATGATATTTTCTTGTATTCAGAATCATAGAATGATTACAAGGGATTGAAGTAGAGGTTTATTTGATATTCAGGCTAAGGAGAAATCTTACATCCTCTCCCACTTGAAAAACGTGAGATGTCCTCATCTTGCAAAGTGAGGGTAATCCTTCGCCAACTCTTCTTCTTTCTCCTCCCACGTGGCGTCTTCTCTAGAGGGAAGAACTTACACTTTACTAAGAATTCTCTAAGGACTCTGCTCCTGAGAATCTTCTCCCAAACGTTAAGGATTTCCTTAGGTTGGAGTACCATCTGGCCTTGAGTCGGAGAGATCAATTGCTCATCATCAAGCACGTGATTCGGGTAGATACATACTTCTTAAGCAAACTGACATGGAATACATCATGTACCTTGAGATGGGGAGGCAGAAGAAGTTTGTAGGCTAGATCGCCCACTTTCTTTATGAGAGCATACGGCCCACAGTATCTGGGAGAGAGCTTCTTGTACTTCCTAAGGATAAGGAACTTCTTTTTTGTCGTAATGAAGACCATATCTAATTCTTCAAACTCTCTCTCGGATCTCTTTTTATCTGCATACTGCTTTTGCCTGTCTTGGGCTACCTTTATATCTTTACGGATTGATTGCATCTGCTGGTCCATGTCATCAAGCATTTGTCTGGACATTTAGACTCTGATCAATGGGTTAGACCAAGTCAACGGTTTAAGGCAATCTTGTCCATACAAAGCTTTGAAAGGACTCATCCCAATGCTTCGATGATAAGAAGCAGTGTAAGTAAAAAGAAGCATTGTGAGCAAATTCGGCCAGATGCAAATGACTTAACCACTTCTTGGGTTCCCTGTTTTGCCGCAGAGCCAGCAGCATGACCGAAGGATATATTCAATTACTTGATTCACCCTTTCCATCTGGCCATCTGATTCGGGGTGGTAGGCTGTGCTCAGATCCAAGAAAGTTCCTACTGCTTCAAAGAATGCAGTTTAGAATTTTGATGTGAATTTGGGATCTTGGTCACTTACTATCCTCATGGGTAAACCATGCAATCTGAAGATCTCCTTAAGTAAAACTCTGGCAACATCCACTGGAGAGTATGTTTCTTTCACTCAAATCAGATGGGCAACTTTGGTTAACCTGTCAACTACTACAAAAATGGAGTTGTAACGTGATTGCACTGAAGGTAATCCAGTGATAAAGTCCATACTGATGCATTCCCACTTCATCTGTGGAATGTCTAGAGGCTGTAGTTTCCCTGGCATCTTGACTCTCTCTGCCTTGACTCTTTGGCACATTAAGCATTTCCTTACATGATCAAGTACATCCTTTTTGAGTCCTGGCCATAAGAAGCTTTTCTTAGCAGACATATAGGTTTTTATAAACCGTGGATGTCCAGCTATCAGGCTATCATGGGCTTCTCTCAAAATTCTTCCCTTTATTCCCTCATCATTGGGGATACATAGCCGATTATTATAATACATGCATCCTTCATCTAGTTTGTATCCAAGAACAACTCGACTCATTTCTTGAGGAGTCTTGCTTTCCTACATTAGAAGGGTAGCAATAGGGGCAAAGAATTTGTCCTGCATGATTTTCTCCTTTGCTTCATTGATCAATTGATTTGACACTACTGTAATTGCAAGTGAGGAGGCTTTTCAGCTGAGCACTGATCTCCTGTAAACCCCTGTCAAGATCGCTGGCTGCTGCCTGCCGATCCTCTCCTGAACTGAAGCTCCTGCCAGACCTGCTCAACTCTGGTCGCAATCTCGGGCTCCTCTATGAGACAATCTGGAATCTCGATGCTCTGGCCTCGCTCTCCTCTCGTAGGGTCCTCGATCTGGAGAAGCACTGGAAAGTGGTCTGAAAACGAGGAGCCTGCAAGTATACCCACAGTGCCACCTCTATCGCAAGCCCACTCATCAATGTAAAACCTGTCGATGCGGGAAAGGTTAACTCCTGTGGCCCGTCTATCCGAGCGCGAGAAAGATAAACTCCCCTGCAACCTACCAAACTTCGAGAGAGTCCACGGATCCTGGCCTCTCTCCTGCAGCACTAGTTCCTCCCAGGCAGCGAGCTCCGGCCCATGAATGGTCTCCTGGCTGCCCCCCATCCTGTCCTCTGCATCCTCCAGCATGTTGCAATCCCCCCCTAGGCACCAATGGTCTACCATGGGGAGGGATTGCCTAATGGTGCTCCAGAACTCAGCTCTCCCGGTCGCCCCATTAGGGGCGTAGAAGTTGAGGAAGCCAATGCGATCTTCCCCAACCCGAAGGATGATCCACTGCGCTCGACCCTGGACCAGAGTGCCAAAATCCACAACCTTGGATAGAAGCTACTCGCTGACAGAGATGCATACTCCACCCTGGTTTCCCTGGGAGCCATATGCCGGTGACCAAAAAGTGTGACTCATGCTTGGCAAGATCTTCCCGCCCCGCAGGTATGGGTACGCCCGGCAGAAAGGTGGTGCGCATGGATGAAAAGGATATCTATGGGTCCTCCAATGAGAGCCCTCTGGATCTCCTGGTGAAGTCTGCCCCGACCAATGTAGCAGCGAGGTCCACCAAGACCCTGGATGTTCCATGAGAGGATCCTCATGGATGAGCTATGGCAAGTGAAGCAGCCGCCACTGGCTCACCCCTCTCAGCCGGCCCGGATGAGCTGCCCTCCACTCTGTGAGTCTTGGGCGCCGGCTTGGAGGGAGAATAGTCACTGTCTGTCTAGGTGTGGAGTCTCTCCAAAAAGAGGGTGACCTGTCTCTGTGTCCAGCCGCCCCACTGCACCTTCGCCCTGTCCAGGGCATAGGCGTGAGACCAATCCTCTGCATATATGTATCTAAAGGTAGGCTGCATCCTCGGGGCGACGTGGAGGAGAATCAGTAGCACCGCCTCAACTGAGGTGTGGACCGGATCCGCCCGCCAATCTCCTACAAGCTCATGCGGGCTGAGTGTAATCGGGTCTGCAAAAGGTCCGTGAGCCCCAAGTCACTGAAGTGGTGAGAAAACTCCAGTATCTGATCACGCAAAACTTCCTCTATAGAGTTGCAATCCCATGCTGTGTATGGGGCAACACTGAGAGGAAAGGAGAAGGCCACCATGCCGCTCACCACTAAAGGAGAACAAGAGGGATGGCACACCACGCAAACTCGCAAGGGCGCGACCAGTGTCTCGAACGGCAGCTGGAGACACCTGAAAAAACCTTAATCCATTGGGAGCCCCATCACTCGCGGGGGCCCCCCAGGGGGCCCCACAGGTGGAGAGAACTCTGTGGTGGCGGGCGAAGCCAGGATCGCCATCTCCACCGGCCCCCGGAGTGGCGGTGGAATAGCCGCTGAACTGAACTCTGGCCTACCCAGCTGCGCTGCCCTAGGGCAGTGGGTGGTCTGGAGGAGTATCTTGGAGAGGCCGAGGGAGGGATGGTGGCTCACGGAGAGGAGGGGGGAGAGCGAGGAGAGGATGGAGAGGAGGGGGGAGAGCGAGGAGAGGATGGAGAGGCATCTGCCAGAGGAGAGGTGTCCGGGGGGGCCACCAGGGGGAGGCAGGAGGGGGGGCTGGTGGGAGGGTGGAAGGAAGGAGTACTCTCCGAGTGAGGGGAAGAGGGGCCAGGGGTCGTAGAGTGCGGCCCGGGATCCTCAGGAACCTGCTCCTCCATGGAGGGGGCGGGGCCCCCCCGAGGGGGGAGGCGGGAGCGGGGTCTCCACGTGGGGGGCTCCACCGGCGGCCTCAACGGGCACTGAGACTGAATCCTCGTCCATCGGGGTGGGACCTGCTCTGCTGGCCTCCTATCCCTGACTGGAGGTAGGTGCCTGGATGCCAGCCGGGGAGCCGCCTGTTCGCCAGCCTGTCCGCCAGCCTGTGCTGCCTGCGCTGCTAGCGTCTGCGACGGTCCCTACGGGCTGGGCGTTTCCGTCGACAAACCTCCTGCCATCCGCCAGCCTCCTGGGTCTGCTCGGCATCCTCTGCCGGGGCCTGCTCGATGATGGCGCCTGCTGAGACGAGCCAGGGATGTCCGGTCTCTGAGGTTGATGGCCACCCCTCGGGCCTCTTGAAGGGGGTCCAGAGGCAACAGAGCGTGAAGAATGAACCCCCTTGCGGCGGGGACAGGCACGTGCGAGGTGGCCCATCTCCCGACAGATGTAGCACTGGCCGGAATACTCCACACGCTGTATCAGATGTCCTCCAGAAAGACAAGGGAGGAGGATCGTCTTCGGGAGGGACTCCGGTGATGACGGAACCACAACACGAATGGCCGGGAGTCCTGCTACCTGAGCTATCACTGAAGCCGCTGTCTGAGGCATCTCCACCACCTGCTCGAACGCCTTGCCAATGGATGACAAGAGGGGCAAGTACTCCCTGCGGAGTCCAGGAATGCACATAGTGATGGGGAAACCTGTCGTGCCTACTAGCGGGTCAGAAGCGGGGTTGAAACCGTGAGTCCATCGCGCCAGGAACGCCCGGGATGAGCGGAGGGCAATGGGGCTCCGAGCCAGCACCGTCTGAGAGCTGCCTGGGGGGACTCGAAATCCACCTGGTGCCACGTCCCAAAAAATCGACGCTGATGATCTTGGCAGGCACGCCCCAACGAGGCTGCCTTGCAGAAGGTCGCGAAGCTCTCTCTGCACATCGGACGGCTACCCACTATCTTGCAGACCAAGGAGGAGGCCTCAAGAGCAGATACTGTGGAAACAAACAACTGATGATCTGCATCTGTGAACTCCAGAAGGAGACCAGAATCGGCAGCAGGGATAGTCGAAGCGGCTTTCATGGAGTCCTCTAGAGGGAAAAGGTGAGAGACCGGGGTCACCAACGGGAGGGACACAGCCCTACGAGGAAACGGAGAGGCGGAGGGAGAGAGGATAGCGGGGGGGGGGAGGGGGGAGAGAGGATAGCAGGGGGGAGGGGGGAGCTGAGGCGTGGGAGCTAGCGGTGGGAGGAGGGGCGAGACGGAGGGGGAGGTGAGGGAGAAGGCGAGGGGAAGAGCCACGAAGCGGCGGAGGAGAACGGGGGGGAGAGATGGCGGTGGGAGGAGGGGCGAGACGGAGGGGGAGGTGAGGGAGAAGGCGAGGGGAAGAGCCACGAAGCGGCAGAGGAGAACAGGGGGGAGAGATGGCGGGGGAGGAAGTGAGGAAGGAGGCGGGGAGGAGAGAAGGTAGGGGAGGAAGCGAGGAAGGAGGCGGAGGAGGAGAAGGCGGGGGGGGAGATGGCGGGGGAGGAAGCGAGGAAGGAGGCGGGGACGGCGAGAAGCAGGGGAAGGTAGACGGGAGGGGGAAGAGGCGGCGCTCGCAGGAGTAGATCGACCAACCTGTCTTTTCTGTAAGGATAGTTATTCTATCATAATTGTATTAGAAAGTATTATTCTTTTTTAAATTATCAGTAATAGCAAAGCTGACAAAATGTTTAGAAATTAATACATATCTTATTTTTATGCATAATGCTAAAAGAGGACTTCCTACCATATTCTAGGATTGGTCATCCTATGCTAAAAGAATGATTTTCATCACATTCATGGAAAAGTAATTTTTAGTATTTATGCATAAATAATTAATTAAAGAAAAGAGAAATTTTTGGTATTTTTATTTTTATGCAAAAAGAGAAACTACCATGATAATGGAGATCCATGTAATTAAATGAAAAAAGAGAAAATTTGATATATAAAAATAATGAATATTTTTATTTAAATTTAAAGAGAAATTTTAGATAAATTTAGTTTATGCATGAGAAAATTTAAATGATAAAAGAGAAATTCCCATGACATTTGGAATTCAATCATTTAAATATAAAAGTAGAATTCTTGGCATAATTGAATTAATGGATATTTTTATTTAAATTTAAAGAGAAATTTTAGATAAATTTATTTTATACGTGAGAAAATTTAAATGATAAAAGATATATTCTCATGACATTTAGGATTCAATCATTTAAATGGTAAAAGTGGAATTCTTGGTATAATTGAAATAATGAATATTTTTATTTAATTTAAAGAGGAATTTTAGATAAATTTATTTTATGATAAAAGAGGAATTCATTAAATAAGAAAAAGAGGAATTTTAAGCTTATTCAAAAAATGGATATTTGTATTTAGTTAAAAGAAGAATTTTTATGGTATTTAATTAGAGATAGATTTGAAATAAATTTTGGTAACAAAAGAAGAATTTTCACCATAATTCCACCTAGAGAATTAGGGTTGATAAATTAAGTGGTAGAAAGAATATCTTTAGGTATTTTATGTGGATAGATCACCAAACTGATATTTACCCAAAATTAGATTAAATAGAAGAAGAGTATTCTCATCAAAATCCAATATTCTCATATGAAACCATTTCTTAATCTATTATGGTTAAGAAGGAATGAAATTCATAAAGTAGGAATTTTCTTACGGTTAGAAGTTCAGTAGATGTTATCTGAAGAAAATCCTTAGAATGAAAGCTAGAACTAAACCGAATGATTCTGGTTAGACCACGACTTGAGAGGGACGGCCAGTAAACTACTTGTCCATCTCTTGATCTGAATCAAGCACAAACTTCGTGTGACCAATGTTCGTATAAGCAAGTTACTAAGAAATTTCTTAACTCCATTCAGACCCACATCTAGTTAATCATCTCATCAACACCTATGGTGGATGGTTCTTTGTTGGGAATCCTTGACATATGGTCTCCTACTATATGTTGTTTTCCCCGCTTGATTGTGATCATAAAGTCAAACTCCATCATTAAAAGAAATTGTCTTATAATATGCCTAGTTGTACATGGTTTCTTGATAAGGTATAACAAGGCTTGATGATCTAAAAAGAATGAAAATTTATTGGCACATGTACTTCTTATCTTCATAAACCATTACCAATCCCTCATGTGCTATAGTGATGCATAGCTCACTTTTACCTTGTCTAATTGCCTACTTGCAAAGAACACTGGGTAATCTAGCATCAGGTTGTGCCAATTCACAATTGATTGGAAAGCTAGAGGCATCGATGTGAACATAAAAACTCACATACTAAGTAGGTGGTCTTCAAATAAGTATACTAGCCAATGCTTTTTTCAGCATGCTTGTTGCCATTTCTTAGTCCATTCAAAGAATATGAGTAATAGATATAATGGGAGATCTATCTAAACATGGGAGGACTATATAAGTGTAAAGTACAATGAATCCATAATAATACCCTACATGACCCATAAATTATTGCACTTGTTTATAATTGGTGGGGGCGGTTGGCAATTCAAGAATCAGCTTCAATTTATTATCATTAACGGAAATTCCATTTTCTGACACAATGTGTCCCAATAATATGACACAATGTGTCCCAATAATATGACACCATGTGTCCCAATAATATGACACCATGTTCTACCCCAAATTGAAAATTCAAAGGATTCAAAAAGATATGATATAATGAGCATCTTTGAAATGTCAAAGTCTCAAGCATTGCAAATTCTCTTTCTAGTGCACATAGAGATCATTTACAAAGATTTCCAACCACTTTTGTAAGTAGTTCTTGAACACACCACACATCAATCTCTTAAATATTATATGAGCATTAGTTTGGCTAAATGGCATGACTAAGTTATAGGTAAATGTTCCCCATGTGGTTGGGAATGCCATTTTATTCTCGCCTTTTTAGGCTCTAGATACTTGATTGTAAACATTCCATCCAAAAAGCTATAAGTTTTTTCCCGTACCACTCTCTTGAAAACATAGACATTGTATGGTAAAGGCTAATGGCATTTCCATATTGCCACATTGACGACGATGATAATACCCAATTCGTGTGTGCTAAATTTTGTAAAATATCTCTACAAAAAAAAGAGTTTATCAATTTCCATGTTTATAAATGGTCAACATTTAGGATTCATTTGATAAGGTTGTTGCTTCATAGGCCTTGATCCCTCAATGATTGGAATTATGTGTTAAACAACCTGTGGTGGCACACCTTTCATATCCTTATAGGTTCAAGAGAAGTAATCCTTATACTCCTTCAAAAACTATATCAATTCCTCCTCCTTCAAAGCTAGGTAAGTGGTAATGTACATTGTTTTGGGATACTTCCCAAGGTCTATAATGTCCACCTCATAGTCCATCATATGAGATTGTTAAGTGCCTATCTTTTGAGCGATGTACTCTCAAATGGACCATGCTTCTCTAATTGATGTCAAATACCTTGAAGCGTTTGAGAACCTTGCGTAATCTCGTTCCTTTTAATTCTTTTAATCCATAATATTCTTGGCTTCCTTCTCATCTTTCACTAAGGCTTTGTTCCTATTTTGCCTTTTGGATCTAAACAAGTTACGCTATTTTCTACATTTAAGCTTCTTTACCAATTCATTATCTTCTTGCATCATCACTTGATCAAATTATTGGAGAAATCTTTGTGAATCTCAATAGCCTTGAAGACATTGAGAATTAGTGGGTCACGTTCGTAGTGCGTCATGGTGTTTAGTAGTCTGGTAGCATTTATTCTTTACCCATTTGCTAAACTTTCACCTGAAGACATTGTTCATGATGGCTTCATCTGATTCACTACTAGACCTTTCTTTTGTTGTTTGAAATGGGAACATGTTCCTCAAAAGTGTTGATAACAATGGGCTCATTGTTCTCACATTGGTAATCTCATTTACTACATTTGGATCTTCCTCAACATATACAGAGGCTACACTATCCCTCTCCTAATGCATCAATGCTTACCTTAACACATCGTTGGGGAACTTACCAACATCTATAAACTTGTATCTCTAAAGACTACAAGCTGTGCTAGTGGAGCTATCTCCACTCCTTTTCCTTCTCCTCTCAAGATATCACCATTAGGTTTCCTTTCTTCATTAGGTTAGGACACTTGCTCTCCTAGATACTCTCACACCCATAAACACAATCATAAGAGGAACATGCACCAAGAATGTAGCTCTATCTTCTCTCAACTCTCTCTCTCACACAGAGAGAAAAGAGATAAGACTAGACTCAATTGGCACAAAGGGGCATTGTGTCTTGCATTATGAGAATGCTATTATTTATGCAATTGGCTGTTATTCACACTTGGGTGCCCAAAAATTAATAAAAGGTAAGCTAAATTATTGCAAGATATATAGATTTATGGAATTGCTAGCCATTCTTATAATTATAATGTTTACAGTGCCGTCGCAAGACTATGCTATCTCTCATGTAATGGAGAGATGCTAGGTTAAACTCAAAATGGACTTAACATCTTCCCCTATCGATGGGGTTTCCATCCTCAAAATCTATTGTCTCAGAGGGCTTGTTGCCCTAGATAATCTCTGTAGTGGCTCTTCCTTGTCTAGGAGGACACAAATGGTTCGGTAAACAAAATACAATGATTTATAGAAATTGGTATCAATCATATATTCAAAAGTGGTATGCATGTACGAGGGCAAACATCATAGCCGTTGATAGTAGTACATGTTAAAATCTCGTTTTGTCAGTCATGAGGCGCACGACCCGTGCAAGGCAACCCGATCCTCTAATCATCCGGATGTTCAAAAAGCCCTGAACAGATCCCAACCTAGTCCCTTCAAGGGTCAAGGGGAGCAGTTAGGTGAAGTAGTGGAAAAGTGGATTGAGGCAATGGAGGAATAGTTTCTGGCTACAAATGAGAGAAGAAAGATGGAGGAATACTTTGATGTAAGTGGCTACAATGAGAGAAGAAAGATGGAGGAATACTTTGATGTAGCTGGCTACAATGAGAGAAGAAAGATGGCTCTTGCCAGGTTAAAGATTGTGGAAACGGCCAGGGTCACTTGGAGGAATCACTGTGAGACTAACCGTCTCGACCGGAATACCCAGACTTGGACTCATCTTAAAGCTTAGCTTAGAAAGAGGTTTTGTCCTCCGGGCTTCCTTGAAACTAAAATGAATGAGTTCTTGGAACTAAAGCAGAGGATAGGCAAACAATTGAAGAGTACCATCAGGCTTTTGCCCTTCTCCTCAAATATTCCCCACAATTGGATGAAGAGCAGCTGATGGCTAGATTCATTCGAGGAATGAACAAGCCATTAGACACCTTAGTAAAGAATGCCAAACCTATCTCAATGGCCGAAGCAATAAGAATGGCAAAAGACTTTGCCAAAGCCTTTGTTGTTAAGGTCCCGCCAAAGCCTGCACCCCCTCTAACTTTAAAAGATTTCGAACCCCGAGAAAAGTACTTCAAACTTTCCTCCTTTAAAGAGGCTTCAAGGCCCAATTCAGAATCAAGATACTAGGAGATTCAGAAGTGAAGGAAGACCCTTTTCACAGAATACTTTCTCAGGAGCCCCACCTCTTTCAAGAATTCATAGGGATGAGCTCAGAAGTGAGAACCGGTGTTTTGGATGCCAAGATTTTGTTCACCAACTACTGCTGGAAGACTGTCCGACTCCTGCCATGTCAAGGGGACAGGGAAGTCAAGGACCAAGAGTGCAGAGACCAGCCCCTTCCTATCAGTCAAATCAGGGTCCATCTTGTCAAAATCAAGGAAATCCCAGGAGAACTCTAGCTCAGCCCCGCCACCGTGTGCCTCTGTCTAGAGTAGCCTGAGAACTCCTTCCCAGAACTGGGGAAACCAAAGAGAAAGAGTTCCGCCTCAGACTGCAGCAGCCAGAGCAGTCACAATAGCAAAAGTAGTGGAAAAAGAAAGAGGACAGATTTATGCAGCAATTGAAAACCAAGGGCCAAACCATCAATTCTCCATCATTCATACTCCAGCTGAGTATCAAGGTAAGCCTTTTAAGCTTTTGATTGATTCAGGTAGTACTCATTCTTTCATTTTCCTTGGATGCTTGCGTAAGCTAGTCTTACATCAGAAATCAGGGAAACCTATGTAAGAAATTGAATTGGCAAGTGGGAAGATTCTTTTCACTCACCTTAAGATAGATCGTATTGAGTTCAATCTAGATGGGAATTTCACTGACTGTCAGTTCAGAGTTTTACCTTTGGGAGTTTTTGACGGGATCCTTGGAATGGATTGGCTCCATAAAAATCAAGCTGACATTCACTGTCATAATGGAACCATTTCCTTCCGTGACCTTCATGGAAATAAGGTTCAAGGAACCAAAATTTCAGGTAGTAAAGGCTTCTAAGTTACTAAAAGGACTTAGAAAGAAGGAGCTCATTTATGTTGTCAAAATGAATCTAGTAGACTCAAAGTTAAAAGCTAAAGAACCTGAATGGTTAAGTGATTATGATGATGTAGAATTAGTAGATCATGTGATAGAATTGACCCCCCCTGGAGCTCAGCCAAGTAGCCCTGCACACGTACAAAATGCCAGTTCCTGAAGCCATCAAACTCAAGGAATAGCTTAGACAACTGTTAGAACAACGGTTTGTAAGACCCAATGTTTCACCTTGGGGTGCGCCAGTTCTCTTTCAGAAAAAGAAAGATGGAACGCTAAGACTCTGTGTGGACTATAGAGGTCAGCTGACAGTTAAGAATAAGTATCCTATCCCCAGAATTGATGAGCTTCTGGACAGGCTAAGTGGAGCCCATATATTCACAAAGATAGATCTCAAATCAGGGTATTATCAGATCAAGATTAATGAGCAAGATATCCCGAATCAATACTCGGTATGGGCATTATGAATTCACCGTCATGCCGTTTGGATTGACAAATGCCCTAGCTACATTCAATCAATTTTAATGCAGGACATTCTCAGAGAATTCTTGGATGATTTTGTTCTTGTTTTCTTTGCTGATATTCTGATTTACTCAAAGAATACAGCTGACCATGAAGCTCATATTGTCAGAAGAGTTCTTGAGATCCTAAGGAAGCACCAACTCTTTGCAAAAAAGAGCAAATGCACTTTCTCTACCGACCATGTTGAATACTTGGGCTTTCTGGTATCCAAAGATGGAATTTCTCCAGATTTCGCTAAAGTCCAAGCAATCATAGATTGGCCTGAACCAAAGACAGTGAAAGAAGTCAGAGGATTCTTGGGATTGATTGGTCGGTATAGATTTTTTTTAACCAAAGTATGCTCTCATAGCTTCCCCCCTGGCTAGTCTTCTCAAGAAGAATATCTCGTTTCAATGGTCTGCCAACAAGTGCCAAAGTGCTTTTGACAGCCTTGGTAACCAATCCCATTCTAAAGCTACCAGATTTCTCTCTACCCTTTGAGGTAGTAAAACTGATGGCAGTGGTTTTGCCCTGGGAGGTGCACTCATGCAGGAAGGTCATGCAGTGGCCTATGAATCCCGAAAACTCAGAACGCATGAGAGGAATTATGCTGTCCATGACTTGCAACTACTTTCAGTATATGCCGTGAAGTTGTGGAGACATTACCTCTACTGGGTCAAAGATCTCACTTTGATGAGACTGATTATCAGAGCTTAAAGTGGATCTTCACTTAGAAGGATCTCAACATGTGTCAAAGACGGTGGATGCGGACCCTGCAGGAATTTGATTTTGAAATCAAGTACCGCCCAGGCAAAGAAAATGTGGTAGCAGATGCCCTCAGCACAGTAGCAGCAGAAAAGCCTCCTTTCTTGCAATTACTGTAGTGTCAAATCCTTTGATTATTGAAGCAAGTGAGAAGATCATGCAAGATAGATTCTTTAGCCCTATTGCTACCCTACTTATGCTGTAGGAAAGCAATAGGGCTACTGAAAGGTGAACAAAACCTACACTGCAGTGGATGTGGCCAGAGTGTTCCTCAAAGAAATCTTCAGATTGCATGGCCTACCCAAAAGAATAGTAAGTGATCGAGATCCCAAATTCACATCAAGATTCTGGACTGCATTTTTTGAAGCAGTAGGAACTTTCTTGGATCTCAGCACATCTTACCACCCCAAGACCGATGGTCAAACTGAAAGGGTGAACCAAGTAATCAAAGATATACTTTGCAGGGAACCCAAGAAGTGGCTAAGCTATCTTCACCTAGTCGAGTTTGCCTAGAATGCTTCTTATCACAGAAGTATTGGGATGAGCCCTTTCAAAGCTTTGTATGGACAAGATTGCTTAACTCCATCAACTTGGTTTGACCCATTGATTAGGGTCGAGATGTCCAGACAGATGCTTGATGACATGGAGCAGCAGATGCAATCAATTCGCAAAGATATAAAAGCTGCCGACGACGAGGATAGACAGAAGCAGTATGCAGATAAGAAGAGGTCAGACAGAAAAATCAAAGAAGCAGATATGGTCTTCATTCAAGTACGCCCCAAAAGAAGTTCTCTATCTCTTGGGAAGTACAAGAAGTTATCCCCCACATATTGTGGACCATATCTGATTACAAAGAAAGTAGGTAACTTAGCCTACGAGCTTCTTTTGCCTCCTCATCTCAAAGTACATAATGTATTTCATGTCAGCCTTCTTAAAAAGTATATACCAAGCCCAAATCATGTGCTTGATGTGATGAAATCTTAACTTCTTCAATCCAAGGGCAGATAGAACTCCAACCTGAAGAAATCCTTGATGTTCAAGAAAAGGTTCTCACGAACAGAATTCTGAGAGAATTATTGGTCAAATGGAAGTTCTATCCTTTTGAAGATGCCACTTGCGAGAAAAAAGCCGAACTGTTACGAGATTACCCCCAGTTTGGGAGATGAGGACATCTCACGTTTTTCAAGTGGGGAAGAATGTAAGATTCCTCCCAGCCTCTCAAGATGTCTAGTATCTTCCTCTCTAATCAAATCCCTCTTCAGATATATAAAAGATCTTATTTCTACCTAGATTAGAGAGAGAAAATATTCTAGAGAGAGATTATTCTGATTTTAAATATTTTTGGATGGAAAAATATCTCTTCTTATTAAAATAAATTCCCTCGAAACAGAAGTTCAAAAAGATTTTCAGAAGGTGCATTAGAAATCAATTATAATCTGTTCAAAAGGCCTTATCCTAGGGGTCCAAATTTTCTTAAAAATTTAAATTAAGGTTTTGAGGGGTCAATCATATTCATCCAAATGTGTGGAGGAGATAAATAGAAGAAATAAAGAAACCCCCTAACCAAAAAATGAGTAAATACTCACATAAGATGAAGAGTGGACTAAGGACCAAAGGAAATACTAAAAAAATGAATTTTTGACACCTCATGAGTGGGGATTCCCCCTCATGAAGGAGGCGCCTATTTGACATGTGTGGTGGAGTTTTAAATTCCCAAAAATTGAGATATTTCATCTCTCCTCTCTCCGAATTCAAGTCTAGTTCCAAAAAGTAAGCTAAATTAACCCAAAAATGGTCAAAAACTGACCAATCTGATCTGGAGAATTCTAGAATCAGTTTGCTTGGTTAGAAGCTCACTTTTTCCTATAAATAGAAGCCTCCCCCTTTGTTGAAGCTTAATAGTGTTTTATGCACTGTTACTCTACTCCTCGCAGAGCCAGAAACTGTGAATTTATTAATAATTCATTAGTTTTTGACCATTCCCTCTTCTAAAGAATTGGTGTGGCCACTCTTGCTGCAAACAAGAGTAGATCCCTCAAACCATCAAGCCAAAAGAAAGCTCCTAGAAATTTATGTAAGTTAGAAATCTTACTTTTTCTTTATTCTTTTAATGATTTTCTAATTTTTGTTATCTTTAAAATGATAAATTGATGCTATGCCTTGTTGGAAAGGCTTTCCCCCTCTCTTCATTCTTAAATTCAACCTTTTTTTAATCCTAGTTAAGTAATCAAATTGTTAGAATTAAACTTTTCATATTGTCTATCTTAAAAAAGTGGAATTTGATTAGTTTAGAATGCTTTAAACCATTTGGGGATAATTTTTAAGTAATTTGAGGTTAGAAAAAATTGAAAAATGGTTAGCCATACAAAGGAGGTTATGGCAAAATTTTCTTAAATTTTGTGAAATAAGTTTTATCTTTTATTATTCAAAAAGAGTAATCCTCATCGTTTGTGTATTCTAAAAATGTTATTTTCATTCTAGGCATAGAAAAATGCATACTAGAAATATTTTTATTATTAAAGTGTTATTTCCATTAAAATTAAATTCTATGCATAGAAAGATGCATATTGATTATTTTTTTAAATAAAAGAGTGATTTTCATTAGATTTAAATTCTATGCATAGAAAGATCCATATTGATTTTTTTAATTATAAAAGAGTGATTTTCATTAGATTTAAATTCTATGCATAGAAAGATGCATATTGATTTTTTTTTATAAAAGAGTGATTTTCATTAGATTTAAATTCTATGCATAGAAAGAGTGATTTTCATTAGATTTAAATTCTATGCATAGAAAGATGCATATTGATTATTTTTTTATTATAAAAGAGTGATTTTCATTAGATTTAAACTCTATGCATAGAAAGATGCATATTGATTATTTTTTTATTATAAAAGAGTGATTTTCATTAGATTTAAATTCTATACATAGAAAGATGTATATTGGATTTTTTTAATTATAAAAGTTTTACTATCATCAATATTATTTTTTATGCATAAAATGATGCATGAAATATTTTTTTTAATTATAAAAGTGTTACTTTCATCAATATTGATTTTCATGCAAAAAATGATACATAAAAGAATTTTTTTTATTGCAAAAGTGTTACTTTCACCAATATCGATTTTTATACATAGAATAATACATAAAAGAATTTTTTTTACTATAAAAGTGTTACTTTCATCAATATTGATTTTTATGCATAAAATGATGCATAAAAGAATTTTTTTTATTATAAAAGTGTTACTTTCATCAATTTTATGCATAAAATGATGCATAAAAGAATTTTTTTATTGCAAAAGTGTTACTTTGACCAATATTGATTTTTATGCATAAAATGATGCATAAAAAAAATATTATTATAAAAGTGTTACTTCCACCAATATTGATTTTTATGCATAAAATGATGTGAATAGATCAACGGCGGCGCGGCTGTGCCTAATTCAATTAGGAAAAAAGCGTTGATCCCTTCAAGTTAAGTCTGTAATAGTTTCCCTTCTATCTGGTTTATTCAGAATGAAGATTAGTTTAGTATCTTCACCTCGTTAGAAAAACTCGTTAAGAAATTCAAAATGGTGGAATCATCCCCGTTTTTCGCGCATGGGAAATTTTCCTGGTTTTGGTTTTTGGAATGACCACCAGCTTAGTCTCGTGCTGCCGTCACATTCGAGGGCGAGGCAAACCCTGCCCGTGCAAGAGGGAGCTGCTTCCACTACCAGCAACAATCGGCCGGCCGGTGCGTGGAGGGGGCTGTGGGATCCCACACCTTTCTTATAAAGTTGTCAATTTCTATCATCGTGATTGGTATTGTGGCAATCATGCCGTGATTGTTGATCATGGAAATGATTCTTAGGTGATTTATGATGTGGCAATCATGATCGGTGAATTGCAATCACATACTGTGATACATGATCCATGATCATGATTGGATAAGATGAAATCTAGGAGAGATTTAAAGGTGTCTTTAATGCATAATCTGAGGTTGGATTTGTCATAGGTTTGATCAAAAATCACTGGCCATGAATTTGCAGACTGCAAAATCATAGCAGCATGATTCTACAAGGTTTTGACTAAAAATCATTGATTCTACAAGGTTTTGACTAAAAATCATTGATTTGGGGACGCAAATCTTAATTTTTCGAGTTCAGATTTCATAGATTACTCCTCTATAACATGAATGTTCAAATGATATTAAGAAATGCAATCAATGGCTCTTTATTTTGTTATTTTTTTAATATTTTCAAAAAATACAATAAAATGGGTGTTGTTGGAAATACATGAACACAAAGAGATAGGGATAGAGTGAGGTAGAGCGGTTCTCTCTACCATGCAATATAGTGCTCATAGAGTACTACCGATCAACAAATGTGTTAAGAAACACAATGTCAATCCGAGGACTCGACCCGATTAGTGCATGAAGGCTTATCCCATGAGGGAGAGCTCATGAGGGAGAGCTCACATACACAAACCACCACTTGACGATTCAACCATTCAACACCTCAATCAATCTCTCAATCCCTTAAATCCACTACACTAATCAAGAGAACAAGCAATGCATGGCAATCTCTTAATCCCATTCAAACATTGACTAAATCTTAGCTTTCCCTAATGCACGCAAACCCATAAGCGTGCATCTACTAACCCATAAGCGTGCATCTACTAACCCACAAGCTTAAGCAAGCATAGAATGTAACATTCACAAACCCACAAGCTCATAGAGAGAGTCTATCCATGAATAACTCATTGCCAATGAAGTGGGCAAGAGCTTGCATCAATGGGGACTACACACACACACACTACAAGCATGCAGCATACACAAGAGAAAGAAAGAAGCATTCAACTAATCATAGATAAATCTACTTCAATGATGCTAAAATAGATTAAGAGAAAGAAGTGGATCTATACTCATTGGAGATTGATGCTCATTAGAGTACAATAGAGAGAGAGTTAGAGAGTTGCCATAGCTTGAGAGCTCAAGAGCGTCACTCAATAGCTTATGAGAATGGCAAAAACGTCCCCTTTCTTTAGCTAACATCTCTTTTATAAAGATGTCACTAACCCTTACCCTAGGCCTCTTTCACACATGGGCGGACAACCCCATAAGTGAGCCTTGCTTAATACACTTAGAACTCTCATTTAGAACCCACATTGGCCTAAAACGATTTACATTGCACTTCGGCACAAAAATATGAAAAAATTATGTGCGTCTTTATGTTCCCATGGCTACAATCCCGCTCTCTCGCATTAATTGCTTCCGGCCTCCTTCCATAATCCATGTTCCCGTGAGTGTTCCCGTGGAACAAGTGACTTAGAGAGAGAGAAGGAGGAAGAGAGTTACACCACATACGCTACCAAAAGACTAGTTCATATTAATTATGAGTTTGTATATATAGGTGATATCTAGGTCAAGTTAGGGTGTGATATATATAACTCCAACACCCCCACTCAAACAAAGGTCTCTAGCTTGCGAGTGAAGAAACCCTTGGGGAGTAAAAGGGAAAAACCCTAGCCTCTATACATACACATCATATACAAAAGATCAATGTGTGTAATGTGAAAGAGTATCTACAAGGATACAAAAATACATTTTGTACAAGTTTAATTATTCAGGGTGTGAGTGTGAAAAGTATTAATCTCCAAATCATGAAGCTATAACAACTCCAAGTTCTCCACATAATCATGTGAATCGATCTTCACTCATTTCTTTGGTGAATATATTTGCAATCATCTGATTTGTGGGGCAATGCTTAATCATTATTGATCCTTTCTTCATGTTAAACATAATGATAATGAATAGAAATATGCTTGGATTTGCTATGTTGAACATAATCCTTGGCAAGACTAATGGCACTTTGATTGTCACATCTAAGTGGAGTACTTGATGATAATTGATGTCCAAGATTAGTAAGTAATCGAATACCAATTCACGAGCTACTAAAGATGAAGCTACATACTTAGATTCGGTTGTAGAGACTACAACACAATGTTGTTTCTTGCTAGCCCAAGAAATTAAGCAACCATTAGCAAAGAAACAATTTCCACTTGTACATCATATAGACGAGTGAGAACTTGCCCAGTGGTGTTTAAGCCAACAAATTGTAAATAGCCCAATGAAATTAGCATAAGGTTGATGTGGGGCTAATGCTTCGTCTCACCATGAGTCACAAATGTAAGACCATATTAGGGAGTTTGGGAAAATCCCAATTCCCATTTTGCAAGATCAAAAAGGGGGGTCATGGTGAATTCTTTTAAGATTTTGTCAAAACCCCCTCATGTGACATATCATTGGAAAGCTCTTAAAGTGTAGGTTCTAAATCCCCATTCTCCGACAACTTTGGAATAGATATGCACAAGATACACCAAAAAGTAGATTGAAGAGAAAATTCCCAACGTAATGGGATTTTTCCAAACTCCCTAATATGGTCTTATGTATACTTGGTGGAGCTTACAAGACAGAGTATTTGCAGAATGAGCATTGACCAGACCAAACTTTTCAATAATATCGTCAATGAATTTTGATTGACGAGGAAGAAACAAGATACCTTTATGGCAATAGCGCTAAACTTGAATACCAAGACAAGAGTGAATCTCACCAAGATCCACCATCTCAAAAGCCGATGATAAAATCTTCTTTATGAGTTGCATAAAGTCAAGATTTTTGGAAATAAGTATGGTATCATTGAGACGTATAGAGTAAGAATAACAAATAGAATACCTTCCCACTTGACACATATATTAGGATCAGAGAAACAAGAGATAAACCCTTTCTATGTGAGAAAGATATCAATTTTGATAGACCAAGAACGTTGTGAGGTCCCCCTGTTCCCACCGAGCAACGGATTCGGGTACTAGCAGCGGAAGTAGCACTTCTCGCGCGGGACAGGGGTCCCACATTCGGGGCCTCGTCCCACGGATATCCGGACAAGAGACTAATCCGTCGGTTTTTCCAAAATCGAACCCGGAAAAAACTTCCCTTACCGGAAAGCACAGGCGATTCCACCAGGATAATTTTTTTTCTCTAACGAAGACAAGATCATTTCTGATCAAGCTGATCCAATTGTATCATCAAGATACTAGATCAGATCAAGGAAGAAACTTGCACTTGGATCATTAGGATCAACGCTTTTTTCCCCATTCAAGAGGCACAGCCGTTGATTCCTATCCATAGAACAATTAATGTCCGGGATTTACTTTATCTATCGTATTAACAAAAGTTGAGTCTCGATTTATGGATCCATCAGTCCAGCCTAACCCCATCCGATCCCATGGGTTAGCCAACCGCCCAACCACTGTAGTGATGGGATCCAATTTGGAATTTGGTTAGGTTTTGTCCCGGGTACCAAGGAAAAGAGTTCCAAGGCCCCCTAGCCGGAAGTTCATGCAAACATAAAATTAGGCACACCACTTACACACCCAATATGAAATTGCCTTATTCTTAGCATCAGCTAACTTTAAAACAATCCTTTAATGAAACCATAGTACCACTGATCACAGTCTTCCAAATTATCCGGTTGATTCTCAAATTTCCCATCATTCTTTCATCATCAGAGTATCTATGGCATCATTGGCAACTAGAACGCTCACCACCTGTCCACTCAGAGGCCGTTTCCATAGTTCCTAGCCCATAATACTCGGCAATATAATCATTTATCAAGATGGACTCTCGTTGAAGATCAGCAAGATCAACCAACAGATCCATATAAAAGAGCCATGGACTCATCCATTGAGGACCAGCAAGGTCAGTCAACCAGATCCATGCCCGGTTTCACAAAACAACTCTTACTCCTTGTTCCAATATCTTCCTCGACGCACGCGTGGGTATCCTAGGCGACCCAGAGCCCGAGCACCGTATGGTCAGCACCCTCTAGGATCCTTCGCAGGTGACCTAGCGCTTCACTCATAGGCCGCTTCCTTGGTCCCTCATCCACCGTACCGGAAGCTCACCATTTTAATCGAACCGAGGGTGGTCAAGACCTCGGTCGACCTTGCTACGCGAGACGTCCTTCATTGACTCTCCGTCAGCAGTTGCAACTTTATCAGTTACGTCTCCACGACCTTAATCACAAGACGGTCAAAATGCTTCCCCAGCATTCTTGACATAAAACAGCCATTTACAAACAGCATTTACAAACAGTTTACAAATACAGTTTCTATATTAACTCTCATTTTTCCACATTGTTCCTCATTAATCCATATTACTTATTCCACATTCCATTTATATGTGTACTCATCCAATCACCTCATTTTCCATCTCTTCACTTCAATTTCCTTCACATCACATATCATATATTCACATCCATATCCACATCCATACATCCACATCCATATCCACATTCACATCCATACATCCCCATCTACATGCTTACCTCCATTTTCACATCCTCATTTATACATCCACATCCCATATCCACATTCATACATACACATCCATACATCCACATCTACATCCTCATACATACATACATCCACATCCACATTCACATTCACATACATCCACATCCACATTCCCATACATCCACATCTATACATCCACATTCCACATTCACATCTATACATCCACATCTACATTCACATTCACATACATCCACATCCCCATTCCCATTCACATCTATACATTCACATCTACATCCACATACATACATACATCCACATCCACATTCCACATTCACATCTATACATCCACATCTACATCCACATTCACATACATCCACATCCACATTCCCATTCACATCTATACATCCACATCCATTCACATCTATACATCCACATCTACATCCACATTCACATCTATGCATATATATCTTCATGCATATATCCATTTTCACGTTCATACATCCACATCTACATGCTTACCTCCATTTTCACATCCTCATTTATACATCCACATCCCATATCCACATTCATACATACACATCCATACATCCACATCTACATCCACATACATACATACATACATCCACATCCACATTCACATTCACATACATCCACATCCACATTCCCATACATCCACATCTATACATCCACATTCCACATTCACATCTATACATCCACATCTACATTCACATTCACATACATCCACATCCCCATTCCCATTCACATCTATACATCCACATCTTCATCCACATACATACATATATCCACATCCACATTCCACATTCACATCTATACATCCACATCTACATCCACATTCACATACATCCACATCCACATTCCCATTCACATCTATACATCCACATCCATTCGCATCTATACATCCACATCTACATCCACATTCACATCTATGCATATATATCTTCATGCATATATTCATTTTCACGTTCATACATCCACATCTACATGCTTACCTCCATTTTCACATCCTCATTTATACATCCACATCCCATATCCACATTCATACATACACATCCATACATCCACATCTACATCCACATACATACATATATACATCCACATCCACATTCACATTCACATACATCCACATCCACATTCCCATACATCCACATCTATACATCCACATTCCACATTCACATCTATACATCCACATCTACATTCACATTCACATACATCCACATCCCCATTCCCATTCACATCTATACATCCACATCTACATCCACATACATACATATATCCACATCCACATTCCACATTCACATCTATACATCCACATTCACATACATCCACATCCACATTCCCATTCACATCTATACATCCACATCCATTCACATCTATACATCCACATCTACATCCACATTCACATCTATGCATATATATCTTTATGCATATATCCATTTTCACGTTCATACATCCACACTCCCATCTCCACATCCACACATCCACATACATACATCCATTTCCACATTCCCATTTATATAACCCCATATACCTTCACATCTAATCTTTTACATCACATCCATTCTCGCCCTATCACAACCCATATACATCTTATCCTATCACATACACTTCTTACCTCATCCCCCCATACACATCTTAATTCACCTTATCACCTCCTAACTTATTTCATAAGCATCTTATCACCTCTTATCACACCTCTTATCACATCTCTTATCACCTCCTAACTTTTTTCATAAGCATCTTATCACACCTCTTATCATATCCTATCACATCTCTTATCTATTTATAGAATACAAGAGAATTCTTACATTTGATATAAGATTTCTTTACACATTTATTTATGAATAAATTCTATTTAAGGAGATTAATACTTTCAAAGTAAAAATCAATCTTTTATGCATCTTCCTATGCATAAATTCATTTTTAATGAAAATGACACTTTTGAATTAAATTTTAATCTTTTATGCATTTTTCTACACATAAATTTAATTTAGATGAGAATGACACTTTTGAATTAAAAAAATCAATCTTTTATGCATCTTCTTATGCATAAATTCAATTTGGTAGGAATTACACTTTTAGAATAAAAAAATTTCTCTTATGCATCTAAGTTAAGCATAAAATCCATTTATGAGGAAAATCACACTTTTAGTATAAAAAGAATATCTTTTATGCATACCTATATGCATGAAATTCAATTATGATAAAAGTCACACTTTTATAATAAAATAATCAACTTTTATGCATACCTCTATGCATGAAATCCAATATGATAAAAGTAACACTTTTGATATAAAAATTTTTCCATTATGCATACCTCTATGCATGAAATAAAAATGGTAAAAATAACACTTTTGATATAAGAATTTATCCATTATGCATACTTCTATGCATGAAATAAAAATGGTAAAAATAACACTTTTGATATAAAAATTTATCCATTATGCCTAATATTAAAATTCAATTTCTCCATGATTGTAATGAAATTCTTTCAATTAATCTAGGATGATAATTCCTAGAATATGGTAGGAAGTCCTCTTTTTATGCTTTGAATGAGATTATTTTATGCATAATTTTTATAAAAATTTTGCCATAGCTCCGCTGCTATGACTGATAAATCTCAATTTTTCTAAGGGATAATGCTTATCATTAAGGAAATAATTAAAATGATCTCTAATTGGATTATTAATCCATAATGGATTGAATCATCAATATTCATAAACTAAAAGCATAGAAAAAAGCCATTAATTTGGCCTTAATCTTGGGTTAAGGAAAAGCTTTATGAAAAGCTTGATTTGGATTGAGAACGGGTCATGAGTATGACCATTTCTTGAGTGAGAGAGAGAATTTACATAAGAATCATTAGAATTTAAACATAAATGAAAATTAACTTCAATAGCATTTATTAAATTATGTAACTCTTCACTACTATTCAAACTTCAATAGCATTTAAAAAAAAACCATACCAATTAAACTTCTCAAGCTTGAGAGGGGTTGAGAAGAGAGAAACATTGAGAAATTATAGAAAGATCAATATTCACTAATTACCTTACAACTTGCTTGATTCTTTGTTCACGGTAGAGGCCCCCAACCAATCAATTGGTTAAGTATGTTGATGGAGCCACTAATGGGGATTGAAGAAAGAGGGAAGCTCCAAAAACTAGTGAATTATTAAATGAATTCACAGTTCTTGGCTTAGGTGGAGTAGAGTAACGATGCATAAACACTATATATTTTTCAACAAGGGGGAGGCTTCTATTTATAGGAAAAATTGAGCTCCTAACCAAACAAACTGATTCTAGAATTTTCTAAATCAGTTTGGTCAATATTTGACCATTTTTAGGTCAGTTAAGCTAACTTTTTGGAACTAGACTTAAATGAGGAGAGAGGAGAGATGAAATATCTCAATTTTTATGAGTTTAAAACTCATTCAAGCATGTGAAATATGCACCTCCTTTAAAGAACTCCCCTTCCTTACATATGTCATATTTTTAATATTGCTCATAGTTTTTTTACTAATAAACCTTGTACATTTTCAACTCTTCATCTTATGTGAAATATGCACCTCCTTTAAAGAACTCCCCTTCCTTACATATGTCATACTTTTAATATTGCTCATAATTTTTTACTAATAAACCTTGTACATTTTCAACTCTTCATCTTATGTGAAATATGCACCTCCTTTAAAGAACTCCTCTTCCTTACATATGTCATACTTTTAATATTGCTCATAATTTTTTACTAATAAACCTTGTACATTTTCAACTCTTCATCTTATGTGAGCATTTACTCATTTTTGGGTATCTTCTTTTTCAAATTGGATTTATCTCCTCCCTACACATGGATTGATGCTATTGGCCCATAGGAACCTTAATTGGACCATAATCCAAAAATTTCTGAAAATCTAGACCCTTAGACTAAGGTCCTTTATACACATTTCTAATTAATTCCAATTGCACATTGGAAAGTTCTTTTTTGAATTTCTGTTTCAGGGGAACTTATTTTAATAAGATGAGATAATTTTCTATCTAAAAATATTAAAAATCTGAATATTCTCTCTCTAGAATATTTTCTCTCTCTAGGTTAAAACAGTTAGAAACAAGTCTTTTATATTTCTGAAGAGGGATTGATTATAGAAGAAGATACTAGACATCAAAAAGGGGTTTGGGGGAGGAATCTTACAAACGTGATGCCTACTTTAAACCATAAAGAACGCGATGAAGACGACACACAAGATGTTCCGAGGAATTGAAAATCCTTCTGGTTGTTACGTATAAATCTCTTCTTTGAGATTACCATTAAAAAAAGCAGTTTTCAGATCCATCTGATGAATCTCCAAATCATTATGAGTAGCAAATGCCAAAAGGACACGTATGTTAGTCATGCAAACAACAGGAAAAAATGTATCATGATAATCAACACTTGCAACTTGTGAGTATCCTTTTGCAAACCAAACGAGCTTTAAACTTATCAAAAGATCCATCAACCTTTGTCTTTGTTTTATATACCCATTTGCACTTGATAGGAACACGATCAGGAGGCAAATCAGTAAGAATCCATGTACCTTTGGAAATCAAAGAATCATATTCGGCTTGCATAGCCTCTTGCCACAGTGAACCTTTTGTGGAGAAGAGATAGCTTCTGTATAAGTTGCCAGATCTTCATGAACATTCATCAAAACTCTCATCATAGACATGATTTGACCCATTTTCAATATCAATGGGAAGATCAATGTATATATTAAGATTATCACTAGAATCCTTTGTAGGGTCTTCATCAGAATCCTTCATAGTAGAAGAAGGATGCACAACATCTTGAGAGATACAATGATTATCAAGCAGAAAAGGAAAATTAGGGAGTAAGGATTGTGTATCTTCAGAATCCTTACTAGACCATCTACCTCCCATCAAATGTTCATCGAATAGAGCATCACAACTGATGATTACTTTCTAAGAAGTAGGATCATAAAATTTGTATCCTTTAGAATTATCAAAATATCCGGATAATAAATATAACTTTCAAACCAAGAGGATTCAACTTTTGTCACGTTTCTTTTGGCACGTAGATATAAGCAATGCATCCCCAAAGGTGCGAAAATGTGATACACATAAGGAGTTTTCCCTATGCAAATTGTAATGGAAATCTTACTCAGCAGGTGTAGTTGTGGGAAGATGATTTTGAACAAAGACTACTGTATAAACTACTTCAGCCCAAAAGCTCCTGGATAATCCAAAACGAATAAGCATACATCTCATAGCATTAAGAATGGTTCAATTCTTACGCTCTGCAATGCCATTTTGTTAACGAGAATATGGAATAGTGAACTTATGAGATGAATTCCTTCTTCAATACAATATTCATCCAAGATATTTGAAATATATTCTCCACCATTGTCACTACGGAGAGTATTGAGATAGATCGACCAGTATGAAGTTCAACTGCTTTCTGATATTGCTTAAATTTGGATAAGGCTTCAGACTTATGCCTCAAGAGAAAAACATATGTGAAATGAGAGAAATCATCAATGAAGGTAATGAAATAACGATAGTGAGATTTGGAGGGAGGAAAAGGTCCACAAATATCTGTATGAATGAGATCTAAAAGGACATGTGAATGTGTAGAGGTAGAGATATGAAAAGGTTGATGCTTGCCAAGAGCACAATACTCATAGATGCCCATATGAGGATGAGATTTAAGATCCATACCTTTGATATCATGACGATGAATATCAAGAAGATTTACACAATCCTCGGGAATGGACAAATCAATCATGCCATAACTTGCAATCAAGATATCCTGGAGTAGTAACAACATTTGCAAAATCATCATTCAAAGAGAGCTCAAACATATTACCACGTCCAGGAGCTACTGCGATAGTATGCCCATCCTTCTCAATTCGACACTTTGTATGATAAAAACTAACAAAAAGACCAAGATCAACAAGCCGGGCAACAGAAAGAAGATTCCTTTGACGATCTGGAACATACAAAACTCCTCGCAATATTCTGGTAGAGGAAAGGGTGCCAAGATATAGATCACCAAGACCCATTTCTTCACAAGTAGTGTCATCACAAAGATACACCAATTTTTTAATTGGAAGAGCATGATAATTATGAAGCCATTGAGATTGTTAAGTCATATTACTAGTAGCACCAGAATCAACAATAAAAAGAGAACCATCCCGAACAAGAAGTAATCTTCCAGGAGAAATATCATGATGATCACAATTTACCTCCTGATGATTATGTTCATCCCCACTAATTGTATCCGTCTCCTAATCAATGGACCATTCTTACCTTGAAATGTTGTGGGAAACTTTTTGGCATGCAAGTTTGTATATCGGAAGACTCCATGATATGCTAGTGGATACCTCCACTTCCTTACCTCCTCCTCAAGCTATCACCATGAGGTTGCCTTTCTGCATATACAAGGACACTCACTCCTTTATACTCTCACACCCACAAACTCAATCATAAGAGGAACATGCACCAAGAATATACTCTCTCTCTCCTTGCAATTCTCTCTCTCACCATAGACACAAGAGAGGAAAGAGATAAGACGAGTCAATTGATACAAAGGGGAATTGTGGCTTAAATTATGAGAATCTTGTTATTTATACAACTGGCCCTTATTCACACTTGGGCATGCCAAAAATTAATAAAAGATGAACTTAATAATTACAAGATGCATAGATTTGTGGCATTGCCCATTCTCATAATTACAATGTTGTTAGTGCCGTTTCATGACCCTTATTATGTTATCTCCCTTATGATGCTAGGTTAACCTATAAATGGTGTTAACAAAATCTCCCTTCTCTCCTTTTCTATCACATCTATTTTTTCTCGTAAAAATGCATCTAGTGTTCATAAAAATCATATGTAGGGAGAGAAACATATAGCATGTTCTCATCCTTTAGGTTTAAGGTACCACTGTGTTGGATATTGGAGGTTAACTATAAGTGCAAAAGGTTTTTCAATAATTATTTGGTAAGATGCTATAGATAAAAATGTCTAAGAGCTTGTCACATATTGTGAGTAAGACGATGGACAAGAATAATTTCCAAGCCTAGGATTGCATCTTAGGTGATGAAAAGGATCGAGATATTATTGAAAGAAAATCCCACCCCATAATAGGAAGTGCAAGAAAATGAAGTATGGCATGAAAGAGCTAGAAAGGTACAATAAGTTAGTTATCTTTTAGTGTGATAGGCTTAGATATGAAAGATCTAGAAAGGTACTATACTGGGGTTATCTATTAGTGTGATAGAATCTATGATTGTGTATATACATAATGCATAAATGCCAAAGGAAACTTGCAATACCTTGGTGAAGAGGTACACTATACAAACACTTATAAAAGATCAAAAGATACAACTAAAAGAGTCGCACAATGTGACTAGAGAGAGGTTGAGTGTAAATGATTCCTCGATGAAGGTTAAAGAGCTTACAAATGCCATTTCTTCTATTGGATCACCAATACATGATAATGATATGGTATGGGTGACCTTGAATGGTCTTGGCAAGGAATTCAATTTTAGAAAGAGCTTTCTTGATTTTCAAGAACTAATTTTTCTCCTCATCCATGAGGACATCAATTTATGAATATTGGGGGAGGTTCATCCTCTTAAAATTCACATAAGCAAGCCTTATACTAAGATATAGGTTAAGCAGGGTCTATGCATGAGGTTCAATCCTCAAGGGTGCTTTAAAAGACTTGTAAAAAAAGTGTCACTTAGTTGCAAAGGGTAATAGAAATGTCATGATATTATCTTTGGATGCTAACATGCCTAAAGGTAGCCATGTTTGTGTATCGGATATGTGTTATTATAGATATTGACATATGAAACAAGTATTAGTTATATGAATATACAATGTGGTTGAATTCTATCAACCAAAAATATTACAAGTTTGTCAAAGTTTAAGATTGATGGTATGTACAAAGTATTTGAAGCATTCTAGCTTAGTAATAAGTAGGCTAAACATGCTTTCTCACATGAAAAGCATGTGAGTGTAATGCCATTAGATGTTATGCATTCTTATTTATGGGAACTAACTAAGATTGTAACAATTATAGGTTGCACGTACTATGTTACATTCATTGATGTGATCAAAGTAGGAAAGTATGGGTTTACTTCATGAGGGAGATAAGTGAGGTATTTACTCACTTTCAGAGATTTAAATCCTTGATTGAGAAGGAAAAAGTTATATGGATCAAATAAGATCAATTGAGAAATATCTATGGAGGATCAAGATGGTGATTAAACAGATGATTCATGAGGAATCAACACTAAAGAAGATAGTTAGCACTAATCACTATATGATTAACTTAATGATGAGCACAATGACAAAATAATGTGAGGCAAAGCAAGATGATCATTTCAATTAGATAAGAGGATTTTAAGTAGGCTGGACTACATGATGTTAAAAGTGCAATTAGGTGTTAATACACCATGTAAATCATCTCCACCTTCCCTTCTACATTTATACACCTAAAAGTGACCATTTTGGATAGATTCATGGAGTTTGATCTAATCCTAACTAACTAAGAACCTACGACATGATTTATCTCTTTTTGAGCAACCAAATGACCCTTTTAGATCATGGCTAATGTGGAATATAACCTTTGAACTAATGTTTCCATGTAACTATGATACTTTAATAATATAATAATGCATATATTGCATGTACAAGGTATGTGCCCCACACAAAAAATCTAGTGAGGTGTTTGACATATTTTTAACACCTCTTCTCAAACACCAATGATACATTTGGTCATACTAACTCCCATGAGCCTAAATAACTACCCATGCTCAATGATAACATGCATGAGTGTGGTCTGGTTTGGCAATGGCATATAAAAGTTATGCCAATGTGAAGTTAGAGGCTTTAGTCATGTGTACAAGTGGCTATAGGTATGAGTGAAGAGAATGTTCATGTGTGTAGGGCAATGCACTTTACAAAAGAAATTCAGAACAAATGTTCAGAGTAGGTCATAGATAGAGCCTCATGATGGGGGCCCTCATCTCCCTCCTTATCTTCCTCTTGGTCTTCATTTAGTTGAACTCCGTCCATGAGATAGGCATGTTGCATCTTCTTCTTTCTAAAGTAGTTCTTCTCCCCATGGCATGCTTGTGACAAAGGTCACAAATAAGAGTGTAGCTATTGTAGCCCTTATGGGAGTTACCTTTGTATTTTCCTTTCTTGCTCTATGAAGAGCATGTTCAGTAAAGAGGAGTAGATGGTGAAGGCTCCATCTACTTGGTGTTTAATTTTCTATCTTGTTCAAGAAGAGAAGCTTCAATGTCCACAGGCTTTGATGTAGGCATGTTGGTCAAGGATTAGTGCTATATCCAAGATAGTTGCAAATTATATTTTTATATTTTAATGCAAATAACTACCTTGACTTGTAAGGCACAAGTGAAAGGGAAAATCAAATGTCTTTCCAAATGTGAAGATTAAACAAGTTTTAGCAGGTCCTCGATGGTTGGAAAGAGACCTCAATGGTCCAAAAACACCAAGGTAATTAGTGGATAATCATTAATTAATGAAGATAATTTTCTATTAAGAGTGCATAAAATTGTGCTCACTTGGAGTGAAGATTTGAAAGAGTTCCACCAAGAATAAGCTAAAATTCTTCAAGGGAAGTAAATAGCAATATATTTAGTAAATATTGAAGCCCATAAAAACTTGGTCAAGCAAGATATTTAAGGATTAATAGATTACCAAAAGAGGTATTTATTGTGTGCATAGGCTTAAACCTGTATTAGGCTTTGTTTTCAGCCCATAAATAGATTTTACATGCCCAAAACCCCAAGTCTAAGATAATTTGCACTGATTTTGAGAGAATAGCCCGATTTTTACAAAAAAAATAGAAATTTATCTTCTATAGAAGCAAAATAAAATGCAAATTTGGCCATGTTCTCTTCGTTGGTGAGACTGCCCCCCCAAGGTAAGAAACAATTCCCTAAAAGATTTTTCTCAATGGGTGTAAGGTTTGGGAGAACAAGGCTGGCAAACAGGGGGGATGTTTTCTACCTAGAGAAAGAGGATTAAATTAAATTAAGAAGGTGATTATTTTTCTCAATGGGTGTAAGGTTTGGAAGAACAAGGCTTGCAAATAGGGAGGCAATTTTTTGCCTAGACAAAAAGGATAAAATTTGATTAAGAATGTGATTATAATACTAATGTAAGCTCATGGTGGATAATTTTGAGGTAAGCGATGATCATAGCTCTGATACCAAGTTGAAAAATAGCTATGAAGGATCAAAGTTGGTGATTAAACACATGATTGGTGAGGCATTAACACTAAATAAGATAGCTAGCACTAATCACTACGTGATTAAGCTAGTGATGAGTATAATAAAAACATAATGCGAGGCAAAGCAAGATGATAATTTCCATCCTTAACACAATGGTGTTATAGAAAGGAAAAACATATTTCAAAAGTTTTCCCTGCCTTTATGTCTAAAAAGAATATGTTTAGACTGAAGCAAATAGAACCTATAGTTGTTCATGGCATGAAGCCTAAATAGAACTTTACATGTATGCATAAATTCAAATGTTTCTCAGTTCTTTTAAAGTGTTTAAATGTATTTCATATGTGTATATTTCCGATGAAGTGAGATCTAAGTTGGATCCAAAGGTAAAGAAATGCACCTTCATTTGTTATACTTTGGAGTAGAAACATTAGAGATGCTATAACTCTACCACTTATAATATGCAAGTACGTTGATATTTTATCTTTGATGAGATGAGTAGTTGGTATGCACTAATCAAAGTAACTAATGTTATCTTTTATGCGATGAGTAGATATTATGCACTAGTTATAGAAAAAGATTATGCCAAAAAGGGTTATGTACATCATATGACATTGACTATGAGGATGCATTCTTGCATGGTGGTTTGCAAAAGAAGAATTTTACATGATGCAACCCCACCAAGTTTTAAGAGCAATGATGTACATCTAGATTTTGTGTACAAGTTTTATGCAAAGCTTATATGGCTTGAAATAAGATCCTAGAGCATGGCAAAAAAAAACGGAAAGTATCTTGTCACCATTGGATTTCAAAAAATGCATAGTTTTCACTTTGTATATGACAAAGATAGATAGAGCAATCATGTTGTTAATCATGTATGTGGATGACTTGATTACCACTAGTGATATGATACTAACATACATGATATTAGGATGATTTTGAAGTAGAATTATAAGATGAAAGATCTAGGTAAGCTATGATATTTTCTTGGTATAGAAGTGGTGAGAGGGACAGAGAGGAAATATTTCTTAGAAATATTTTCAATTACAAAATGATACGCTATGATCCTATTTCATGTTGAAATGTGGTGCCCATCATGTCATACATGGGGCACATGTATGTGGGAGTAAAGTACATGGAGCCTAGGATGTTATGAGATTTAATTGATGCATGTTAAGGTTATTAAGACATGTGAATAGATGAATGCAAAAGGTGGTTAATTGTTAAAAATTAGGCACATGGAAAGTGCAAGGGTGCACAAGGGATGTAAGCATTTATGAACACATAGATGGCACAAGTGTGCATTGACATGTGGATGATAGCTACATATGGATGTATCAAGCCCATTTTCATAATGCAAAAATTTGATGTTTTGATTAGTTTTGTCTCATACCTTAATCACCTCTATTAGTGTTGATATCATACGTTAATGATGTCTTCTTTCATCTTTTATCGATCATAGATATCTCTTGAAACTCTCAAAGACTCCATGGCCATCTCAAATCATGTATTTTCTTAACTTGGTATAAGAGCTAGAGTAGCTTCTTCCAGACTAATCTCAAACCTAGGGTCACTTTTCTAGTTGCATGAGTCTTGGAGCTAGGGTCACCATTGCACGATTCGGAAAGTCCTTCTACTAGGAGAGTATAGAGCACCTCAAGGCATCCATGCATACTGGAGGAATTCAAGAGATTTGTCCAAAATTGGCCAAAATTGACACACGGTGCTTAAAAATTTATGAAAATTTTTGGTGTTCTCAATTTTTTGATTGGTGGCGTGAAGAGGGAGATCTAGGTGGCCTACACCTCTATTTTCATCAATTTTTTGTTAACTCTCTTAATCCTTGATTAAAAATGTGCTAATCCCACATAAAATTAGCTTTAATCCTTCTTCATTCATTGTTGTTCCACTCTCTCCAAGCATTTGGCTCAAGTGTGAGTACAACTATCATGTTTGACTACTCAAAGTTACCTACATTTTTCTTGGGATTAATGAGTGATTAGTGATCTTAATCTTGATTAGCATCCAAATATGAGCAAAATCTTTTCCAAATCACTGCAAGGGAGTAGAGAATGCCGAGATACAACTAAAAATCTAAGTAAGACCCTCCTCATTAAGCCATTGCTACTTAAATCTTAATGGATAAATTTAGTGGTAAAAGATTTTATACATGGAAAACAAAAGTCATGTATGAAAATGAGCTTTAGGGGGTAGTAAATGGAGATGATCTAGATGAAGAGAGTGAGGCTAATGTCAAAGCATGAACAAATAAATATATAAAGGTCATGGTGGCCAAAGTTTGTATAATATCATTCATCACATTAGCAAAACAAAGAGCATGCCAAAGAAGATGGGATGAGCTAGATAAAGTATTTAGAGCTAGGGTAAAAAAATTAGTAATATATATGAAGATACAATTCTATGGGCTTGATATGGAGTTCAAAGACTCATTTGTGGAGAGCATGTAGGTAAGATCAAGAGTACTATTATGTAACTTGTAAGTATCAAGGCACTTGTTGGTGGATGAGAAAGATGCAACATCAGTCTTAATCAAGAGCATATCTCAAGATTTTTTTTTGGTGATAACCGTACTCTCACAAATCTTTCAGATCTTACTCTAGAAAGTGTTGAATCCTCCTCGTTTAAAGAAGATAAGAAACTAAAGGTACACAACCACGAAGCTCAATAAACAGTAGGGGGATTGATTTCTTTGACAAATGCAATGTCAAATGTAACCATTGTAGAAAAATATGGGGCATATCAAGCCCAATCTTGTATGTGATGCATGTGACAAGGTAGGTCATCTTTTGAGAAGAAGTGTTGGTCAAATGAAAAGGAACAATCCAATGTAATGGTGGAAGAAACTCTTCATGATTCTCCAAAAGAACATCTTTTCTAGATATGATAATGTCTATGTCAACCTTGGAATTGGGAAACCCTTAGTCAACATGTGTCCATATATGTGTGGTTGTGATGATGTCTGTGTTCATGTCCATGATGTTATGTCAAATTGAAGTAATAACCTCTAGCACCACTAATAATGTAGGCTAATTAGTGATTTATACGTGTCTCCATTAAGGGGGGCAAAGAATGTCATGTTATGTATGTCACATTACTCTCTTGGGAGATGAGACCCATTTGGGAACCAAGGGGGGTATTGAAATGTGATGCACATCATGTCATATATGGGTCACATGTATGTGGGAGTAAGGTAGATGGAGACTAGGATGTTATGAAATTGAATGGATGAAAGCTAAGGTTATTCAGGCATGTGAATGGATGAATGTAAAAGTAGGTTAATGGTCAAAAAGCAGACACATAGAAAGTGCAAGGGTGCACAAGGAATGTGAGTATTTATAAACACATGTATGGCACAAGTGTGCATAGAAAATGTGGATGCGAGGTCTATGAAATCTACATATTGATATATCAAGCTTATTCTCATAAAAAATTTGATGTTTGGATTAGTCTTGTCTCATAGCTTAATAAGATCTATTAGTGTTGATATTGTACTCTAATAATGTTTTCTTTCATCTTTTATCCATCATAGCTCTCTCTTTAGCTCTCACACACTCCATAGACATCTCAAATCATGTATTTTCTCAACTTCTCAGTGCCATTGGAATAAGCTTTCCATAGATATAGGTGAGCTTTTAGACAACCCACTATATGTATAGGTGCATAGTGGGTAGGTTGACCTACTTGAACGTAGTAGGCTACATTTCAGCTATGCTATTGGAATTTTAGTTTATGTAATCCCCTACAAAGTCACACTTGGATGTGGCTAGATAGATTCTCAATGACATAAAGTCCATTGTTAATTATGTACTTTTATATGAGGCTGGGTAAAGAGACGGATTATTAATACATAAAGTCCAATATTGATTATGGACCATTACTAGGTCAAATTCAAGCTATGCTATTAGACTTGTGAGTCAGTTTATGTAAGACACACTTGTGAGTCAATTTATGCAAGCCCCTAAAAAGCCACACTTGGATGTGTCTAGATGGATTCTCAAACATATAAAGTCCACTATTGATTATGTAATTTTCTATTAGGTTGGCAATGAGATAGAACTACATTGGTATATAGATGAGATAGAACTACATTGGCAATGAGATAGAACTACATTGGTATATAGATGCTCATTACGCTGACACTGTGTTCATAGTTTTACTGATCATAATCCTCCAAAATATTGAGTCCATTGTTTTACAAAAATATATCATCCGGACTCTCCGCCGCCGTTGAAGACCAGCTAGTCAACCAACGAGATCCAATATCAAAATTCAGTTCACAAAAGTAATTCCCTTCAGTTCATGCATATCTTCCTCGCCGTATGCATGGGTGTCCTGGCAATCGAGAGCCCGTGCATCACCTGATCAGAACCCTCTAGGATCCTACTTAGGTGTCCTAGCACTTCACTCAGGGACCGCTTCGTCTTAGTCCTCGCCCGTCGTACACCGGAAGTGCACCATTGTTAACCATGCCGAGGCTGGTCAAGACCTCGGCATGCTTTGCCGCAACCAACATCCCTCGGCCAGCTGTGGCAACGATTCTCTCCTTAGTTAATTACATACCAGATGCTTCCCTCCAACATTCTGACGTAAAACAGTCCTTTAAAAAAATTGAGGTTCTATGCAAGTAGTATTCCTGGTTTAAGTTTGATTCCATAAAACCCTTTTTCCATAATCCATATTTTCTTAATGAGAATCATTGATCTCTCATGAGGGTAATCTACCCATCATTTGACTGAACTTCCAACTTGATTCTTGGTGATTTCAGTTAAAGAAAAACTACGCTAATTAAACGGTAGTCTATTCTTTGTGTCAAGATTTGGAATTGGTCATGGGGTTTTTGCTTAATTTAGATTCGAGAGATGGGCAAGTAGTTTACTAGCTGCCATTCTCACAATCGTGGTCTAACCAACATTATTCAATTTACTTCGAACTTTGATCCCTAAGAATTTTCTTCAGATAAAAATCTACTGAACTTCTAATCATAAGGAAAATTATAATTTTATTCCTTCCTACCACAATAGATTAAGAAGTTCTATACGAGAATATCGAGTTTTTATATTAAAAAAATACTCTTCTTCCACTAATCCAATTTTGGGTATATATCAATTTGGGTGATTTATCCACATACTCTTCTTCCACTAATCCAATTTTGGGTATATATCAATTTGGTGATTTATCCACATAAAAATATCTAAGAATATTCTTTCCACCAATTTAATTATCAACCCTAATTTTCTAGGTGGAATTATGGTGAAATTCCTCTTTTGTCATCAAAATTAATTTAAACCTTTTTCTACGTAAAATACCATGAAAATTTCACTTTTTAATTAAATACAAATATCTATTTTTTCGAATATGCCAAAAAAATTTTTCGAATATCTATTTTTTCGAATATGCCAAAAATTCCTCTTTTTGCGTTTAAATGATTGAATTTCAAATGTAATGGGAGTTCCTCTTTTATCATTTAAAAATTCTTATGTATAAAGTTAATTTATCAAAAAATTATCTTTTTAAAGTAAATAAAAATATCCATTATTTTGAATATGCCAAAAATTCTTCTTTTTGCATTACTGATAATTTTCAAATTTCCTAAAAGAATAAAAGCTTGTAATGAAAATATGATAGAAGTTCTACTTTTAAGCTTAAATTTAAATTATGAAATTAAATCATAATTATGATTATCCCACTAGATTAAGGGAATATCAACATTCCTCTTTTCCCAATTTGTTAGGATAATCCACTTCTCATTTAGAATGAGTTAAAGTATATCTTTTAACTACTCATAAACAATCTAAAAGAAATTTTTAATAGCACAAAATCATGAAAATATCATTTTATTAATCTCTAGCTCATAAAGCCTAGAGTTTAGTTTTGAAATAAGAGATTATCTTAGAGAAACATTCTTTTGTTAAAGAATTAGCCATAGAGATGACTATTCTTTTTGAGAGAGGGATTTACTTAAAGAAAGCATTACAAATAAGCATAAAGATTAACTTTCTCTTATTTAAACATTAAGAATCTTAGGAAAATCTTTATTTGAATTAAAACAATCATTTAGAATCTTCTCAAGCTTGAGAGGGGTTGAGAAGAAAAAAGTTATTGAGGAAATTAAAAAAAACCCATAAAAATCATTCTTACCTCTAAGATTGGCTTGATTCTTTTCTTGTAGTAGTGAAGCATGAAGCCACCAACCAATCAATTGGTTAGAAAGAGGAGAAGAGAACTCCAAGAGTTGTTGAAGAGAGAGAAGCCAACAAGAAGAGAAAAATTAAGGGATAATAGAAAATATGATTATTTTATTATAATACTGGCATGATATAGCTCAAGGATGAAAATACAAAGGAATGAGGGTCTATTTATAGGTGAGGGAGGCCACTAACCAAGTCCAACTAGGTTCTAGAATTTACCAACTTCAGTTTGACTCAATTTGGATAAGATTTGGACCAGTTTGGCTCCCTTTTTGATCCTGTTTGGTCCAGGAGAGAGAAGAGAGAAATATATCACATTTTTTAGATTAAAAAAACTCAAATAATCATGAAGAAAAAGGTGCCTCCTTGATGTGGCATTCTCTCCTTATTAAGGTGTCAAAAATGCATCATTTCTTCTAAATATCTCATTTTTTTACTAATATCTCATCATTTTTTACTAATAAACCTTGTACTCAGTCAACTCTTCTTCTTATGTGAGCATTTACTCATTTTTGGGTATTTTCTTTTATTCTTTGGATTTATCTCATCCCAACACTTGGATTAATCCTATTGGCCCAAAGGAACCTTAATTGGACCATAATCCAAATTTTTTTAAAAATGTAGACCCTTAGGCTAAGGTCCCTTACGCCATTTTTAATTAATTCCTAATACACATTGGAGAACTTATTTTGAACTTATGTTTCAAGGAAATATATTTTTGATATTAGGAGAATTTTTATATCCAAAAATTTCTCAATATTAAATTACCTCTCTCTAGAATTTTTCTTCTCTCTAGGCAAAAACAAGGAAAAACAATATTTTCTTACATTCTGAAATAGGGAATGATCAGGAGATTAAAGTAAAAGCTTATTCATTATTCAGGCTGAGGAGAAATCTTACACACATCGTGAAATAAAAAGGTTTCACGCTGTGAAATGCAATCGGTTCATGTCACAAAATGCTCTGAATTAGTTCACGTTCTAAACGTTCTCTGTTAATTCACGATTCTTAATTTTGTCAGACTTGTGGTGTCATAGATGTCATGATAAGGCTACCTATTTTTAGCAAGGTAATCCCGTGAATTGCAGCGCTAATTGCGACGATGATGCCAAAGTGTTTCACACTATGAAGTTGCAAAAAACGTTTCACATTGTGAAATGGTCTCCTGCAGTTTCACGTGGGAAATTTCCGCGTTGCCTGAGATGAATTTGGGTGCAAAATCCTTATCTAGATGCTTCCAAAATGATTGTGCCATGCATAAAGAATGTAATACAAGTTTAAGACAATCAATGGCTCCTTATTTTTACAATTTTTGTAAATTTTTCAAAAGAAAGAAAAACATCACCCTTCTTTTTCACGTTATAACGATTCTGGTGATATAAACATCAAAATTGACTAGAAAAAATAGCTGAGCCTTCTTCAAAGACCACTCCACCACATAAATACACAACAAAAACAACCAATTTCTCACAATTTTTCACTTTCACTCAAATCTTATCCATTCATTTCACACACAGTAAACTACGAGAATGCAAAGGCAATGATGAATCTTATGTAATGGAATCTGAAACTCAAAGAGGATGGAAGAAACAAAGGTGTTTCCTCGGTAGCGGTACCAAAAATAATATGGGCTAACACACCTCCAAGAGGGAACTCAATGCATTCACCTTAGGGAAGAGAAATAGAACACAACTGTCGTAGGGCACTTACCAATGCTTCGAGCTTGTGTCCTTTGAGGTCTCCAAGCTCACTTTAGAATCTCCATCTCCACGCTGTCACCGTAGAGCTTCTCACACCACCACATATAAGGCAATCACTCTCTCTGAATCCTCAATACAAGCATGCAACATACAAGTATAGAGAAGGCACAAGTCCTAGAATTCTCTCTCAAGACAAAAGAAAGATCTCTCAATACACAGAGGGGGATTGTATCCATTCATATTATGAGAAAATGCCTTATATACAATTGGCCCTTATTCACACTTGGGCTCCCAGAACTCACTTAACTAAGGCCTTTGGTTGCCAATATTAAGGATAGTATATGGAGTTGACCTTGGAGCTCTTCTTCTTTGTCTAGGGAGGTGTGCTTAAGCTCCTACAGCTATTTAGCATGGATACCCGCTTGCTCTTGGTTATTTGCTCCTGGTTATGTGTGACTTATTTTTGAAGTTGCTCTTTGGCTTGCTCTAGCTGGGCTTTCAAATCTGTATTCTCTTTGATCTTTTGCATAATGGTTTGGCTTAGATCTAGATTGTTGTTTTCAAGCACTTGGTATCTGGCTTCTTGCTCCTCAGCTACCTTTAAGCTCTTTAGGATAACATCCTTATGGGTGGCTTCTGTTACTGTGAGGTGCTCTTGCAATGTCTATACCTGGTTGGTAGCCTCTTGAACCTGCTTCCATAATGTGGCATTGCAGTCATGAAGCATGTGGGTGGTGATGAGGAGATGGCACCACCATACACGTTGTTCTTGCTCTCAAAGGGAAGCACTTGTTGTTGTAGCCCCTTCCAATCTAGCATGTGGCAAATTCAAGAGCTCGTCCATTCCCTCCATAGTTTCTTGAAAGAATCTTTCATAATCCGAATTATGGAGCAATGATGTTTCTAGTATCACCTCCTCATCCTCCAAATGTCTCCTTTTGTTGGGACTTGGTGTATCTTCAGCCCGTGGTTGTTTTTCTATATCCAATAGCTCTTCTGTGAGTTGTGTGGATGGGAAGCCAGGTCCTCTAGACTCCACCAAGAGCTTCCACCATCACCTCCGATCGCTTTGACCACTCTGACCGTCGGTGCCCTCGATGGCTCCGACTGCCATCATCGCGCCAGTGCCCTCAGATGGCATCGATCGCTATCATCGTCGATGTGCTGCAACCACCGGTGCCCTCAATGGCTTCGACAACCTTCACTGCCGGTGATCTTCGACCGGTGGTGCCCTCCCCGATGGCTTCTATCGCCATCATCGCCGGTGCTCTCCGACCCATCCGACCGTCGGTCCCCTCAGAACGTGCATGGCCAACTTCGATGACATTCATGGAGGCAACACCCCACTCCATTTCGCAAGGTAGGGAGAGATTCTCCTCGAGATCCTGAGCACCATCTTCATTTCCCCTCTCCCTTTCCCAAGGCAAGGAGAGATCATCTTCAAGATCCTCTTGAGCACCACCCAATGAGCAGGACAATTGAAAGATCCCTGCCCCCTCTGCGCAACAAAATCGGGGGTGCTAGCAGCACAAGTAGCACTTCTTGCGCAGGGCACAGCCTCTCACTCAGGGCCTCGCGCACGGAGGACAAGAGACTAATCCCTCAGTTCTTCCAAAACCAAACCTAAATAAACTTCCCTTGCCCAGAAAGCAAGGGGGATTCCTTTAGGATATTTTTATTCTAACGTCGAGAGACTTAACTAACCAAACTGATCCGACCAAACCTGTAAGTCACATGGTCAGATTAAGGAAGAAACTTGAACTTGGATCATAGAGACCAACGCTTTTTTACTCATCGAGAGGCATAGCCGTTGATTCTTTTCCATAGAACAAGACTATTGAGGATTTACTTCATCTATCGTACCATAATAGAATTGAGTCTCATTTTAGGGATCCATCACTCCAGCCCATGGGTTAGCCAACCTCCCAACCACTTTAGTGATAGGATCCATTTAGGAATTCGGGTGTGTAAGTGGTGTGACTTTCTTGAAGTTTGCATGAAGCACATGGCTAGGGGGCCTCGGAACTCTTTTCCTCCCTGGTACCCGACTAGGGGGTCTTGGAAATATGAAATTGCTTGTTTCACAGATTCAGCTATCTTTAAAACAATCTTTTAATAAAACCATAGTATCACTGACCATATTCCTCCAAAATATCACACCACATCCTATCACATGCATATCCACATCCATTTACATCACATCACATCCTTTCACATATCCTCAAATCCCATTCTCATCTCTTCATTCACATCCACATCTATTTACATCACCTCACATCCCATCCACATTTATTTACATCACACCACATCTTATCACATCTATTCACATTTAGTATTCTATTTTTGATACCGATGCGACTTTTCTAAATTTTCGTCGATTGCTTGGCCTAGTTAAAGGTACCTTTTCTCGATGGCTATTTTCATGTTCTTTCTCAAATTTCTCAAGTGAAATATATTCAATATTCTTGTTTTAAGTAAAAGATTCATGGGATCTACAAAAATCAATTCTACCCATATTTCCCAATAATTCTCAAAATTCCACTTTTGATAAATACTCATAATTTGAATAATTGCTAAAAGTTTCTCTTTTTCCATTTAATTTCTTGGATCTCAAATATCATGGAAATTCCTCTTTTTTTATTTAATTTATTGAAGTCCAAATGTCATGGAAATTCCTCTTTTATCATAAAATAAATTTATCTAAAACTCCTCTTTTCTTTAATAAAAATACCCATTATTTCAAATATGTCAAGAATTCTACTTTTACCATTTAAATGACTGAATTCCAAATATCATGGAAATTTGTCTTTTATCATTTAGAAATTTCTCATGCATAAAATATATTTATCTAAAATTCCTCTTTAAATTCAAATACAAATATCCATTAATTCAAATATGCCAAGAATTTCACTTTTATCATTTAAATGATTGAATTCCAAATATCATGGGAATACCTCTTTTATCATTTAAATTTTCTCATACATTTAAATAATTTTATCTAAAATTTCTCTTTAAATAAAAATATTCATTATTTTAATATACCGAAATTTATCTTTTTTCATTTAATTACACGGATCTCCATTATCATGGTAATTCCTCTTTTATCATAAAAATAAAAATTATCAAAAATTTTTGTTTGCTTTAATTAATTATTTATGCATAAACACTAAAAATTACTTTTCCATGAATGTGATGAAAATCATGCTTTTAGCATAAGATGACCAATCCTCAAATATGGTAGGAAGTCCTCTTTTCACATTATGCATAAAAATGAGCTATGTATTAATTTCTAAATTTTTTGCCATAGCTCCGGTGCTATTACTGATAATTTTTAATATTTTTGAAAAGAATAAGACTTTGTAGTACAATTATGATAGAATAACTATCATTAGACCTAAATCTAATTTATGTAATTAAATCATAAGTTTACTATAATTTTATTAGCATAAAAGCATAAAAAAGTCATTTTTTAACCTCTAGCTTAACTAGCATAGAGTTTGATTTCTCAATTGAGAATTTATCAATAAGAAGCATCTATTAATTTTGAATAAGAATTAGTCATAGGAATGACCATTCTTTTGGGGAGAGAGAGATATACATAAAAATCATAAAGATTAACTTTTTTTTGGGATTAATCATTAAAACTCTTAGAGAAATCTTGATTTGCATTAAAAATAACTAAATAGAAACTTCTCAAGCTTGAGAGGGATTGAGAAGTGCCACCATTGAGAATATTAATGAAAACCATGAAATTACTTCTTACCTCTTGATTTGGCTTGCTTCTTTATCTTAGAAGGAAGCCCCCAACAACCAATCAACCAATCAATTTGTTTAGTATGTTGAGAAGAAAGCTCCAAGGATTGTTGAAAGAGAGAATCTCCAAGTTCTCCAAAAGTAGAGGATTTTTAAGGGATAATAGAAAATATCATTATTTTAATGTAATACTTGCATGGTATAGCTCAAAGATGAGAATACCAAAGAATGAGGGTCACACACACACACACACACACACACATAGAAAGAGAGAGCAAGAGAGGGAGACATAATAATAGTCTTAATATCACATCGAATTCATATAATGGCACCAAAGTGCGAGCATGGCCCTTTATTAGAAGGCCAATCCATTAAAACCACTAACCAAGCACTCCACACACACACACACAAAGTATGAGCATGGGGCTTGATTAGAAGGCTGATACATAAAACCAGTACCAAAGCACTCCACACACACACAAAAACTTTTAGAATTTTATCTCACAACCTAAGCTTTGTAATATGGTCAATAATTGAATAATATGCCCTCGCCTCTAGATTATGGATCATGTTTCCATTAGTTTGTGTCCTTCCAATTGATTCCTGATATCCTTTGAAGATTTCACATGTACTAAAAGAAACAAAAATAAGAAAGCATGAGATATATATTAAATAAAGAGAAACATTTAGTCATAAGACTATATGTGTGAATATTATAGATGAGCTTATCATTGATAAGTTTAAATTTTTAAAATTGTTTTTACAAATATTTGTAATCACAAATAGTTCCTCCAATAAAAAAAATCAAAACATTTTTGTGCATTACTAAATTGCAATGATTAAAGGTACAAAGTAACTCCCTTTCTCTTGTGAGAAGGATTCTATGTAAGTAGGCTCCTTTATAAGTTGTCTTTGGACACCTCATCTCCAACATCTTCTATGCTCTCAGCTTTAAAGTCAAGTCACACCAAACATTAAATGGCTTTGTGGTTGGATCATCCATATAGAAAATATCTATAGTCAATGATCTCTTGGCCCCATTATTTTGTGTTTCTATATCTCACCACCTACTTGTGTGCTTTGGCGTATATGCTAAGGAGAGTCAAGTTGTAAAGCTACATTTAAACAATTGTGATCAACTCTTGCTATAATATTTTATTGGTGACTGAATATTGTTTCTAGAAGCTTCCTATGAAATTGTTAAAAGAGCCTTTTACTCCTTGTACAATGGTTTCTAGAAGTGTTTAAGTACAAATGCTTTATAGGCTTACTGGATATCTAAACAAGACACATTTTATACTTCTATATAGGATGTTAGGTCTCGACAAGGACCAAGCCTTAAAACACCCTAGATACCCACTAATAAGGACTTGATAGACTAGCTAATAAATAAGGACCACCAATAAGGACTTCAAACACCTTGACTACCCACCAATAGGGGTCAAGGTCATTGATAAGCTAGCTAATAGATAGACTCATAATTAGTTTAAAAAATAAAGCAATGTGTGTTTGCCTTTTTTTAATTCTAGAGTTATTATATTGAATACCAACTTGATGGATTATGCCCACCTCTATACTCCGTCCTTGGACTTCAAAAGTAGATAGTAGACTTAAATTCTCAAGTTAATAAAAACATTTATATGGAAAGGGCTGCAAGGGACAAGACCTTGTGCTATGCAATTAACCAGATTCGTCGCATGGAGCCGGAATGAGATGCACGACCAGATTTCTACAGAAGATGCCGCCTCTTTGGAGGAAATTGAAATGTAGGGCAGCCCATTTACAGATCTGCATAATTGATGGCTATGGCAGCCTGAGCGCCATGACCTTACCAAGATCCCCATAAAGTATTTTGGCTAATGATGCACCAAATCTCATGCTAGAGATCCTCCACTGTGAGGGGGTCTCAGATCCTATTTTCTAGGAGAGTAGGTGGGATGGATTAAGCTTGGCTTATGATGGTGATTAAGGGTTTAATGAAGCATACTAATGATGGGATAAGGAAGGATAGGCATGGAACCTTGCTCTGATACCAAGTTAAAATTTTCTACTGAGGATCAAAGGTGATTAAACACATGATTGAATAGAAATGATGCTAAGCATAAATATTAAACACTATTAAAAAATGATTACCTTAATGATGCTCATAAATGACAGCATGATTGGAGGAAAACAAGCTTATTGATTCCATTAGATGTGAGCCTCTCATAGGCTAGAGTACAAGATATTAAGTTGTAATTAGGTGTTAATCCTTGATCTAAATCATCGCCACCTTATTTAAGTTTATTCATGGGCCTAAAAGTGACCTACCTTCCTAGATTCAAGCTGACTGATCTAATCACACCTGATGATGATCCCATGACCTCTTTTGGCTGATTTTGAGCTACCAATTGACCCTTTTACATAGTGGTAATGATGGACAATAACCTTTGTGTTGAGAGCTTTCATAGCCCAAGCTCATCTACATCTTCATCTATGGCAGTACATCATAAGCTTGAGAGGGGATGTTGAGATTCAAGCTCGATGTCAGCTTATGCTAGGTGCACTATGTGCTGGCATGTTAGGTAGCAGCATGTGTGAGACATAAATGACCGTGTCCAACTGGTCATAGTGTGTGGACATTAGCTAGGGTTAGCTGTGTGTGGACATAACACATAGTGTGTGTTGTGTATTATGGATTATGGCTTTATGCATTGTGTGAGATGGGAGATGGCTTCCCTCTATGGTTAGGGTTTGCAATATACATTAGGGTTTGATCCTGTGTGTGTGTCTCCTCTCCCTCTACTTGTTTTTCATCATGGTATCAGAGCAGCCTGGTGCTCTCTATTAGGGTTTATGAGTGAGTGAGAGAAGAGGGAGAAGAAGCTGTGAAGCTTGCCATTGATGCTGTGAAGCTTGAGCACACCGATTTCTATCAGATCTGAGAGCTTGGCCGGTAAGGACTCTACTAAACACCCTTGAGCGGATTGCAGGTGATTCAAGCACAAACAAGGCAAATCAGGGTTGCCCAAAGCAAAAGAAAATTTTGGTTTTTTGCAAGCTTTCCATTGGAGCTTGAAAGCGGTGATGTATTGTGAGAATAGATGCAATCTGGCAAAGGAGCATGTATGTGACAAGGATTAATGTATTGGAAACTCATGTGCAAGCCCTAAATTGAATTTGGAGTCAAGATTGGTGCATTTATGTGAGAGGAAAATCACTGGTTTGAACCCTTCACAAAAACAGAGAAATGATGCTCATTATTGCAAAAATCACTACATTGATGGATTGGGCACATGCCTAGGTGTGTTGGGCATCTAAATGTACCATCAACTATCATTATAATCTCCTCAAATCAACCCTACAGCAGCAGGCGGCAAAGCCAGATATACAGAAACAGAGCAGTTTTTCACTTTTTTACTAGGTGGAGACCAAAAATCAAGTCTTGTGATTGAAAAATTCCAAAATTCTCTTAGAAATTGTGGTACATATACTTGAGAAGGTTTCTATATGAATGGTTGAAGCAATTATGCATTATGGAACTGGAAATGAGCTGATTAAACAGGCTGTCTATTGTGATTAGTGAAACAGAGGATGATTAATTGGCTAATTACTCTCTCATCTTAAATAATTGTCTATTTCCTTTTACATGGAGTTAGTAGACATCAATGCTAAGCTAATGAATGCCTGGTCTTTCAATTTGGACAAGAATCAAAGGAATTAGAGCACTTTTACTACTGGTCTTTTCTGGTTTTACTGGTTTTTCTCAAAACAGAGAAGGGGATCTGACAAATTTGGTATGTACGCACCTTGGTTGGTGTTGATATGCAACATTGAGCTTGTTTAGGTGTCAATGCAAGTTATCCACACTTGATTGAACCACTACATTGCAATTTGAAGCCTTGGAAAGCGCACCAAATCAGGGTACCTTGGACTGCGTATGCTAGTTCATTTTGGATGCAATCAGTTTGATTTTCTACATCAAAAGTGAAGTTTGTTAAGTACTTTTGAGTATCTGGAAAAATTATTAGTGTGGTTGAGCTGAGGAAGGCTCGTTTATAGATTTGGACGTGTGTGGAAGGTGCATTTGCGTTGAGTAAATATGTTAGACAACCTGATAAAAATTGTGGGTGAAAAGTTGGATAGGAAGAACTTCCAGGCATGGACGTACAGGATCAAAAGCTTTATGAAGGGAAAAGGTTTTTGGAACCTTGTTACAGGTGTGGAGCCAAAGTCGGGAACTACCCCGAAAACCTACACAGCCAACAGGTTGTAGCTCATAAGCAATGGTCAGAAAGAGCATACAAAGTTTTGCATTACCTGTCTATATGTATCTCGGATGCTATACTCATACATATACATGATGCTGAGAATCCCAAGGATGCATGGGATACATTGGTAAAGCTGTTTGATAGAGACACTAGTGCTCGCAAGTCTCAGTTGAGACAACAGATTCATAATGTGAAACAGAAAGGAAGGAGCATCCATGATTATGTACAAGAGATAAAGAAGTATGCAGATGCATTAGCAACAATCAATGCCCCCATGCCTAATGATGATTTGGTAGACATTACCTTGCGTGGTCGTGGCAAGGAGTATAAGTCTTTTGATACATCCATCTCGGTTCGAAGTACAGATTTACCAGATTTTGATGAGTTGGTTTCACTCTTGCTTGTTGAGGAAATCAAACTCAGTGACTCTTTTCATATGCATCTACTAGCCATGATGATAATGGCAGAAATCAAGCTTTTTATTCACAAAGGGGATTTAGAGGCAAGGGGAGATTTGCATCACGTGGCCGTGGGGTAATGGTCGTGGATGGCAGGACAGGTCATCACAATAGAATTTTTCAGCCTACATATGGTGCTAGAGATGGTCGTGGTGGATATACACCTCAGAGAGGCGCCTTAGAGAGGCAGAGGTAATCCTCATGGTAGAGGACGTTGGCAAGGCCAACAAACATCTATGCAAAATGTGGAATGCCATTACTGTGGGAAATTTGGTCATATGGCATGTGATTGTTTCTGCAAACAAAATGATTTGAGAGGGGGTAGAGCACAACATGGTGGACATTATGCACAACATGGTGGGAATTATGCAAGTGGTGGAAATTATGCATCAAGTAGTAATGATGGCAGCACAAATCACTTGTTTGCCATGAAACATGTTGTGGGATCTATGATGACGAATGGTGAAAGTGATGACACTTGGTATATGGACTCTGGAGCATCAAACCATATGACTTGTCATGGCGAATGATTTGAGCATATGAAGCCTATGGATGTGAAAGGCTATGTGGAGACAGGAGATGATACCCAACATGCTATCACACATGGAAGTGTACCATTGGTTATGCACAATGGTGAAACAAAATCTATGGCAGATGTCTTGTATGTGCCTTCTATTACAAAAAGTTTAGCCTCAGTTGGTCAAATGGTGGAACAGGGTTTACAGGTTCGTTACAACGATCATGGTTGCTTCATTGAGGATTTCAAGAATGGATGTCGAGTCATTGCCCAAGGCAAGAAAGAAGGCAGGTTATTTAAGTTAGATGCTGGGATTCCTGAGTTGAAATCAACCATGTTCTCTAAAAGCCGAAATGTGGTACAAGACATTGACATGTGGCATAAAAGGATTGGACATGTGAACATACAAAGGTTAAAGAACATGTAGGCAACAAGAGGCATTGTTAGTGGGCTGCCTAGATTCAAGTATGATGGGAATATGCATGTTTGTGATGCCTGTCAGTTTGGAAAGCAGGCGAGGTTGCCGTTTCCTAAAGAAGGCAACATGAGTAGCAGGCCACTTGAGATAGTTCATAGCGATGTATGGGGTACTGCACAAAATTCATCCATTAAAGAGGTAGCTTGTATTATGTGACATTCATTTGATAATTTCAGCAGAATGACTTGGATTTACTTTCTCAGAGAGAAAAGTGAAGTGTTGGGAAAGTTTATGGACTTCAAAGCTTTTGTAGAGAAGCAATATGGCTCTTGGATAAAATGTTTGAAGACAGATGGAGGTGGTGAATACACCTCACATGCTTTTGAGCATTTCTTGAGAAAGCATGGCATAAGAAGGTAGTTAACTTGCAGAGTACACACCTCAGTAAAACGGTGTTGTGCTGAGAAAGAATATTGTCATTGGTGACATGGCCAGGGCGATGCTCTATGCCAGACTATTATTAGGCAAAAGCATGTGCCACCGTGGTGTATGTACTTAATAAGACACCCACAACAGCCATACATGGAAGTATGCCAGAGATGCGCCTTACAGGTTGTTTTAGGCCAAACAGTGGACACCTCACAGTGTTTGGTTGCATAGCTTATGTACATGTGCCTGACGAGAGAAGGAGGAAGTTGGATCCTAAGGCAGAAAAGTGTGTGTTTGTTGGTTATGCACAGGATCGCAAGGCATATAAATGTTACAATCCACAAACTAGGCAAGTGGTTATCTCACGCGATGTGGTGTTTGATGAACTTGCTAGTTGGTACAAAGCAAAGGATGAGGGTGTCATTGATTCCCTTGATGCTGATGTGCATGTGAACTTGCCACAAGCAAGTTTTATCTCTATGTCTGGGCCAACAGAGTCTGAGAGTAGCATTATACGTCCATGGTCAGGACGCTTGAGACATGAGAGTGTGAGCACTGGGAGTAGTGCTATGGATAAAGGGAAAAAGAAGACTGAAGGAATTGGCATTACAGGTTATGAGTCGTCAAGTTCAGAGAGTTTGGATGAGGAACTTGGCATACCAATTTTATGCACATGCAGGATAGATATGTGCCTCCACATGCTAGAGTGACAGGTGTTCATAGTGATTCGCATGCATTGCAGAGATCCCAAAGGGCCAGGTATCCAGTTGATAGGTTGACATATCGTGATTTTGCTATGCATTACGCATATATGACCTCTTTGGTGAAGCATGTGGAACCTACATACTATACAGAAGCTATTGGGAAGCATGTATGGGAGAAGGCAATGGATGTTGAGATGGACGCCTTGGTTCATAATAATGAAACATGGGATTTAGTTGCCTTACCCACAAGGCAAAAATTTCATTGGTTACAAATGGGTTTACAAGGTGAAATGCAAGTCAGATGGTTCCATTGAACACCATAAAGCGAGATTGGTAGCTAAGGGTTATACCCAAACCCAAGACTTGGACTATGATGAAACATTTAGTCGAGTTGCAAAGATGGGAACAGTGAGAGCACTCATTGCTGTGGGTGCAGCAAATGGTTGGGAAATACATCAAATGGATGTGAAAAATGCATTTCTAAATGGTGATCTGCAAGAGGAAGTTTATATGGCATAGCCAAAAGGATATGTACACCGGAGGTATCCCACTCATATATGCAGATTAAAGAAAGCATTATATGGTTTAAAGCAAGCACCTCGTGCTTGGAGTGATAAGATAAGCCAATATCTTATCTCCCTTGGATTTCAGGTTTCTTCAGCAGATTCTTCACTCTACGTGAAGAAAACAGATCATCGGATTGTCTTACTTGTCATCTATGTGGATGACTTGATTGTCACATAGGAGATCATGCTACAGATGTTATGCATGTCAAGAAGGCATTGAGTGGGTAGTTTGACATGAAAGTCTTGGGTGAATTGAGATATTTTCTTGGGATTGAAGTGATCAAAGACCATGCAGGTACATGGTTAGTGCAACGCCAATATGCATTGGATATGTTGGCAAAATATGGGATGACAGGGTGTAAGCCAATGAGCACCTTTGGAGCAGAATCTTTGGAGCAGAATGTAAAGCTGCGGGCTGATTTTGGTGAAGAGTTGTATGATACATCTATGTATAGAAAGATGGTTGGGGCAGTCTTATTTACATGACTATCACACACCTTGATCTTAGTTATGCTGTGGAGCTAGTAAGCCAATTTATGCAGAGCCCCAGAAAACCTCATTTGGATGCAGTGAGACGCATTATGCGCGATATGTAAAGACCACTGCACATTATGGTCTTCTTTATGAGCATCGTAAAGGCTTGGATGTACATGGCTACACAGATACAGATTGGGCAGGTAGCTCATATGACAGGAGGTCTACTAGTGGTTATGCCTTTACATTTGGAAGTGTAGTGGTGAGTTGGAATAGCAAGAAGCAATGTAAGATCCCTGTCCCCACCGAGCAACGGATTCAGGGTGCTAGCAGCGGAAGTAGCACTTCTCGCGCGGGACAGGGGTCCCACATTCGGGGCCTCGCCCACGGATATCCGGACAAGAGACTAATCCGTCGGTTTGACCAAAACCGAAACCGGAAAAACTTCCTTTACCCGGAAAGCACGGGCGATTCCACCAAGATAACTCTTTACTCTAACGTAGTCAAGATCATTACTGATCAAACTAATCTGACTGCACCTTTAACGGTACTTGGTCAAATCAAGGAAGAACTTGCACTTGGATCATTGGGATCAACGCTTTTTTCCCCATCAAGAGGCACAGCCGTTGATTCCTATCCATAGAACAATTTCTATCCGGGATTTACTTCCTCTATCGTAATAATAGAAATTAAATCTCGATTTATGGATCCATCAGTCCAACCTAACCCCATCTGATCCCATGGGTTAGCCAACCGCCCAACCACTGTAGTGATGGGATCCAATTTGGAATTTGGTTAGGTTTTGTCCCGGGTACCAAGGAAAAGAGTTCCAAAGGCCCCCTAGCCGGAAGTTCATGCAAACATAAAATTAGCCACACCACTTACACACCCAATATGAAATTGCCTTTTTCTTAGCTTCAGCTAACTTTAAAACAATCCTTTAATGAAACCATAGTACCACTGATCACAATCTTCCAATTTATTTGGTTGATTCATAATTTCTCATCATTCCTTCATCAGAGTATCTATGGCATCATTGGCAACTAGAACGCTCACCACCTGTCCACACAGGGGCCTTTTCAATAGTTCCTAGCCCATAATACTCGGCAATATAATCACTTATAAAAATCAAGATGGACTCTCATTGAAGATTAGCAAGATCAACCAACAGATCCATATAAAGAGCCATGGACTCATCCATTGAAGACCAGCAAGGTCAATCAACTAGATCCATGCCCGGTTTCACAAAACAACTCTTACTCCTTGTTCCAATATCTTCCACGACGCACGTGTGGGTATCTTCGGCGACCCAGAGCCCGAGCACCGTATGGTCAGCACCCTCTAGGATCCTTCGCAGGTGACCTAGCGCTTCACTCATAGGCCGCTTCCTTGGTCCCTCATCCACCGTACCGGAAGCTCACCATTTAAATCGAACCGAGGCTGGTCAAGACCTCGGTCGACCTTGCTACGCGAGACGTCCTCCATTGACTCTCCGTCAGCAGTTGCAACTTTATCAGTTAGGTCTCCACGACCTTAAACACAAGACGGTCAAAATGCTTCCCCAGCATTCTTGACATAAAACAGCCATTTACAAACAGCATTTACAAACAGTTTACAAATACAATTTCTATATTAACTCTCATTTTTCCACATTATCCCTCATTAATCCACATTACTTATTCCACATTCCATTTATATGTGTACTCATCCAATCACATCATTTTTCATCTCCTCACTTCAGATTCCTTCACATCATTTTTCATATATTCACATCCATATCCACATCCATACATCCACATCCACATCCACATTCACATCTACATGCTTACCTCCATTTTCACATCCTCATTTATACATCCACATCCCATATCCACATTCATACATACACATCCATATCCACATCCATAAATCCACATCCACATGCATACATCCACTATCACGTCCTCATTCATACATCCACATCCACATCCACATCCATATACATACATACATCCACATCCACATTCTCATTCACATCTATACATCTATTTTCGCATCCTCATTCATACATCCACATTCACATACATACATCCACATCCGTATCTACATCCATACATTCACATCCACATCAACATTCACATTCATACATATACATCTACATACATACATACACATCCGTATCTACATCCATACATCCACATCCACATCAACATTCACATTCATACATATACATCTACATGTATACATCCACTTTCGCATCCTCATTCATACATCCACATTCACATACATACATCCACATCCGTATCTACATCCATACATTCACATCCACATCAACATTCACATTCATACATATACATCTACATACATACATACACATCCGTATCTACATCCATACATCCACATCCACATCAACATTCACATTCATACATATACATCTACATGTATACATCCACATCACATTCATACAACCATATTACATCCATTCTCGTCCTAACACATCCCATATACATCTTAACACATCCTATCACATCTCATACACATCTTATCACATCTTTTTACATCTCATACACCTCTTATCACATCCTATCACTTTCCATACGCATCTTATCAAATCTTATCACATCTCATACACATCTTATCACATCTTTTTACATCTCATACACCTCTTATCACATCCTATCACTTTCCATACGCATCTTATCAATTCTTATCACATCTCATACACCTCTTATCACATCCTATCACTTTCCATACGCATCTTATCAATTCATATCACATCTCATACACCTCTTATCACATCTTATCACATTTCATATCTTTTTTTTTAAAAAGAGAATTCTTATATTTGATATAAGATTTCTCTACACATTTATTTATACATAAATTCCATTTAAGGAGACTAACACTTTCGAAATTAAAATCAATCTTTTATGCATCTTCTTATGCATAATTTCAATTTGGTAGGGAATTATACTTTTAGAATAAAAGAATTTCTCTTATGCATCTAAGTTAAGCATAAAATCCATTTATGAGGAAAATCACACTTTTAGTATAAAAAGAATATCTTTTATGCATACCTATATGCATGAAATCCAATATGATAAAAGTAACACTTTTGATATAAAAATTTTTCCTTTATGCATACTTCTATGCATGAAAATTAAAAATGATAAAAGTAACACTTTTGATATAAAAATTTTCTTTTATGTATACTTTTATGCATGAAAATTAAAAATGATAAAAGTAACACTTTTGATATAAAAAATTTTCCTTTATGCATACTTCTATGCATGAAAATTAAAAATGATAAAAGTAACACTTTTGATATAAAAATTTTCTTTTATGCATACTTTTATGCATGAAAATTAAAAATGATAAAAGTAACACTTTTGATATAAAAATTTTTCCTTTATGCATACTTCTATGCATGAAAATTAAAAATGATAAAAGTAACACTTTTGATATAAAAATTTTCTTTTATGCATACTTTTATGCATGAAAATTAAAAATGATAAAAGTAACACTTTTGATTAAAAAAAAAATTTCCTTTATGCATACTTCTATGCATGAAAATTAAAAATGATAAAAGTAACACTTTTGATATAAAAAAATTTTCCTTTATGCATACTTCTATGCATGAAAATAAAAATGATAAAAATAACACTTTTGATATAAAAATTTAACCATTATGCATACTTCTATGCATGAAATTAAAATTGATAAAAATAACACTTTTGATATAAAAATTTATCCTTTATGCATGATATTAAAATTCAATGTCTCCATGATTATAATGAAATTCTTTCAATTAATCTAGGATGATAATTCCTAGAATATGGTAGGAAGTCCTCTTTTTATGCTTTGAATGAAATTATTTTATGCATAATTTTTATAAAAATTTTGCCATAGCTCCGCTGCTATGACTGATAAATCTCAATTTTTCTAAGGGATAATGCTTATCATTAAGGAAATAATTAAAATAATCTCTAATTGGATTATTAATCCATAATGGATTGAATCATAAATATACATAAACTAAAAGCATAGAAAAAAGCCATTAATTTGGCCTCAAGCATAGCTTAATCTTGGTTTAGGAAAAGCTTTATGAAAAGCTTGATTTGGATTGAGAATGGGTCATGAGTATGACCATTTCTTGAGTGAGAGAGAGAATTTACATAAAAATCATTAGAATTTAAACATAAATGAAAATTAACTTCAATAGCATTATGTAACTCTTCACTACTATTCAAACTTCAATAGCATTTAAAAAAAACCATACCAATTAAACTTCTCAAGCTTGAGAGGGGTTGAGAAGAGAGAAACATTGAGAAATTATAGAAAGATCAATATTCACTAATTACCTTACAACTTGCTTGATTCTTTGTTCACGGTAGAGGCCCCCAACCAATCAATTGGTTAAGTATGTTGATGGAGCCACTAATGGGGATTGAAGAAAGAGGGAAGCTCCAAAAACTAGTGAATTATTAAATGAATTCACAGTTCTTGGCTTAGGTGGAGTAGAGTAACGATGCATAAACACTATATATTTTTCAACAAGGGGGAGGCTTCTATTTATAGGAAAAATTGAGCTCCTAACCAAACAAACTGATTCTAGAATTTTCTAAATCAGTTTGGTCAATATTTGACCATTTTTAGGTCAGTTAAGCTAACTTTTTGGAACTAGACTTAAATGAGGAGAGAGGAGAGATGAAATATCTCAATTTTTATGAGTTTAAAACTCATTCAAGCATGTGAAATATGCACCTCCTTTAAAGAACTCCCCTTCCTTACATATGTGTCAAAATGGAATCATTATACCCAAAATATCTCATATTTTTAATATTGCTCATAGTTTTTTACTAATAAACCTTGTACATTTTCAACTCTTCATCTTATGTGAAATATGCACCTCCTTTAAAGAACTCCCCTTCCTTACATATGTCATACTTTTAATATTGCTCATAATTTTTTACTAATAAACCTTGTACATTTTCAACTCTTCATCTTATGTGAAATATGCACCTCCTTTAAAGAACTCCCCTTCCTTACATATGTCATACTTTTAATATTGCTCATAATTTTTTACTAATAAACCTTGTACATTTTCAACTCTTCATCTTATGTGAAATATGCACCTCCTTTAAAGAACTCCCCTTCCTTACATATGTCATACTTTTAATATTGCTCATAATTTTTTTACTAATAAACCTTGTACATTTTCAACTCTTCATCTTATGTGAGCATTTACTCATTTTTGGGTATCTTCTTTTACAAAATTGGATTTATCTCCTCTCTACACATGGATTGATGCTATTGGCCCATAGGAACCTTAATTGGACCATAATCCAAAAATTTCTGAAAATCTAGACCCTTAGGCTAAGGTCCTTTATACACATTTCCGATTAATTCCAATTGCACATTGGAAAATTCTTTTTGAATTTCTGTTTCAGGGGAACTTATTTTAATAGGATGAGATATTTTTCTATCCAAAAATATTCAAAATCTGAATATTCTCTTTCTAGAATATTTTCTCTCTCTAGGTTAAAACAGTTAGAAACAAGTCTTTTATATTTCTGAAGAGGGATTGATTACAGGGGAAGATGCTGGACATTTTGAGAGGCTGGGGAGGAATCTTACATTCTCTCCCACTTAAAAAACGCGAGATGCCCTCATCTCGCAAACTGGGGGTAATTTCGTAAGATGCATAAGTTATGAGACTGAGAGAAAATTTTTTAATTTAGATTAACCACCAATTAAAAAAATCTCAAGAGAGCAAGATTCAAGATAAGAACAAGATTTAAACTTTATTCATTCTCGGAACTTATACAGTAAAGATAGAAGAACTCTTTACACTTCCATAAGCCCGTCCATCATATGATCACAAAAGCAGTCCTCACAAGCTGCACAAGTATAAGGTAACTCATCTATGGGAATGATTCTGTGGGTTATTGCTGCGCCTATCTCAGTGGTATGAGGTGTTCTAACAAAAGGACCTCTGAGAGGCAAGCCAAAAACGGGGTAAAGGCATATCTTCTCATGAGGAAGAAAACACGCCAATAAGAAGACCCGCTCAGAAAACCCAGGATGTCTTGATCTCATGACGCAGTAGTATCGGGAACCCAAACCCAAGGCTTCAATAACCATGGCCAAGCGGACATTGTTGCGAAAGTGCTGCTGACCCCAGGGTGTTACCCTAGTTATGTCTTGATAGGTCCGCCATTTGGTCTGCGCTACAGAAGTTCCCAAGTGAGGGAAAAGTGAGCGCTCATACTGTTCTATAAAATCCTTCTTCACAGACTCACTTGCGTCTTGAAGGTGAGGAATCATTATGGATAAAACTAATTCTTGTTGCCAAGCCATGAAGGAGATTAGGAAGAAAGGAGATCGATGGGAGTAAGATTACTGTGAGCGACAAGTAAAAGTTACGACTTATATAAAGGAAGGAGCTAGCGTAACTTAGAAGCCAACGGTAGCTTGCCGCTGAAGTTTTACCGTCTTTCCATGATTTGGGTTTGGCACAATTTTCTATAGAAGGCATTAAGAACTTTGAGATGAGGAGATAAAAGAAGTACGTAAGTTAAATCACCTACTTTCTTTGGTCCACAATATCTGGGAGATAACTTCTTATACTTCCCAAGAGATAAAGAACTTCTTTTGGGTCGTACTCGAGACCAAAACCTTGATATCCAAAACATCGATTCTCACTTCTGAACTCGTTGTTCTGAATCCTTAAAACAGGTGGGACTCTTGAGAAGTATTCAGGAAAAAGGTTCTTCCTTTTTTAAACAGAATCTTTCTTTTATTTTAGAGAGAGAATAATTATAAGATCAGAAAGGGAGATTCTTACTCCTGTATACCTCTAAGGCTGGGGGAGGAATCTTACATTCTACCCCACTTAAAAGGTGCAAGATGTCCTCATCTCGCAAGTAGAGGACAACTTTTTTGCTTAAGATCCAATTTATTCTGGGGTTCCTTATATTCCGGTCAACCCAACAGAATATGGGGATAAATATCCCTTATATAGAATTCATCATTAAATAACAATTCATTCAAATCATATCATTCATATCTTTAACACGATAATGGTCCATTAGACCGAAAAATTTTCTTCTGAATATTCCTCCACAGGAATTTTAGTCAAGCAAGTTCTCAATTTGTCATCCCTTAACTTGATCCGCCAAGTCAAGTATTAATAGTAGCAATCTGATAGCACAATCCACTAATCTCATAGTGATTTGCTGAAATCATTATCATCATTCCAGTTATGAATATCATCACAGGGACTCATCCCATTCATCCTCATTGAAGCTTATTACATTTCAACCAAATTTTAGGGATCATCATTTTTCAATCAGAATCCAAATCAATTCATCAATTCTCAAACAGAATTAAAAATCATATCAACTACATTCAAAATCATCCTCTGGATAGCATTAACGCTTATAATTTCAAGTCTTAGATTTACTCGTATATACTGTCGGTAAAGAGCTGCAGTTATACCCTCGGTATATACGGATAGTCATGATACTCGAAACTATAAGGTAAATACCATCATGTCTAGGTCTCAAGCAAGTCAGGGTTCCATACAATTGCGGTACTTCCAATTGAAGACCCAATTACTAATTTACGAATTTCAATTTGAATTAACAATTTGTATGAATTATATCAAACAATTACAACCTTTTTGTGCGTCTTGATAAACTTTTGACATAATTTGCTCCTCAGTTGATCTTATTGGAGATCTATGACTTAAGTCTGATAAATAGATTTTTCTTTATCCGATCGTCCGTTAAAAAAAAACATTTGTATATTTATATACAAGTTGCAATAATTACATAGAGTGGCTCGGCTCCAAAATTCAAAATCTCTTCGAGAGACGCATAAGACGACGGTACTGGGCCATAGTCATGCCCTGTTACATAAGTTCTCTAACTGCGAAGGGAGCTATTATTTTCTCCTTAGGGATAAATCGACTAAGGAGTCTATAAATTCGACATGAAAGTCTGAAATTTCGAGGTGTCGAATGATATAGAATGACACCACGCACCATTTTCAACTTTAACAGGATCATAGTCAATGAGAGATTCTGCCACAGCATTGTATGGTGGTTGCAATGGGCGTGGACATATTGCCCTGCAAACCACTTATGTTGTATTCTCTCCGCTGGGGTAGGAAAATATAAATCCGCGAAATGGCGTGCGAGTCTTGCTCGGCTTGTTTGAGTTGAAGCGGAAGAGATGAGATGCTCGAAGGCAAATGCAATCATATCTTGAGACTGGGTGAGGTCGGGAATACCAGATAAATGGGGAACTTCCATCTATAAAAACAATTTCTTTGATTAAAATTTCTTCATTAAAGAAGCTTACGGAATGAAAATACATTATGAAAATGCTGTTTCTGAGTTCTTATTACCAATTTCAGATAAGAATTTAATTATCCTTATTAGCTTTCAATTTCGCTCTGATACCAACTGTAAGATCCCTGTCCCCACCGAGCAACGGATTCAGGGTGCTAGCAGCGGAAGTAGCACTTCTCGCGCGGGACAGGGGTCCCACATTCGGGGCCTCGCCCACGGATATCCGGACAAGAGACTAATCCGTCGGTTTGACCAAAACCGAAACCGGAAAAACTTCCTTTACCCGGAAAGCACGGGCGATTCCACCAAGATAACTCTTTACTCTAACGTAGTCAAGATCATTACTGATCAAACTAATCTGACTGCACCTTTAACGGTACTTGGTCAAATCAAGGAAGAACTTGCACTTGGATCATTGGGATCAACGCTTTTTTCCCCATCAAGAGGCACAGCCGTTGATTCCTATCCATAGAACAATTTCTATCCGGGATTTACTTCCTCTATCGTAATAATAGAAATTAAATCTCGATTTATGGATCCATCAGTCCAACCTAACCCCATCTGATCCCATGGGTTAGCCAACCGCCCAACCACTGTAGTGATGGGATCCAATTTGGAATTTGGTTAGGTTTTGTCCCGGGTACCAAGGAAAAGAGTTCCAAAGGCCCCCTAGCCGGAAGTTCATGCAAACATAAAATTAGCCACACCACTTACACACCCAATATGAAATTGCCTTTTTCTTAGCTTCAGCTAACTTTAAAACAATCCTTTAATGAAACCATAGTACCACTGATCACAATCTTCCAATTTATTTGGTTGATTCATAATTTCTCATCATTCCTTCATCAGAGTATCTATGGCATCATTGGCAACTAGAACGCTCACCACCTGTCCACACAGGGGCCTTTTCAATAGTTCCTAGCCCATAATACTCGGCAATATAATCACTTATAAAAATCAAGATGGACTCTCATTGAAGATCAGCAAGATCAACCAACAGATCCATATAAAGAGCCATGGACTCATCCATTGAAGACCAGCAAGGTCAATCAACTAGATCCATGCCCGGTTTCACAAAACAACTCTTACTCCTTGTTCCAATATCTTCCACGACGCACGTGTGGGTATCTTCGGCGACCCAGAGCCCGAGCACCGTATGGTCAGCACCCTCTAGGATCCTTCGCAGGTGACCTAGCGCTTCACTCATAGGCCGCTTCCTTGGTCCCTCATCCACCGTACCGGAAGCTCACCATTTAAATCGAACCGAGGCTGGTCAAGACCTCGGTCGACCTTGCTACGCGAGACGTCCTCCATTGACTCTCCGTCAGCAGTTGCAACTTTATCAGTTAGGTCTCCACGACCTTAAACACAAGACGGTCAAAATGCTTCCCCAGCATTCTTGACATAAAACAGCCATTTACAAACAGCATTTACAAACAGTTTACAAATACAATTTCTATATTAACTCTCATTTTTCCACATTATCCCTCATTAATCCACATTACTTATTCCACATTCCATTTATATGTGTACTCATCCAATCACATCATTTTTCATCTCCTCACTTCAGATTCCTTCACATCATTTTTCATATATTCACATCCATATCCACATCCATACATCCACATCCACATCCACATTCACATCTACATGCTTACCTCCATTTTCACATCCTCATTTATACATCCACATCCCATATCCACATTCATACATACACATCCATATCCACATCCATAAATCCACATCCACATGCATACATCCACTATCACGTCCTCATTCATACATCCACATCCACATCCACATCCATATACATACATACATCCACATCCACATTCTCATTCACATCTATACATCTATTTTCGCATCCTCATTCATACATCCACATTCACATACATACATCCACATCCGTATCTACATCCATACATTCACATCCACATCAACATTCACATTCATACATATACATCTACATACATACATACACATCCGTATCTACATCCATACATCCACATCCACATCAACATTCACATTCATACATATACATCTACATGTATACATCCACTTTCGCATCCTCATTCATACATCCACATTCACATACATACATCCACATCCGTATCTACATCCATACATTCACATCCACATCAACATTCACATTCATACATATACATCTACATACATACATACACATCCGTATCTACATCCATACATCCACATCCACATCAACATTCACATTCATACATATACATCTACATGTATACATCCACATCACATTCATACAACCATATTACATCCATTCTCGTCCTAACACATCCCATATACATCTTAACACATCCTATCACATCTCATACACATCTTATCACATCTTTTTACATCTCATACACCTCTTATCACATCCTATCACTTTCCATACGCATCTTATCAAATCTTATCACATCTCATACACATCTTATCACATCTTTTTACATCTCATACACCTCTTATCACATCCTATCACTTTCCATACGCATCTTATCAATTCTTATCACATCTCATACACCTCTTATCACATCCTATCACTTTCCATACGCATCTTATCAATTCATATCACATCTCATACACCTCTTATCACATCTTATCACATTTCATATCTTTTTTTTTAAAAAGAGAATTCTTATATTTGATATAAGATTTCTCTACACATTTATTTATACATAAATTCCATTTAAGGAGACTAACACTTTCGAAATTAAAATCAATCTTTTATGCATCTTCTTATGCATAATTTCAATTTGGTAGGGAATTATACTTTTAGAATAAAAGAATTTCTCTTATGCATCTAAGTTAAGCATAAAATCCATTTATGAGGAAAATCACACTTTTAGTATAAAAAGAATATCTTTTATGCATACCTATATGCATGAAATCCAATATGATAAAAGTAACACTTTTGATATAAAAATTTTTCCTTTATGCATACTTCTATGCATGAAAATTAAAAATGATAAAAGTAACACTTTTGATATAAAAATTTTCTTTTATGTATACTTTTATGCATGAAAATTAAAAATGATAAAAGTAACACTTTTGATATAAAAAATTTTCCTTTATGCATACTTCTATGCATGAAAATTAAAAATGATAAAAGTAACACTTTTGATATAAAAATTTTCTTTTATGCATACTTTTATGCATGAAAATTAAAAATGATAAAAGTAACACTTTTGATATAAAAATTTTTCCTTTATGCATACTTCTATGCATGAAAATTAAAAATGATAAAAGTAACACTTTTGATATAAAAATTTTCTTTTATGCATACTTTTATGCATGAAAATTAAAAATGATAAAAGTAACACTTTTGATTAAAAAAAAAATTTCCTTTATGCATACTTCTATGCATGAAAATTAAAAATGATAAAAGTAACACTTTTGATATAAAAAAATTTTCCTTTATGCATACTTCTATGCATGAAAATAAAAATGATAAAAATAACACTTTTGATATAAAAATTTAACCATTATGCATACTTCTATGCATGAAATTAAAATTGATAAAAATAACACTTTTGATATAAAAATTTATCCTTTATGCATGATATTAAAATTCAATGTCTCCATGATTATAATGAAATTCTTTCAATTAATCTAGGATGATAATTCCTAGAATATGGTAGGAAGTCCTCTTTTTATGCTTTGAATGAAATTATTTTATGCATAATTTTTATAAAAATTTTGCCATAGCTCCGCTGCTATGACTGATAAATCTCAATTTTTCTAAGGGATAATGCTTATCATTAAGGAAATAATTAAAATAATCTCTAATTGGATTATTAATCCATAATGGATTGAATCATAAATATACATAAACTAAAAGCATAGAAAAAAGCCATTAATTTGGCTTCAAGCATAGCTTAATCTTGGTTTAGGAAAAGCTTTATGAAAAGCTTGATTTGGATTGAGAATGGGTCATGAGTATGACCATTTCTTGAGTGAGAGAGAGAATTTACATAAAAATCATTAGAATTTAAACATAAATGAAAATTAACTTCAATAGCATTATGTAACTCTTCACTACTATTCAAACTTCAATAGCATTTAAAAAAAACCATACCAATTAAACTTCTCAAGCTTGAGAGGGGTTGAGAAGAGAGAAACATTGAGAAATTATAGAAAGATCAATATTCACTAATTACCTTACAACTTGCTTGATTCTTTGTTCACGGTAGAGGCCCCCAACCAATCAATTGGTTAAGTATGTTGATGGAGCCACTAATGGGGATTGAAGAAAGAGGGAAGCTCCAAAAACTAGTGAATTATTAAATGAATTCACAGTTCTTGGCTTAGGTGGAGTAGAGTAACGATGCATAAACACTATATATTTTTCAACAAGGGGGAGGCTTCTATTTATAGGAAAAATTGAGCTCCTAACCAAACAAACTGATTCTAGAATTTTCTAAATCAGTTTGGTCAATATTTGACCATTTTTAGGTCAGTTAAGCTAACTTTTTGGAACTAGACTTAAATGAGGAGAGAGGAGAGATGAAATATCTCAATTTTTATGAGTTTAAAACTCATTCAAGCATGTGAAATATGCACCTCCTTTAAAGAACTCCCCTTCCTTACATATGTGTCAAAATGGAATCATTATACCCAAAATATCTCATATTTTTAATATTGCTCATAGTTTTTTACTAATAAACCTTGTACATTTTCAACTCTTCATCTTATGTGAAATATGCACCTCCTTTAAAGAACTCCCCTTCCTTACATATGTCATACTTTTAATATTGCTCATAATTTTTTACTAATAAACCTTGTACATTTTCAACTCTTCATCTTATGTGAAATATGCACCTCCTTTAAAGAACTCCCCTTCCTTACATATGTCATACTTTTAATATTGCTCATAATTTTTTACTAATAAACCTTGTACATTTTCAACTCTTCATCTTATGTGAAATATGCACCTCCTTTAAAGAACTCCCCTTCCTTACATATGTCATACTTTTAATATTGCTCATAATTTTTTTACTAATAAACCTTGTACATTTTCAACTCTTCATCTTATGTGAGCATTTACTCATTTTTGGGTATCTTCTTTTACAAAATTGGATTTATCTCCTCTCTACACATGGATTGATGCTATTGGCCCATAGGAACCTTAATTGGACCATAATCCAAAAATTTCTGAAAATCTAGACCCTTAGGCTAAGGTCCTTTATACACATTTCCGATTAATTCCAATTGCACATTGGAAAATTCTTTTTGAATTTCTGTTTCAGGGGAACTTATTTTAATAGGATGAGATATTTTTCTATCCAAAAATATTCAAAATCTGAATATTCTCTTTCTAGAATATTTTCTCTCTCTAGGTTAAAACAGTTAGAAACAAGTCTTTTATATTTCTGAAGAGGGATTGATTACAGGGGAAGATGCTGGACATTTTGAGAGGCTGGGGAGGAATCTTACAAGCAACCTACTGTTGCTTTATCTAGTATAGAGGCTGAATACAGGGGTGTAGCCATTGCTACATGTGAAGGAGTATGGTTAAAGAGTCTAGCTGATTTGGGTGAGCCTATTGATGGCAAGGTTGTCATTTAGTGTGACAACATGAGCAGCATACAGTTGGCCAAGAATCCAATTTTTCATGTGCGGACCAAACACATAGAGGTCTACTATCATTTTGTTAGAGAGAAAGTGCTGGATGGTATAGTGGATTTGCAGTATGTGAAGACTGAAGAGCAGGTGGCCGACATCTTTACAAAGCCACTTAGTAGGGAGAAGTTTGAGTACTTCCGTACTATGTTGGGAGTACGTGGGATGAGCTTGAGGGGGTGTTGAGAGCTTTGATAGCCCAAGCTCATCTACATCTTCATCTATGGTAGTACATCATGAGCTTGAGAGGGGCTGTTGAGATTCAAGCTCGATGTCAGCTTGTGCCAGGTGCACTATGTGCTGGCATGTTAGGTAGCAGCATGTGTGAGACATAAATGACCGCGTCGAGCTGGTCATAGTGTGTGGACATTAGCTAGGGTTATCTGTGTGTGGACATAACACATAGTGTGTGTTGTGTATTATGGATTATGGCTTTATGCATTGTGTGAGATGGGAGATGGCTTCCCTCTATGGTTAGGGTTTGCAATATACATTAGGGTTTGCTCCTGTGTGTGTGTCTCCTCTCCCTCTACCTGTTTTTCATCACTTTGAGCACATTTGCCCATATATCTATGACATTTGTGTGGTTTCATGTGAATAGTGCATGTATAAGGTATGTGCCCCATACAACATTTCTAATGAGGTGTTTGCCATATTTTCAACAAGAGTTGTATACCACAATCATGTAGTGACAATGTAACATGCCTGTTCTCAAGGTCCTCTCTCCTAGAAAGCCTTCCATTTATGGTTCATGTATGTAAAAAGGGTAATAAAAATCTTGTCTCATGTAGTATTTAGAAAATCATATACATTTATAATCTCATGCTAGCATACATACATCAGTATACATCCTTATTGTAAGTCAATTATGCTAGACATCAATTTGAAAAGTGTATGTTTCTACATTATACTAAATCCTCTCTTGGGTTGGATATTCATTGCCCATGTTTGGGGATTGTTGGTGTTGTATGATGAATCCCATATGAAAAGGAAAGTTACACTCTCTCCACACCATGTGTTTAGAGGTAAGGAAGGCCAATGATGAAGGCAGGGTATCCACCTTCATTTATTGGCAACACTCACCCTTTGTCTGCTTGTACAAGTTTGACACCTCTTAGTCACTTGGTTTTTCGAATGCACTAGAAAAAGTGTTCAATTGGTTGTTATTACAACCACATATAATTAGAGTTATGTCTATAGATGCCAATCAAGAATCCCAAAGAATCTCACACCTAGGGGTGTGTCTTGGCATGGCAACAACCATTTGGCCACTTTAAAAAATGTTATACTGAGACAAATATGTGAGTGCGGCAAAATGGGGACGTTACAAGTGAGAGTGGTGGTGGTTATCAAGTGTGATGCATAAAGTTATCAGTTTTAGAAGGACGGATCAAGGAAGATGTATGGGTTGTTTCAATGTGATGAAGGTGGTTATAGGCATATGATGGAGCAAGACATGCGAGCTTGGGAGGAATATTAATATGGAAATTTGGAGATTGATATTTCAGATAGTATGGGAATTTCAATCAAGCTATATCATATAATCTAGGAGTTTATTGATTGTATGGGAATTTCAATCAAGCTATATCATATAATCTATGTAAGATTCCTCCCCCAACCCCTTTTTGATGTCTAGTATCTTCCCCTGTAATCAATCCCTCTTCAGAATTATAAAAGACTTATTTCTAACTGTTTTAACCTAGAGAGAGAAAATATTCTAGAGAGAGAATATTCAGATTTTGAATATTTTTGGATAGAAAAATATCTCTTCTAATTCAGATGAGTTCCCCTGAAACAGAAATTCAAAAAAAGAATTTTTAATGTGCAATTAGAATTAATTGAAAATAGCTATAAAGAACCTTAGCCTAAGGGTCTAGATTTTCAGAAATCTTTAGACTATGGTCCAATTAAGGTTCCTATGGACCAATAGCATCAATCCATGTGTAGGGAGGAGATAAATCCAACTTGTAAAAAGAAAATACCCAAAAATGAGTAAATGCTCACATGAGGTGAAGAGTTGAAAATGTACAAGGTTTATTAGTAAAAAAACTATGTGCAATATTAAAAATATGAGATATTTTGGGTATAATGATTTTATTATGACACATATGTAAGGAAGGGGAGTCCCTTAAATGCTCACATAAGATGAAGAGTTGAAAATGTACAAGGATTATTAGTAAAAAACTATGTGCAATATTAAAAATATGAGATATTTTGGGTATAATGATTTTATTATGACACATATGTAAGGAAGGGGAGTCCCTTAAATGCTCACATAAGATGAAGAGTTGAAAATGTACAAGGATTATTAGTAAAAAACTATGAGCAATATTAAAAATATGACATATGTAAGGAAGGGGAATTCTTTAAAGGAGGTGCATATTTCACATAAGATGAAGAGTTGAAAATGTACAAGGATTATTAGTAAAAAAAACTATGAGCAATATTAAAATGATTCCATTATGACACATATGTAAGGAAGAGGAGTTCTTTAAAGGAGGTGCATATTTCACATGCTTGAATGAGTTTTAAACTCATAAAAATTGAGATATTTCATCTCTCCTCTCTCCTCATTCAAGTCTAGTTCCAAAAAGTTAGCTTAACTGACCTAAAAATGGTCAAATATTGACCAAACTGATTTAGAAAATTCTAGAATCAGTTTGTTTGGTTAGGAGCTCAATTTTTCCTATAAATAGAAGCCTCCCCCTTGTTGAAAAATATATAGTGTTTATGCATCGTTACTCTACTCCACCTAAGCCAAGAACTGTGAATTCATTTAATAATTCACTAGTTTTTGGAGCTTTCCTCTTTCTTCAATCCCAATTAGTGGCTCCATCAACATACTTAACCAATTGATTGGTTGGGGGCCTCTACCGTGAACAAAGAATCAAGCAAGTTGTAAGGTAATTAGTGAATATTGATCTTTCTATAATTTCTCAATGTTTCTCTCTTCTCAACCCCTCTCAAGCTTGAGAAGTTTAATTGGTATGGTTTTTTTTAATGCTATTGAAGTTTGAATAGTAGTGAAGAGTTACATAATGCTATTGAAGTTAATTTTCATTTATGTTTAAATTCTAATGATTTTTATGTAAATTCTCTCTCTCACTCAAGAAATGGTCATGCTCATGAACCGTTCTCAATCCAAATCAAGCTTTTCATAAAGCTTTTCCTTAACCCAAGACTACGCTATGCTTGAGGCCAAATTAATGGCTTTTTTCTATGCTTTTAGTTTATGTATATTAATGATTCAATCCATTATGGATTGATAATCCAATTAGAGATTATTTTAATTATTTTCTTAATGATAAGCATTATCCCTTAGAAAAATTGAGATTTATCAGTCATAGCAGCGGAGCTATGGCAAAATTTTTATAAAAATTATGCATAAAATAATCTCATTCAAAGCATAAAAAGAGGACTTCCTACCATATTCTAGGAATTATCATCCTAGATTAATTGAAAGAATTTCATTACAATCATGGAGAAATTGAATTTTAATATTATGCATAAAGGATAAGTTTTTATATCAAAAGTGTTATTTTTACCATTTTTATTTCATGCATAGAAGTATGCATAATGGATAAATTTTTATATCAAAAGTGTTATTTTTACCATTTTTATTTCATGCATAGAAGTATGCATAATGGATAAATTTTTATATCAAAAGTGTTATTTTTACCATTTTTATTTCATGCATAGAAGTATGCATAAAGGAAAAATTTTTATATCAAAAGTGTTACTTTTATTATTTTTAATTTTCATGCATAAAAGTATGCATAAAAGAAAATTTTTATATCAAAAGTGTTACTTTTATCATTTTTAATTTTCATGCATAGAAGTATGCATAAAGGAAAATTTTTATATCAAAAGTGTTACTTTTATCATTTTTAATTTCCATGCATAGAAGTATGCATAAAGGAAAATTTTTATATCAAAAGTGTTACTTTTATCATTTTTAATTTCCATGCATAGAAGTATGCATAAAGGAAAAATTTTTATATCAAAAGTGTTACTTTTATCATATTGGATTTCATGCATATAGGTATGCATAAAAGATATTCTTTTTATACTAAAAGTATGATTTTCCTCATAAATGGATTTTATGCTTAACTTAGATGCATAAGAGAAATTCTTTTATTCTAAAAGTATAATTCCCTACCAAATTGAAATCATGCATAAGAAGATGCATAAAAGATTGATTTTAATTTCGAAAGTGTTAGTCTCCTTAAATGGAATTTATGTATTAATAAATGTGTAGAGAAATCTTATATCAAATAAAAGAATTCTCTTTTTAAAAAAAAAAGAAATGAAATGTGATAAGATGTGATAAGAGGTGTATGATATGTGATAAGAATTGATAAGATGCGTATGGAAAGTGATAGGATGTGATAAGAGGTGTGATAAGAGGTGATAAGATGCTTATGAAATAAGTTAGGATGTGATAAGATGAATTAAGATGTGTATGGGGGGATGAGGTAAGAAGTGTATGTGATAGGATAAGATGTATATGGGTTGTGATAGGGCGAGAATGGATGTGATGTAAAAGATTAGATGTGAAGGTATATGGGGTTATATAAATGGGAATGTGAAAATGGATGTATGTATGTGGATGTGTGGATATGGAGATGGGAGTGTGGATGTATGAACATGAAAATGGATATATGCATGAAGATGTATATGCATAGATGTAAATGTGGATGTATGTGAATGTGAAAGTAGATGTGGATGTATGTGAATGTGAATGTAGATGTGGATGTATGTGAATGTGAATGTAGATGTGGATGTATAGATGTGGATGTATGTGAATGTGAATGTAGATGTGGATGTATGTGAATGTGAATGTAGATGTGAATGTGGAATGTGGATGTATAGATGTGGATGTATGTATGTATGTGGATGTAGATGTGGATGTATAGATGTGAATGGGAATGGGGATGTGGATGTATGTGAATGTGAATGTAGATGTGGATGTATGTGAATGTGAATGTAGATGTGAATGTGGAATGTGGATGTATAGATGTGGATGTATGGGAATGTGATGTGGATGTATGTGAATGTGAATGTAGATGTGGATGTATAGATGTGAATGTGGAATGCGGATGTGGATGTATGTATGTATGTGGATGTGGATGTGGATGTATGGATGTGTATGTATGAATGTGGATATGGGATGTGGATGTATAAATGAGGATGTGAAAATGGAGGTAAGCATGTAGATGTGGATGCATGGATGTGAATGTGGATGTGGATGTGGATGTGGATATGGATGTGTATGTATGAATGTGGATATGGGATGTGGATGTATAAATGAGGATGTGAAAATGGAGATAAGCATGTAGATGTGGATGTATGGATGTGAATGTGGATGTGGATGTGGATGTATGGATGTGGATATGGATGTGAATATATGATATGTGATGTGAAGGAATCTGAAGTGAAGAGATGGAAAAAGGAGGTGATTGGATGAGTACACATATACATGGAATGTGGAATAAGTAATGTGGATTAATGAGGAACAATGTGGAAAAATGAGAGTTAATATAGAAACTGTATTTGTAAACTGTTTGTAAATGCTGTTTGTAAATGGCTGTTTTATGTCAAGAATGCTGGGGAAGCATTTTGACCGTCTTGTGATTAAGGTCGTGGAGACCTAACTGATAAAGTTGCAACTGCTGACGGAGAGTCAATGGAGGACGTCTCGCGTAGCAAGGTCGACCGAGGTCTTGACCAGCCTCGGTTCGATTAAAATGGTGAGCTTCCGGTACGGTGGATGAGGGACCAAGGAAGCGGCCTATGAGTGAAGCGCTAGGTCACCTGCGAAGGATCCTAGAGGGTGCTGACCATACGGTGCTCGGGCTCTGGGTCGCCTAGGATACCCACGCGTGCGTCGAGGAAGATATTGGAACAAGGAGTAAGAGTTGTTTGTGAAACCGGGCATGGATCTAGTTGATTGACCTTGCTGGTCTTCAATGGATGAGTCCATGGCTCTTTATATGGATCTGTTGGTTGATCTTTCTGATCTTCAATGAGAGTCCATCTTGATTTTTATAAGTGATTATATTGCCGAGTATTATGGGCTAGGAACTATTGAAAAGGCCCCTGTGTGGACAGGTGGTGAGCGTTCTAGTTGCCAATGATGCTATAGATACTCTGATGAAGGAATGATGGGAAATTATGAATCAACTGGATAAATTGGAAGATTGTGATCAGTAGTACTATGGTTTCCTTAAAGGATTGTTTTAAAGTTAGCTGATGCTAAGAAAAAGGCAATTTCATATTGGGTGTGTAAGTGGTGTGGCTAGTTTTATGTTTGCATGAACTTCCGGCTAGGGGGCCTTGGAACTCTTTTCCTTGGTACCCGGGACAAAACCGAACCAAATTCCAAATTGGATCCCATCACTACAGTGGTTGGGCGGTTGGCTAACCCATGGGATCGGATGGGGTTAGGCTGGACTGATGGATCCGTAAATCGAGATTTAAATTCTATTATTACGATAGATGAAGTAAATCCCGGATAGAAATTGTTCTATGGATAGGAATCAACGGCTGTGCCTCTTGATGGGGAAAAAAGCGTTGATCCCAATGATCCAAGTGCAAGTTCTTCCTTGATTTGACCAAGTACCGTTAAAGGTGCAGTCAGATCAGTTTGATCAGTAATGATCTTGACTACGTTAGAGTAAAGAATTATCCTGGTGGAATCGCCCGTGCTTTCCGGGTAAAGGAAGTTTTTCCGGTTTCGGTTTTGGACAAACCGACGGATTAGTCTCTTGTCTGGATATCCGTGGGCGAGGCCCCGAAGTGTGGGACCCCTGTTCCGCGCGAGAAGTGCTACTTCCGCTGCTAGTACCCCGAATCTGTTGCTCGGTGGGAACAGGGATCTCACAGTTGGTATCAGAGCATTTGGTTAATAAAGATCAATTGAGAAGACAAATAGGTCAGAAATTTATCAAGAAACACAAAAAGGTTGTAATTGTGTTATATAATTCATACAATTTGATATTCAAATTGAAATTCGTAATTTGGTAATTGGGTCTTCAGATGGAAGTACCGCAATTATATAGAATCCTTGACTTGCTTGAGGCCTAGACATGATGGTATTTACCTTATAATTCCAAGGGCCGTGACTATCCGTATATACCGAGAGTATAACTGCAGCTCTTTACTGACAGTATATACGAGTAAATCTAAGACTTGAAATTATAAGCGTTAATGCTATCCAAATGATGAATTTGAATGTGGTTGATATGATTTTTAATTCTGTTTGGGAACTGATGAATTGATTGGGATTCTGATTGAAAAATGATGATTTTTGAAATTTAGTTGAAATATAATAACTTGAGCAAAACCGCAATGAGGATGAATGGGACGAGTCCCTGTAATGATAAATGATGATAATGATTTCAACAAATCACTATGAGATTAGTGGATTGTGCTGTCAAAGTACTACTGTTAACACTTGACTCGGTATATCAAGTTAAGGGATGACAAATTGAAAACTTGCTTGACTGAAATTCCCGTGGAGGAATGTTCAGAAAGAAAAAATTTCGATCTGATGGACCATTATCGTGTTAAAGATATGAATGATATGATCTGAAATGAATTTATTTAATGATGAGTTCTATATAAGGGATATTTATCCCCGTATTCTGTTGGGTTGACCAGAATATAAGGAACCCTAGAATAAATTGGATCTTAAGAAAAAGAGTTGTCCTCTACTTGGCGAGATGAGGACATCTCGCACTTTTTAAGTGGGGTAGAATGTAAGATTCCTCCCCAGCCTTCGACGCATACAGGAGTAAGAATCTCCCTTTTTTATCTTAAAATTATTCCCTCTCAAAAATAAAAGAAAGATTCTGTTTAAAAAAAGGAAGACCCTTTCCCTAGAATACTTCTCAAGAGTCACGCTGTTTTAAGGATTCAGAACAATGAGTTCAGAAGTGAAAATCGGTGTTTTGGATACCAAGGTTTTGGTCTTCATTTGAGTACGGCACAAAAGAAGTTCTTTATCTATTGGGGAGTTTAAGAAGTTATCCCCCAGATATTGTGAGCCTTATCTGACTTCAAAGAAAGTAAGTGACTTAGCTTACGAGCTTCTTTTATCTCCTCATCTCAAAGTTCTTAATGCCTTCTATAGAAAATTGTGCCAAACCCAAATCATGGAAAGACGGTAAAACTTCAGTGGCAAGTTACCGTTGGCTTCTAAGTTACGCTAGCTCCTTCCTTTATATAAGTCGTAACTTTTACTTGTCGTTCACAGTAATCTTACTTCCATCGATCTTCTTTCTTTCTTAATCTCCTTCATGGCTTGGCAACAAGAACTAGTTTTATCCATAATGATTCCTCACCTTCAAGACGCAAGTGAGTCTGTGAAGAAGGATTTTATAGAACAGTATGAGCGCTCACTTTTTCCTCACCTAGGAACTTCTGTAGCGCAGACCAAATGGCGGACCTATCAAGACATAACTAGGGTAACACCCTGGGGTCAGCAACATTTTCGTAACAATGTCCGCTTAGCCATGGTTATTGAAGCTTTGGGTTTGGGTCCCCGATACTACTGCGTCATGAGATCAAGGCATCCTGGGTTTTCTGAGCGGGTCTTCTTACTGGCGTGTTTTCTTCCTCATGAGAAGATATGCCTTTACCCCGTTTTTGGCTTGCCTCTCAGAGGTCCTTTTGTTAGAACACCTCATACCACTGAGATAGGTGCAGCAATAACCCACAGAATCATTCCCATAGATGAGTTACCTTATACTTGTGCAGCTTGTGAGGACTGCTTTTGTGACCATATGATGGACGGACTTATGGAAGTGTAAAGAGTTCCTCTATCTTTACTGTATAAGTTCCGAGAATGAATAAAGTTTAAATCTTGTTCGTATTTTGAATCTTGCTCTCTTATAGACTTATCTTGGTGGTTAATCTTGATTAAAATTTTTCTCTAAGTCTCATATTCGTGAATCTTGCGAAATTATCACAAGTTGCGAGATGAGGACATCTCGCGTTTTTTAAGTGGGGTAGAATGTAAGATTCCTCCCCCAACCCCTTTTTGATGTCTAGTATCTTCCCCTGTAATCAATCCCTCTTCAGAAATATAAAAGACTTATTTCTAACTGTTTTAACCTAGAGAGAGAAAATATTCTAGAGAGAGAATATTCAGATTTTGAATATTTTTGGATAGAAAAATATCTCTTCTAATTCAGATGAGTTCCCCTGAAACAGAAATTCAAAAAAGAATTTTTAATGTGCAATTAGAATTAATTGAAAATAGCTATAAAGAACCTTAGCCTAAGGGTCTAGATTTTCAGAAATCTTTAGACTATGGTCCAATTAAGGTTCCTATGGACCAATAGCATCAATCCATGTGTAGGGAGGAGATAAATCCAACTTGTAAAAAGAAAATACCCAAAAATGAGTAAATGCTCACATGAGGTGAAGAGTTGAAAATGTACAAGGTTTATTAGTAAAAAAACTATGTGCAATATTAAAAATATGAGATATTTTGGGTATAATGATTTTATTATGACACATATGTAAGGAAGGGGAGTCCCTTAAATGCTCACATAAGATGAAGAGTTGAAAATGTACAAGGATTATTAGTAAAAAACTATGTGCAATATTAAAAATATGAGATATTTTGGGTATAATGATTTTATTATGACACATATGTAAGGAAGGGGAGTCCCTTAAATGCTCACATAAGATGAAGAGTTGAAAATGTACAAGGATTATTAGTAAAAAACTATGAGCAATATTAAAAATATGACATATGTAAGGAAGGGGAATTCTTTAAAGGAGGTGCATATTTCACATAAGATGAAGAGTTGAAAATGTACAAGGATTATTAGTAAAAAAAACTATGAGCAATATTAAAATGATTCCATTATGACACATATGTAAGGAAGAGGAGTTCTTTAAAGGAGGTGCATATTTCACATGCTTGAATGAGTTTTAAACTCATAAAAATTGAGATATTTCATCTCTCCTCTCTCCTCATTCAAGTCTAGTTCCAAAAAGTTAGCTTAACTGACCTAAAAATGGTCAAATATTGACCAAACTGATTTAGAAAATTCTAGAATCAGTTTGTTTGGTTAGGAGCTCAATTTTTCCTATAAATAGAAGCCTCCCCCTTGTTGAAAAATATATAGTGTTTATGCATCGTTACTCTACTCCACCTAAGCCAAGAACTGTGAATTCATTTAATAATTCACTAGTTTTTGGAGCTTTCCTCTTTCTTCAATCCCAATTAGTGGCTCCATCAACATACTTAACCAATTGATTGGTTGGGGGCCTCTACCGTGAACAAAGAATCAAGCAAGTTGTAAGGTAATTAGTGAATATTGATCTTTCTATAATTTCTCAATGTTTCTCTCTTCTCAACCCCTCTCAAGCTTGAGAAGTTTAATTGGTATGGTTTTTTTTAATGCTATTGAAGTTTGAATAGTAGTGAAGAGTTACATAATGCTATTGAAGTTAATTTTCATTTATGTTTAAATTCTAATGATTTTTATGTAAATTCTCTCTCTCACTCAAGAAATGGTCATGCTCATGAACCGTTCTCAATCCAAATCAAGCTTTTCATAAAGCTTTTCCTTAACCCAAGACTACGCTATGCTTGAGGCCAAATTAATGGCTTTTTTCTATGCTTTTAGTTTATGTATATTAATGATTCAATCCATTATGGATTGATAATCCAATTAGAGATTATTTTAATTATTTTCTTAATGATAAGCATTATCCCTTAGAAAAATTGAGATTTATCAGTCATAGCAGCGGAGCTATGGCAAAATTTTTATAAAAATTATGCATAAAATAATCTCATTCAAAGCATAAAAAGAGGACTTCCTACCATATTCTAGGAATTATCATCCTAGATTAATTGAAAGAATTTCATTACAATCATGGAGAAATTGAATTTTAATATTATGCATAAAGGATAAGTTTTTATATCAAAAGTGTTATTTTTACCATTTTTATTTCATGCATAGAAGTATGCATAATGGATAAATTTTTATATCAAAAGTGTTATTTTTACCATTTTTATTTCATGCATAGAAGTATGCATAATGGATAAATTTTTATATCAAAAGTGTTATTTTTACCATTTTTATTTCATGCATAGAAGTATGCATAAAGGAAAAATTTTTATATCAAAAGTGTTACTTTTATTATTTTTAATTTTCATGCATAAAAGTATGCATAAAAGAAAATTTTTATATCAAAAGTGTTACTTTTATCATTTTTAATTTTCATGCATAGAAGTATGCATAAAGGAAAATTTTTATATCAAAAGTGTTACTTTTATCATTTTTAATTTCCATGCATAGAAGTATGCATAAAGGAAAATTTTTATATCAAAAGTGTTACTTTTATCATTTTTAATTTCCATGCATAGAAGTATGCATAAAGGAAAAATTTTTATATCAAAAGTGTTACTTTTATCATATTGGATTTCATGCATATAGGTATGCATAAAAGATATTCTTTTTATACTAAAAGTATGATTTTCCTCATAAATGGATTTTATGCTTAACTTAGATGCATAAGAGAAATTCTTTTATTCTAAAAGTATAATTCCCTACCAAATTGAAATCATGCATAAGAAGATGCATAAAAGATTGATTTTAATTTCGAAAGTGTTAGTCTCCTTAAATGGAATTTATGTATTAATAAATGTGTAGAGAAATCTTATATCAAATAAAAGAATTCTCTTTTTAAAAAAAAAAGAAATGAAATGTGATAAGATGTGATAAGAGGTGTATGATATGTGATAAGAATTGATAAGATGCGTATGGAAAGTGATAGGATGTGATAAGAGGTGTGATAAGAGGTGATAAGATGCTTATGAAATAAGTTAGGATGTGATAAGATGAATTAAGATGTGTATGGGGGGATGAGGTAAGAAGTGTATGTGATAGGATAAGATGTATATGGGTTGTGATAGGGCGAGAATGGATGTGATGTAAAAGATTAGATGTGAAGGTATATGGGGTTATATAAATGGGAATGTGAAAATGGATGTATGTATGTGGATGTGTGGATATGGAGATGGGAGTGTGGATGTATGAACATGAAAATGGATATATGCATGAAGATGTATATGCATAGATGTAAATGTGGATGTATGTGAATGTGAAAGTAGATGTGGATGTATGTGAATGTGAATGTAGATGTGGATGTATGTGAATGTGAATGTAGATGTGGATGTATAGATGTGGATGTATGTGAATGTGAATGTAGATGTGGATGTATGTGAATGTGAATGTAGATGTGAATGTGGAATGTGGATGTATAGATGTGGATGTATGTATGTATGTGGATGTAGATGTGGATGTATAGATGTGAATGGGAATGGGGATGTGGATGTATGTGAATGTGAATGTAGATGTGGATGTATGTGAATGTGAATGTAGATGTGAATGTGGAATGTGGATGTATAGATGTGGATGTATGGGAATGTGATGTGGATGTATGTGAATGTGAATGTAGATGTGGATGTATAGATGTGAATGTGGAATGCGGATGTGGATGTATGTATGTATGTGGATGTGGATGTGGATGTATGGATGTGTATGTATGAATGTGGATATGGGATGTGGATGTATAAATGAGGATGTGAAAATGGAGGTAAGCATGTAGATGTGGATGCATGGATGTGAATGTGGATGTGGATGTGGATGTGGATATGGATGTGTATGTATGAATGTGGATATGGGATGTGGATGTATAAATGAGGATGTGAAAATGGAGATAAGCATGTAGATGTGGATGTATGGATGTGAATGTGGATGTGGATGTGGATGTATGGATGTGGATATGGATGTGAATATATGATATGTGATGTGAAGGAATCTGAAGTGAAGAGATGGAAAAAGGAGGTGATTGGATGAGTACACATATACATGGAATGTGGAATAAGTAATGTGGATTAATGAGGAACAATGTGGAAAAATGAGAGTTAATATAGAAACTGTATTTGTAAACTGTTTGTAAATGCTGTTTGTAAATGGCTGTTTTATGTCAAGAATGCTGGGGAAGCATTTTGACCGTCTTGTGATTAAGGTCGTGGAGACCTAACTGATAAAGTTGCAACTGCTGACGGAGAGTCAATGGAGGACGTCTCGCGTAGCAAGGTCGACCGAGGTCTTGACCAGCCTCGGTTCGATTAAAATGGTGAGCTTCCGGTACGGTGGATGAGGGACCAAGGAAGCGGCCTATGAGTGAAGCGCTAGGTCACCTGCGAAGGATCCTAGAGGGTGCTGACCATACGGTGCTCGGGCTCTGGGTCGCCTAGGATACCCACGCGTGCGTCGAGGAAGATATTGGAACAAGGAGTAAGAGTTGTTTGTGAAACCGGGCATGGATCTAGTTGATTGACCTTGCTGGTCTTCAATGGATGAGTCCATGGCTCTTTATATGGATCTGTTGGTTGATCTTGCTGATCTTCAATGAGAGTCCATCTTGATTTTTATAAGTGATTATATTGCCGAGTATTATGGGCTAGGAACTATTGAAAAGGCCCCTGTGTGGACAGGTGGTGAGCGTTCTAGTTGCCAATGACGCTATAGATACTCTGATGAAGGAATGATGGGAAATTATGAATCAACTGGATAAATTGGAAGATTGTGATCAGTAGTACTATGGTTTCCTTAAAGGATTGTTTTAAAGTTAGCTGATGCTAAGAAAAAGGCAATTTCATATTGGGTGTGTAAGTGGTGTGGCTAGTTTTATGTTTGCATGAACTTCCGGCTAGGGGGCCTTGGAACTCTTTTCCTTGGTACCCGGGACAAAACCGAACCAAATTCCAAATTGGATCCCATCACTACAGTGGTTGGGCGGTTGGCTAACCCATGGGATCGGATGGGGTTAGGCTGGACTGATGGATCCGTAAATCGAGATTTAAATTCTATTATTACGATAGATGAAGTAAATCCCGGATAGAAATTGTTCTATGGATAGGAATCAACGGCTGTGCCTCTTGATGGGGAAAAAAGCGTTGATCCCAATGATCCAAGTGCAAGTTCTTCCTTGATTTGACCAAGTACCGTTAAAGGTGCAGTCAGATCAGTTTGATCAGTAATGATCTTGACTACGTTAGAGTAAAGAGTTATCCTGGTGGAATCGCCCGTGCTTTCCGGGTAAAGGAAGTTTTTCCGGTTTCGGTTTTGGACAAACCGACGGATTAGTCTCTTGTCCGGATATCCGTGGGCGAGGCCCCGAAGTGTGGGACCCCTGTTCCGCGCGAGAAGTGCTACTTCCGCTGCTAGTACCCCGAATCTGTTGCTCGGTGGGAACAGGGATCTCACAATCTAGGAGTTTATTGATTGTAATTTTAGAATTTTGATCAACCTATTATTTTAGACATTATGGAATTACAAAATTGTTATTGTGGATGTTACAAGAATTTTGATTTAGTATTTCTTGTGTTATTTATTTCAAGTACTTTGAGAACTAAAGATTATCAATACATGAACTATCTCATGTTCTTAAAGGATTCAAAGATCATAAATTATACAAGGATGGCTATATACGCGGTAATGTTGGCAACTATACATGTTGTTGTACACATAGTTAATTACGTGGTTATTTACACGATTGTAAATTTTACTTTTGCCATTTTTCACTAAGCTTACTTCATTTAGCTTTATAACGATCAATTATTGCTAAAAGCCACTTGCTCTTTTGTCACCCTTTGCATGCAATTTTTTTATCCTTAGGCTCCTTAGTTTCTCTATTCACTATGCAATATTTCCTTTCAATTGTGCTGGAAGATTTGGTTTCCCAAGTTCTTTTTCTTCAACATGAACCCAACCTTTTGTTTAGGAAAAATAGATGACCCATTAAGTAGAGTTAATCTCTGATAAATCTTATTTTTATGTATAAAATTAATAAAGCAAATAGAGGAATTCCTATTATATTCTACGCATAGATATTTTTATGCTAAAAGAGGAGCTTTGAGCATTATTAAATAGTCAAAAAAATAAATAAGATTATGTACAAATTTTATAGAATCATTCAATTTATGAGAATTATGGAAATGATTCATTTAGATAAATGGATTAGTGTTTATACTAAGAGAATTATGGAAATGATTCATTTAGATAAATGGATTAGTGTTTATACTAAGAGAAAAAATATGCGCATTAGGAATTTTTTGGACCCAAAAAGGGCCTCCTAAGGATTCCTAATTTTAAGGGATTAGAGCTTGAAAAGCTAGGCTTAAGGAAGACAAATGCTATGATGACCCCTATTTTTTGCCTTGCCACATCAGCCATACCCCCCTAGTTTCACTTTTTAAAGGGAATATTCTCATACTCTCTCTCTTACTTTTTGACTTTTCTTATACTTTCTTACTTTTTGAATTCTTTATCTTCACTCTCTACTAGTTTGAAATCTCCTTTCTCATTAACTCTCACCATATCTCCCTTCCACACATCAGCAAAACATTCTCGTATATTTAGGTGGGTCCCAAAAAGTGAATTTCTTTTTATTTTTTATTTTTTTACGTTTTGAGGTGGAAAAAACACCACCCAACCAATATGTATGATGAAAATAATTTTTTCCCTCCAAAAAGCTTGTAATTCAAGGGTCACGTCAGAAGCCTATCAGGAGCCAGTACATCCATAACTAACTGTCAGGTCCCCACAACCCCATAAACATAACTAACTATCAGATCCCAAAATTGAGGGGACCCCAAAAATTATTATTTTTTAATTTTTCTCATAAATATAATTTATTGATGAAAAACTCCATGTTAGTATATTTGTATATCAAAAATATCATTTTCTACTTAGAAAAACGGATTTGTGTTAAACTTACAAATAGCAAAGTTTTAACAGTCTCTCTCTCACTCACTCTCTCTCTCTCTCTCTCTCTCTCTCTCTCTCTCTCTCTCTCTCTCTCTGTACTTTAGCTTCTTCCTCTGCTTAGCTATAGAGCCTTTGCAAGCTGTGTGTATAGACCCTTGTGAAGCTAGAAAACGGAAGGCTGATTTACACATTTGTATTCCTGAAGAGTATGGCAGCTCTAAAAAAACCCATCCTACTCTGATGCACAATCTGTCCAAGCTCGTAGGATAGCTAAGGAGAAAAATGTAGATCTTTGGGTTGATGGGCATCTCTATCCAGTTGACTCTCCATTAAGAGCAAACCCTCCTTTCCGTAATTTATCATCTTTTATGCAATTTGTTGGGTGAAGGAGAGCTTGTCTTGTTAGGATACTGCAAACCCTCCTTTCCGCAATTTATCATCTTTTATGCAATTTGTTGGTGAAGGAGAGCTTGGCTTGTTAGGATACTACAAGTGGAGCTTGTGGTGGCAAACCCATATTCTCTAATCTCAATTGCAAGCATCACAATTCAACCTTTTACAATGTCAAGAAGGACTTAAAACATCATCTGATAAAATGAAAGAGATCCTCACAGAGAATGTGGAGAAGGATGCAAGATTCAAAGGCTAGAGGAAAAACGACTCAAAGCAATGGCAAATGGTGCTCGTGAACGCAAAAAGACATTGGCTGGTATAGAATCTTTTGCATTTAAAGGTGGATCAGGGAAGAAAAGGATTCGTACAACAAAGTAAGTAACATAAACTTTCATTATGCACTCAGTGATTTAAATAAAATAGTCATGATTTGTGTTCTGCCCCCCAGGAATTTTCTGCAGTGTGGTTCTATGAAGAGGGATGGAAGGATTTGGTCAAAGCCATTGTGAATACCAAGGATATTCTCTCAATTATTACTGACCCTCATCATCCTAAAATATGCCAAGCTGTTGTCAGCAATGTAGTGAGCGAGATTACCACCTCCATCGATTCTTCAATAATTCAACATGCTTGTGATGCGGCTGGAATCAGCATGAAAGTGTACCAAGCAATTTGTCAGGTTGTAAAAGATGCATTTCGAAGACAAGGAATCACTGGCACTTTATTTCCTACACTCAAGGTAATTCACAATGTCAAGCGTATCAATAATGATGATGTGCAGCGAGCTATAGGACAATTTTATCACGTTGAGGGCACACTAACATTAGACACAGGGTCGAGCAGAAAGAAAATCAAGACAACAAGTATAAAACTTCACTATGATGTTTACAATAACATCTTTGTTCATATTGAGAGACTACAACAAGCTATGGTGAAGTTCTATGGTCTTTCACTCTCGAAGGTGAGAACTTGCAATTGCTACTATTCATGTTTTTCAGTAGAAAATGAAGACGATTATTTTGTTTTGAAATTTGTAAATTACTGTTTATTTGTAGTTTTGGGGAGCACACTTTCATTTGTGCTCAAGCTAGATGAGTGCCAAATTGTGAAAGGTCGGAAGCTAGAACGTATGAGCATTACGCTCACGAATGAGGCCATGATTGTGAATGGGAAAAGACTACCAAACCAAGTTTTAGTGTGCAATCTGAGAAAGAGGTTTGGTGGCTTGGTGCATTCGAGGTACCAAAGGAGACACATGAGATATTGACATGGATGTTTGAAAGGACTCTTCCCTAGATAACAGATGTAATCAAAAAGCAAATTGATTTTCAACTTTTAGATGTAGAAAACATAGGAAAGTTCAAGGTGGATTGGCATCTTGGGGGAGATTTGAAGACAATTAAATGCATGATGGGTTGTGCTCAAGGCGCGACATCAAGATGGCCTTGTCCATACTGCAATGCTCAGATTGATATTCCTAGGTAGAAAAAGACAAATGGAAAAGGTATACAGAAGGTTGGTTCTGTTGGGAAGGAATTGGAGCCCCATCATTAATTTTCCACTAAAGAATATTCACTTTTGCACACTTCATGCATTCATGAGAATCTTGATCGATTGCTTAAGTGCCATATCAATTATGCATTCACAATGCCTACACAAGAGAGGAAAGTTGTAGCCCTTGGTAAATTAGAGCATCTTTTGAATTCTCTGGGCTGCCATGGCAAAAATGTGAAAATTGGAGTGAATAAGCAAGCCTCTGGTATGTCATACGAGGTTGCTCAAAAGTTCTCCATGACTGGATCAAAGGAAGGAGATTTTTGGAGAAGCCAGCAAACATAGAGAATTCAAAGAAGACTTGGGGACTCTAGAGAGACCTATGTGCAATCACCACAAATGTAGATTGTCCAATGCCAGCTCTTGTAAATATGCACAAACAACTTTGGATAAATTTCAATAACATGGTTCACATTATGAATCAAAGTAGCACAACTACCCAAGAACGAGCATCATTCCAACAACATATCATAGAATTCACCAAAAGTGTACTAGGTGCTTGGGGAGAGAGTAAAGTAACACACTATATGGTAAGTTATACAGTAAAAAATAAACTAGTGTTTTAACATTGACTTTTTCTAATTAAATTCTATTGTCATGTATACATCACATAGTTTATGCGCATGGTGCGTATTTCATGAACAAGTATGGATTGCTCGACACGTGAAGTACCCAAGGGATGGAGAAAGAGGGGTTTATTTAAAAAATACAAGACATGGAGGTGGAGCTTCTGTAGGAGGAACACGTACAAACTATCTACAAGAGATGTTCAATTGGTTTTATCGCACAACCTTTGGAAGGGTATTGGTTAGGGAGCGGGCCCAACAATCTAAGCTTGTGCAAGAGGCATGCAAGGCTGCAAAATGTCATGCTCGGCTTGAATGGTTGCAGACCAATGCTCCCCATAGTAGGCATGGTTCTTGGCGTGCACGAATGAGGAGACAAGGGAGGCATTGGGTTGTGCACGCACTAGCATAAATCTAGATGTAATAAGGCTAAGAAAATAAGTTTAGTTAGGTTTTTCTTTTCCTTAAAAAAAACTATTAATAGTTCCTTCTCTCACTTCATTTTCATTTCACTTTTTTAGAGAGCTTGAGCTCAAGATCTACATAGACACCCACGTAAGGACACCAGCACATCACCACGTTAGCATAGTAGTACATGGATATGGCACGCACCACGCCTTCACAAACATAGTGCAAGGCACCCAACGACCACATACTGGCGACACCACGAAAGAGAGTGACCCCTTGGATTCTAGGACACGCCCAATGGGATCACCAGAGTCCAACCCTCCTCCCACAGCAACACGAGTGCACACACATGCAGGCCCTTCTAGTGGGAGCAAGCGTGTGAAGAAGACCCCACAATACAACCACCCCAGAGATCAAGACACAGAGGCCAATGTATGATGATGAGCAGTTTGACTGGGTTGGTGAAAACATTCCTACATTGTGCAGCACCATAGGTGGCAAGACCCTACTACCAGGACAGGGTGCCCTACCTACCCGGGAGGAACTTGATTCACAGGTACCACAACAATAGTAGGAGGAGGATTCAGACTATGAGAGAGACCAAGAGGAGGTTCTTGCGAGTGCGCGCAAGCGTAGAAAGGTCAAGCTCTTCAAGCCAAGGAAGTCCCAACCTCGCCAATGCACTAACACAACACAGAGAGCTCCAAGGAGAAGGATGCGCCAAGGGCATAGGGCTCTACAAGAAATCAAGTTTTATCAGAGAAACACTGAGTTGCTGATAAGAAGAGCCCCTTTTGCTCGCACAGTGAAGGAGATTCTCCAACGATATAGAACAGAGTTCCGTGTGTAGGGGATTGCCCTTGAAGCATTGTAAGAAGCCTCCGAGGCGGCTTACATTGTTGGGCTTTTTGAAGACACCAACCTCCTTGCAATACATGCAAAGAGGATTACCATATCTGCCAAGGACATGCAAAGAGGATTACCATATCTGCCAAGGACATGCAACTAGCTTGAACACCATATTAGTGAATTTGGGAATTTCCCAATTCCCATTTTTGAATACTTAAAAAAGGGGGACATGGATAACATGTTTGTAAGTTTCTCAAAACCCTATTATATGACCTATCGTTGGAAAGCGCTTGAAAAATGGAATCTAAAGAGCTAAAAAGCGCTCAATTTGGATTAGTGGTGTTCAAGTTATGGTTAATCCAAACTTTTGACCACGTGTCCCAAACTTATGGGAAATTCCCATATTCCCCAATATGGTGTTCTTGGTGCATTCAAGGCGAGCAAAACACGATCTAGATATCTTAGATGTTAACCTTTTTTTTGAAGCAACTCTTTTGTTTCAAACCCCCCTTGTAACAAGCCTATCTGGCTTTCATTGTAACCTTTTGATAATTAAAATTTTAAGTTTCTCTTACAATGTCTTGGTGTCATCAGGTTTGTTTAACATGGAGTGTCTATCATGTGCCAGTTTGTCACCCAAGGCATCAGAAATACTCCTGGAGGACTGAGGAAGCTGTGCCAGAACAGTGCGAATTTGACCTCTGCAACGGCGATGTAGGCTCAAAATTCACACTGTTCTGGCACCTCCCCTAGCCACTCAGGATCATTTCTGATGCATTTATAATGAAGTTGAGCACACTAATTGTGAGAAACAGTAGTTTATAAGATAAAAACACCTTTAATCATGTGTAAAAATATAGTGTTTATCATCCAATGCATCAGAATTGCTCCTGGAGGACTGGGGAAGTTATGCCAGAACAAAGCAAATTTAGGCTCTGCATCGGTGGTGCAGGCTCAAAATTCGCACTATTCTAGCACTACTCCCCCATCCACTCAGGATCATTTGTGACGCATTTATAATGAAGTCTAGCACACTAATTGTGAGAAATAGTAGTTTATAAGATAAAAACACCTTTAATCATGTGTAAAAATATAGTGTTTATCATCTAATACATTAGAATTACTCCTGGAGGACTGGGGAAGCTATGCCAGAACAGTGCGAATTTAGGCTCTACAACGGTGGTGCAGGCTCAAAATTTGCACTGTTCTGGCACTGCTCCCCCAGCCACTCAAGATCATTTCTGATGTATATAATGAAGTTGAGCACACTAATTGTGAGAAATAGTGGTTAATAAGATAAAAACACCTTTAATCATGTGTAAAAATATAGTGTTTATCATCTAATGCATTCGAATTACTCCTGGAGGACTCATGAAGCTATGCCAGAACAGTGCGAATTTAGGCTCTGCAATGGGCGGTGCAGGCTAAAAATTCGCATTGTTCTGGCACTGTTCCCCCAGCCACTCAGGATCATTTCTGATGCATTTATAATGAATCAAAGGAAAAATCAAAATATTTTCCTATACATAATTACAAATGTTTCTATGTTGTAAAAGGTCGATTATTACCTCTTGCTCAATGTCTTCTTTTGCCAAAGTGCTGATGGGGGCGGAGAGGTCAATCGAGGACTTAGCCTCATCCTTTTTTGGTGCTTTAGTCTCCTCCATTACTCCAGCAGCAAGGGTATCCTTTTCAACCTCTAGCTTGTCTTGTAAGGTTGTGAATTCCTCCTCTAGAACTAGGCCTTGCTCCGCGGTCTCAACCATAGTTTCCTTAACCAAAGCAACTGTCTCTGCGATAGATTCTCCAAGGGGTGATATAGCACTATCTAGGTGAGGACTGAGGTTGGACGTATCAAGGTCTACCTCACATCGCGTTGTCGTGACGTGTGCGGTCTAGCCGGGGAACACACTGGGTGTCTGGCTGTGAGAGTTACGTTGATTTACATTCACTTGATTTGATTATTCAGAGAAAATAAATCCCGCCAAACCTCCTCACTCCTCTCTCAGAGACGCATGTACAAGGGGAAAAAGATATCTCTCTTGGCTAAACACCAAACCATCATGATCATCAAGTCTTCAATTAAAGCAAGAACATGGCCCAAACACCGTCAGCACCCATTACACATAGCTTCATGAGCAATAAGACACCAAAATCTCAACAACAACACGATCATATAATGATAATACCTCAGACATACCAGCAGCATGCCCACACTGTTTACAAGGCTGCACTGTAAGGCTATCGCCATCAACTCCAGCAACAAGAATCATCAAGGAGTTTGCCACCTCCACAAGCTTAAGTTTCCAGCGCTGAGATCACCAGTCTCTCTCTCTCTCTAGCGCCTCCGCCCTCTGCTCATCAACCCCCCCTCGATGCTGGCTCTCTACATAAACTTGTTGAAAGCGGCGCTCTAGTGCTGGATCCTTCTCTATGTATTTTCTGTACTCATCAAAAGTTGTTGCTCCAATACATCTCAGCTTCCCTCGACCAAGCATAGGCTTCAGCTGATTTTCTGCATCTCTCAACGGCCAAAGGCTCCCTCCATAGAGAACACAGCCACCCCACCCTGCTCTGTATACACTTGCAATGGCCAAAGGCTCCCTCCATAGAGAACACAGCCACCCCACCCTTCTCTGTATACACTTGCAGCTGCAGTCACCAGCCCGTAAGCCCTTTGATACTAGCCACAGCTGCGCCCTCTCTACTCACACCAGAGCTCCTTTCTTCTCCCGCTGCCCCTTTAGCTGAGCATCCCCACGCCAACCTTCTGGAGGCCTTCACCCTTCGAGATGTCTGTGCTGGCCGCCTCCACGCTCACTAGTATCACAAGCAATACCAGGCGGCAATACTTCTTCCTGTCTGTAGGCTGCTCAGGGTATTCACCACCTCGATCCCACCACCTAGGCTTGAAAACCTTCGCCACCACCGCTCCTCAGTCATCCACAGCGCATGCTCTTCCACGAGGCGGCCCGCTTTCTTTTTTTTCTGGTCCCTTCACGACCCTCCCCACTGTCTTCTACCCGGCGGCTCGCTTCCTCAGTCAGATGATCCTCCTTTTTTTTCCTCAGGCCGCCAGCTCGCCAACTTCCAGACCTCCTTCACGTGCTTACAAATTGTGTTGGCTGCCGTAGAAACCTCCACGTGGACTATTATAGGGTGGCCACATAATAGATATATATATATATATATATATATATATATATATTTATTTATTTATTTCCCTTCACAGCCTAAATGATGGCCACACTCACGCCTTTTTCACAGCCTAAATGATGGCCACACTCACGCCTTTTTCACACCAATGCTCCAAACGACCTGGCCTCTTTATCTTTTATTGCCCATGCTTTCCACCATTGACATCTGCCCATTTCTGACATACCAGCTTCTGCTACACATATATTCACCATTAAAACATACGGTGCCCCTTCTCTAAATGCCTTGTATACCCCAAAAGAAATCAACCATGCAAGTGTATCACTTTATACTTGAAGTCACACTATATTTGAACTCCTATTTACAGAGTACTAGCATATCAAGCCCATGTACAGTTTATACATCACTGTTTGCATGTCCTTGTCTCTGAATTCATGTGAATTGATCACAGAGAAGATTTTCCCTACATGGACGTGTCACAGCACGACATCCACCCCCTCTAAGCAGCCTGCACATCCTCCGGTATGTGCCACACTGGTCCTAGAATTCAGTATCCATGCATTATTTGCACACCAACATTGGTATATGTACAAGCCTGAGCAATCACATCTGAATGGTTCTGCTTTCCCACCTGGATCAAATACCAATCGCTTTTGGCATATGTGGCATATTCTTTGCTCATATGAAGCCCTATCCTCACTTAGATTCTCTGCATATGCATAATTACCCTCATCATTCAAAGTGGGATGCTCTTCAAAATGATTTGCTTCAAAATTTTCCTCAGGCCATGTTTGAAGCCTTTGCACCACATATTGTATGGCCACAACAAGTAACAACTGCATTAACAGCATGGAACACACATTTGGTAACATCCCATCCAAATCTACCCTGCCCGGATCCAGCTCACCCACTAACAAACATTCATTCTTCTCATCCAAAGACGGAAAAGCATCAACACATACAAAGTCCAGCAAGGCATCATCGAGAATAGCCTCCTGATCTGAATCAATCTCATCACAATCATTTGGCTTACGTAACACCTGCACATCCTCACTTGCAACCGACAGTTGACTAGCATCAAGCATAGAAGAGTCCAAAGCTGATGGGGATCTATCATATACCATGAAATCATCCAATGCATCATCTAAGATAGCATCCAATCCAGGATCAATCACATTGAAGCCATTATCATCTTGCAATCCCACATGTTGATTACCATGAACATTCATACCCCCATAACTATATCCATTTGGTTGCTCATATGCAGCCTCATGAGGTTCTGTGACCACACTTTGCATATCCTGCATGTTATCTCCCAGTATTTCTTGATACCTGTCTGCAGATGGGTTTAGAATTATGGGTCCCTCACCCAAGTACCCTTGAATCTGTATATCATTGAACCCTGCATGATCCAAAAAGACAGATTCAATTTCCCTCTCCAAATCATCATCATAAACAGGCTTCCAAGCTCGAGATTGTTGCTCACAAATGTGGTTGCAAGGTAACCCTGACACTGATGACATAGCATCACCCTGTTTATTGTTGGAACACCCTGTTAGCATTCCAGAATAACCCAAATCCAAAGAACCTTGGCAACCAGCTTCAGAAGCAACATCACTGTTGGAATCACCCATATCACTCACCCCCTCTAAATCAATCACACATACTTGTGCCCCATCTGCATATTCATGTACATCATCCTGCTTATAAGCATCATAACCAGATAAAAATGCAGTAATGATAACATCTTCTTCTTGTCTTAGATCTTCAAACTCTGCAATCATGCTTTCAGCAAGAAGCATTGATTCCTGCTGTTCTTCACACATATGATACGACACCTGAGGAATACCCTTCAAATGAGCACTTTCGTCATGAGAATCCTTAAGTTTACACAGCTTACATGCTTCACAGCCCAAGAGGAAACTATTAGCAATGTCCTCTTCCTCGTGTATTGGGTCTTGAGCACCTATCCTGAAGCTCTCTGAATCAAGTGTCTCCTCAAGCATACGCATACATACATCATGTGGTATGATCATAGGACCCTGTATGTCTGCACCCTCAAACAAGGAAGACAGATTATACTTGCAGAGTTCACCCATTGCATCTTTATGAGGCTGTAGCAAAGCATCCCTTTTGGCACTGTGAAGGCCTTGTTGCTCACTAATGGCTTTTTGCAGTCCCAATTTAGCATAAACAGCCTCCACAATCTCTGTATCAGCCTTGAATAGCAATTGATTGTCCTCCATAAGACATGCATCGACAACCGCTTCTAAATTGGCTCGGATTGTTGCTGGAACACTATCACAGCTCACATAATACCTGGAACTCGCATAAATAAGTGCATCTGCAAAATCACTCCATCGTTTGGAGTGATACTCTGCTAGTTCCAGCACTTCATCTTTTAAATCAGGACTTACAAGGTATGCAAAAGATGCAATCATCATGTTTTCAGAAACCCCTTGATTCTTCATCTCTGTCTCGTAACACCTTAGATAGCTTTCTGGATCGTAACCATCAAATATATTGACCCTCTCATATACCAATTGCACCGCAATTTCCACCGCTTCCTGGATTCGCTTTTCTTCTTCAATCTACCTGAACCGCTCTTCAAGCTCTTTCATCTCTGCATATAAATGCTCCATTTTGCTAGCCATCTCTACGTACTCTCACCCCAGCGGTTTCACGTCGGGTTCACCAAAGCTGTCGTGACGTGTGCGGTCTAGCCGGTGGGTGTCTGGCTGTGAGAGTTACGTTGATTTACATTCACTTTATTTGATTATTCAGAGAAAATAAATCCCGCCAAACCTCCTCACTCCTCTCTCAGAGACGCATGTACAAGGGGAAAAAGATATCTCTCTTGGCTAAACACCAAACCATCATGATCATCAAGTCTTCAATTAAAGCAAGAACATGGCCCAAACACCGTCAGCACCCATTACACATAGCTTCATGAGCAATAAGACACCAAAATCTCAACAACAACACGATCATATAATGATAATACCTCAGACATACCAACAGCATGCCCACACTGTTTACAAGGCTGCACTGTAAGGCTATCGCCATCAACTCCAGCAACAAGAATCATCAAGGAGTTTGCCACCTCCACAAGCTTAAGTTTCCAGCGCTGAGATCACCAGTCTCTCTCTCTCTCTAGCGCCTCCGCCCTCTGCTCATCAACCCCCCCTCGATGCTGGCTCTCTACATAAACTTGTTGAAAGCGGCGCTCTAGTGCTGGATCCTTCTCTATGTATTTTCTGTACTCATCAAGAGTTGTTGCTCCAATACATCTCAGCTTCCCTCGACCAAGCATAGGCTTCAGCTGATTTTCTGCATCTCTCAACGGCCAAAGGCTCCCTCCATAGAGAACACAGCCACCCCACTCTGCTCTGTATACACTTGCAACGGCCAAAGGCTCCCTCCATAGAGAACACAGCCACCCCACCCTTCTCTGTATACACTTGCAGCTGCAGCAGTCACCAGCCCGTAAGCCCTTTCACACTAGCCACAGCTGCGCCCTCTCTACTCACACCAGAGCTCCTTTCTTCTCCCGCTGCCCCTTTAGCTGAGCATCCCCACGCAAACCTTCTGGAGGCCTTCACCCTTCGAGATGTCTGTGCTGGCCGCCTCCACGCTCACCAGTATCACAAGTAATACTAGGCGGCAATACTTCTTCCTGTCTGTAGGCTGCTCAGGGTATTCACCACCTCGATCCCACCACCTTGGCTTGAAAGCCTTCACCACCACCGCTCCTCAGTCATCCACAGCGCATGCTCTTCCACGAGGCGGCCCGCTTTCTTTTTTTTCTGGTCCCTTCACGACCCTCCCCACTGTCTTCTACCCGGCGGCTCGCTTCCTCAGTCAGATGATCCTCCTTTTTTTTTTCCTCAGGCCGCCAGCTCGCCAACTTCCAGACCTCCTTCACGTGCTTACAAATTGTGTTGGCTGCCGTAGAAACCTCCACGTGGACTATTATAGGGTGGCCACATAATATATATATATATATATATATATATATATATATATATATATATATATATATATATATTATTTCCCTTCACAACCTAAATGATGGCCACACCCACGCCTTTTTCACACCAATGCTCCAAACGACCTGGCCTCTTTATCTTTTATTGCCCATGCTTTCCACCATTGAGATCTGCCCATTTCTGACATACCAGCTGCTACACATATATTCACCATTAAAACATACGCTGCCCCTTCTCTAAATGCCCTGTATACCCCAAAAGAAATCAACCATGCAAGTGTATCACTTTATACTTGAAGTCACACTATATTTGAACTCCTATTTACAGAGTACTAGCATATCAAGCCCATGTACAGTTTATACATCACTGTTTGCATGTCCTTGTCTCTGAATTCATGTGAATTGATCACAGAGAAGATTTTCCCTACATGGACGTGTCACAGCACGACAACGTGCATATAATGCCCAAGCATTCATCCATTCTCAAGCCAGCTGTCTTTTCAAGGTCATGAAGAAATAAGTATTATTCACCCTCCACCAAAATGGTGCTCAAGAGATTGATCTCAAGCTCTGGCAGCACCTTGCTCTCCTCGTGTGGGGAAGATGGTCTCGCATCTTCTACTACAGTGGGCTGTACAGATTGTGCACCCTCTGGAAAGTGCTCTGATGCAAGCCGCTCTTCTACACCAGCACTCGTTTCTACTGCCTTCACTTCCTTGTCATCCCTCAAATACCCTGCCAACTGCAATGCAAGCATCTCTACCTCCTCATCCAAATCCTCATTCGCTGATGAGGAACGCAAAAGTCGCGAGCCATGAGAGGAACCTAGTTCCTAAATTTCCCTTCCCCAACATCTTCACCTCTCTTGCTTATTGAAGGTACAGTAAGCTCCTGCGGCGGCGGGGATGCAGATGTCGATGAAGCGTTCAAGGCGCTGGATGTAGGAGCGGACATATTGTTGAATGTACTTAAGCAGCTCAACAGGCACCCATCGATCATTGGGGCAATGGGGAAAGGAGATGGAGGTGGGGAGCCAAGTATTGCTCCATGTATACAATCTGCATCTCATAATGTTGGGAGGCAAGGACGAGCGACTTTTCAAAGTCGACTTCATGACGAGAGAACATGAGAAAGAGCTCGCTCTTGCCCGCCCCCACGGGGTGGTGGAGAGGAACTCACAGAAGTTGTCAAAGTGGTGGGTAGCCATGTGAATGCAAAGAGAGTGTGTGAGCTCGTGCTTGGTTTCTATCGTGTGTGAAAATGAGAAAGAAGGCACCTTTGGCTATTTATAGTTAAAATTTAAAGTTTGGCCTTTTCACACTAGACCGCTAGATAAAAAAAATACAGTTTGTAAAAATATTAAGATTTCAATTAAATAAAGATTTGTTAAAAAAAAGCTTGCTACAAAATTACAAGAATGTCATCTAATCTAAAATTGTTATAATGTCTTCATTTTTTGCCCCTCTTGTGACATTTACTTCATGTTGATCTCCATCTCCTTGTTGTTGACTTGAAAGCTTGTCATTGCCTTCACCTCGATCCTGAAACTCTTGCCCCTCACATGCATCAAAACCAGAGGCTATTTTCCCATATGCTCAGTTCATCTTCAAGCTCTTCCACATGCCTATATGTGTTGGTAGGGCTATACACCTTGCTGTGCTGAAAATTGAAGGTCCCCCATTTGCCATGATTCTGAGACCATGGTTGTCCCCTCTTTATGCTTCCCAATCTGTAAAAATATAGAAAGTGGCACAATAACCAGAAAGTGTAAGGGTTAACTCTAGACATGCACTGGAATCAGATATACCTTTCTTCTCATCAACTTGAAACTTGACTCTTCCACATTGTCAAAGCGGGATCTCACAGCTGGTATTCGAGCAAAATTTGCTAATGTGGATCAACCGAGAAGCCAAAAATGTCAAAAATTTATGAAGAAGCAGTAAAAGGTTGTAATTGTGATAAAATTCATACAAATTGTTATTCAGACTGAAATTCATAAATTAGTAATTGGGTCTTCAAATGGAAGTACCCGCAATTGCATAGAATCCCTGACTTGCTTGAGACCTAGACATGATGGTATTTACCTTATAGTTCCAAGGACCGTGACTACCCGTATATACCGAGGGTATAACTGTAGCTCTTTACTGGTAGTATATACGAGTAAATCTAAGACTTGAAATTATAAGCATAAATGCTATCTAGATAAAGAATTCAAATGTGGTCGATATGATTTTTAAATTCTGGTTGAGAAATAATGAGTTGATTTGGATTCTGATTGAAAAATGTTGATTCCTAAATTTTGGTTGAAATGTAATAAGCTGAGCAAAACCTCAATGAGGATGAATGGGACGAGTCCCTGTGATGATGTTCATAACTGGAATGACGTTAATGACTTCAGCAAATCACTATGAGATTAGTGGATTGTGCTGATAGATTGCTATTGTTAACACTTGACCTAGTTGATCAAGTTAGGGATGTCAAATTAAAAATCTGTATAATTGAAAATTCCCATGGAGGACTGTTCAGATAGAAAGTTCGGTCTAATAGACCAATAGTGTGATAAGGATTTGAATGTTATGATCTGAGTGAATTGTTATCTAATGATGAGTTCTATATAAGGGATCTTTATCCTAGGATTCTGTTGGGTTCACCAGACTATAAGGAACCCCTGAATCAGTTGGATCTTAAGGAAAAGAGTTATCCTCTAATTTTGCAAGATGAGGACATCTCAAGTTTTTTAAGTGGAGTACGATGTAAGATTCCTCCCTCCAGCTTTTGAGGTGTGCAGGTGTAAGAACCTCCCCTTCTGATCTTATAATTATTTCCCTCTCTGAAATAAAAGAAATATCTAAATTTACTCTGTTTTGGCCTAGAGAGAGAAAATGTCTAGAGAGAGGTAATCCAAAATTGAGATATTTTTTAGTATAAAAATCCTCCTAGTGTCTAAAATGGTTTCCCCTGAAACAGAAATTCAAAAAGAACTTTTCAATGTGCAATTGGAATTAATTGAAAATAATTAAAAAGGACATTAGCCTAACGGTCCAGATTTTCAAAAATTCTTGAATTATGCTCCAATAAAGGTTCATATGGACCAATAAGATTAATCCAAATGTAGGGAGGAGATAAATTGAAGAATAAAAGAAAATCTCCCAAAAATGAGTAAATACTCACATAAGATGAAGAGTTGACAGGACAAGGTTATTAGTTAAAAAAGAAGAGATATTTAAAGGAAATGATGCGCTTTTGACACCTCAGTGTGGAAAATTCCCCTCATGAAGGAGGCGCCTATTTCACATGTGTGGAGGAGTTTTAAGCTCGTATAATGAGATATTTTCAGCTCTCCTCTCTCCTGTTTCAACTAGATCCAAAAAGTAAGCTAAATTGACCTAAAAATGGTTAAAAATTGACCAAACTGATCTGAAAAATGCTAGAATCAGTTTGTTTGGTAGAGGCTCATTTTCTCCTATAAATAGAAGCCTCCCCCTTTGTAAAAATGGTTAAAAATTGACCAAACTGATCTAAAAATGCTAGAATCAGTTTGTTTGGTAGAGGGTCATTTTCTCCTATAAATAGAAGCCTCCCCCTTTGTAAAAGCTTAATGGTGTTTATGCACTGTTACTCTGCTTCTGTCTCCTGAGCCATTTAACATTGAATTTCTTGATAATTCAATTGTTTTTGGCCTAATCCTCTCCAAGTGAATGGCCACTCTTGTTGCAAACAAGAGTAGAACCCTCAATCCCTCAAGACAAAGGAAAGCTCACAAAACTCTATGTAAGTTAATAATTCTACTTTTGTTTAATTCTAATCTATGGTTTTCTTAAATTTTATGGTTTATAAATGTTTGAATTAGAATTTGATACTATGCCTTGATGGAAAGACCGTCTCCTTCTCTTCTTTACAATTCAGCCCTTCTTAATCCTAGAAAGTTTAATTAAAAGATTGATTAAACTCTTTTCATTATTTACTCTCTTGATTTTTAGAAAATAGAGTAGATTAGAGATATTAGAATTGAAATTAGATTAGTTCAAGTCATAAATTGAATGTTAAAATTGAGAAATGGTCAGCCATACAAAGGTGGTTATGGCAAAATTTTCTTAAATTTTGTGGAACTAAAGTTTATTATTAGGTTATTCTAAAAGAGTAATTCCTTTCGTTTGTGCATTTTAAAAGATTTATTTTTACTTCAAAAGTGTCATTCTCATTCAAATTGAATTTATGCATAGAAGGATGCATGAAAGATTTATTTTTATTTCAAAAGTGTCATCCTCATTAAAATTGAATTTAAGCATACAAGGATGCATAAAAGATTTATTTTTATTTCAAAAGTGTCATTCTCATTAAAATTGAATTTATGCGTAGAAGGATGCATAAAAGATTTATTTTTATTTCAAAAGTGTCATTCTCATTAAAATTGAATTTATGCGTAGAAGGATGCATAAAGGATTTAATTTTATTTCAAAAGTGTTATTTTCCTTAAATTTGAATTATGCATAAATAGATGCGTAAAGAATCTGTATATCAAAAATTAGAATCCTCTTAAATTCTATGAATAGAAGTGATGAGAATATGAGGTGAATAGATGTGATGACATAAGATGTGAATCAGATAGATGATTGGATGGATGGGTGTGATGTGAATAGAGGTGATGAGATGTGAGGTGAATAGATGTGATGAGATAAGATGTGAATCAGATAGATGATGGAGGGATGTGATGTAAATAGAAGTGATGAGAATATGAGGTGAATAGATGTGATGAGATAAGATGTGAATCATATAGATGATGATTGGATGGATGGGTGTGATGTGAATAGAGGTGATAAGATGTGAGGTGAAAAGCTGTGATGAGATAAGATGTGAATCAGATAGATGATAGAGGGATGTGCTATAAACAGAAGTGATGAGAATATGAGGTGAATAGATGTGATGAAATAACATGTGAATCATATAGATGATGATTGGATGGATGGATGTGATGTGAATAACATGTGAATCATATAGATGATGATTGGATGGATGGATGTGATGTGAATTAGATAAATGCGAATGAATGGATGGATGTGATGTGAATAGAGGTGATGAGAATGAGAGGTGAATAGATGTGATGAGATCTGATGTGAATCAGATAGATGGGAATGAATGGATGTGATGTGAATAGAAGTGATGAGAATATGAGGCGAATAGATGTTATGAGATGTGATGAGAATCAGATAGTTGTGAAAGGATGTGATGTGATGAGAATAGAAGTGATGAGAATATGAGGCGAATAGATGTGATGTGATGTGAATAGAAGTGATGAGAATATGAGGCGAATAGATGTTATGAGATGTGATGAGAATCAGATAGTTGTGAAAGGATGGATGTGATGTGATGTAAATAGAAGTGATGAGAATATGAGGTTAATAGATGTGATGTGAATTAATCAGAAAGATGTGAATGGATGGATGGATGTGATATGAATAGAAGTGATGAGAATATGAGGTGAATAGATGTGATGAGATGTGATGGGAATTGGATAGATGAGAAGAATGGATGGATGGATGTGATGTGAATAGAGGTGAATAGATGTGATAAGATAAGATGTGAATCAGATAGATGAGATGTGATGTCATGCGAACCAGAATGTAAATGAATGATATGGGATGTGAGTGAATGTATGTGATGATAATGAATGTGAATGTGTATATGAGGAATGGATGTGAATGTGTATATGAGGAATGGATGTGAATGAGTATGTGAAAGAATGAATTGATCAGAAAGATGTGAATGGATGGATGGATGTGATATGAATAGAAGTGATGAGAATATGAGGTGAATAGATGTGATGAGATGTGATGGAAATTGGATAGATGAGAAGAATGGATGGATGGATGTGATGTGAATAGAGGTGAATAGATGTGATAAGATAAGATGTGAATCAGATAGATGAGATGTGATGTCATGCGAACCAGAATGTAAATGAATGATATGGGATGTGAGTGAATGTATGTGATGATAATGAATGTGAATGTGTATATGAGGAATGGATGTGAATGTGTATATGAGGAATGGATGTGAATGAGTATGTGAAAGAATGGATAAGGATGTGTATGAGAAGAATGGATGTGAATGTGTATGTGAGGAATGGATGTGAATGAGTATGTGAAAGAATGGATAAGGATATGTATGAGAAGAATGGATGTGAATGTTTATGTGAGGAATGGATGTGAATGAGTATGTGAAAGAATGGATAAGGATTTGTATGAGAAGAATGGATGTGAATGTGTATGTGAAGAATGGATGTGAATGAGTATGTCAAGAATGGATGTAATGAGTATGTGAAAAAATGGATGTGGATGCATGTGAAGAAAGAACGGATATAGATGTGTATGTGAAAGAATGTGATGTGATGTGACATGAATATATGTGAATGTGAAGTGATAGATATGAATGTATGGATAAATATGAGTAGTCATACATGTGAATGATTGGATGGATGTGGATGAATGAGATGAGATGTGTATGAATGAGATATGATGTGGATAGAAGTGATGTGATATAATGGTGATGAGAATGAATGTGATGGATATGAATGAATGTGAATGTGATGGATATGAATAAATGTGATGTGATGGGATGTGAATCGGGATAGATGTGAGTGAATGAGATTATGAGGCAAATATATGTGATGAGATGTGATGCGAATCAGATAGATGTGAATGGATGGGTTGTGAGTGAATGAGAATATGAGGCAAATAGATGTGATGAGATGTGATGTGAATCAGATAGATGTGGATGGATGAGTTGTGAGTGAATGTGATGTGGTCTGAATGGATGAGATGTGAATGAATGTGATGTGATGAGATGTGAATATGGGTAGATGTGTGTTGATGAGATCTGATGAGGATAAATTGAGGAACGATGTGATGAGATGAAAATGATGAGATTGGATGAGAATAGGAATACTTCTCAATTGATTGTGGAATTAAATAATGTGGTTTGATATGGAGCAATGTGGAAAGATGAGAGTTTGGTATAGAAAGTGTGTTTTTAAATGACTGTTTTATGTTAAGAATGTTGGGGAAGCATTTTGAGCGTCTTGTGAATGAGGTCGTGGGGAGACCTAATCTGATAAAGTTGCAACAGCTGACGATGGAGGACGTCTTGCGTAGCAAGGTCGGCCGAGGTCTTGACCAGCCTCGGTTTGATTAAAATGGTGAGCTTCCGGTACGGTGGATGAGGGACCAAGGAAGCGGCCTATGAGTGAAGCGCTAGGTCACCTGCGAGATGAGCGACGAAGGATCCTACCATACGGTGCTCAGGCTTTGGGTCGCGGTGACAATACCCACACCTGCATCGTGGAAGATTGGAAGAAGGAGTAAGAGTTGTTTTCTAAATTTGGGCATGGATCTGGTTGATTGACCTTGCTGGTCCTCAACGGATGAGTCCATGGCTCTTTTATATAGATCCGTCTTGCTGATCTTGAACGGTTATTTTTTATTTTTGATATGTGAATATATTGCTAAGAACTATCGAAAAGGCCCCTGAGTGGACAGGTTGTGAGCATTCTGGTTACCAATGATGCCATAGGTACACTGATGAAGGAATGATTGTGGAAATTAAGATTTAACCAGATATTTTGAGGATTATGATTAGTGACACAATGGTTTCATTAAATGATTGTTTTTTAAAGTTAGTTGATTCTATAAAAAAGGTAATTTCATATTGGTTGGGTGTGTAAGTGGTGTGACTAGTTTGAAGTTTGCATGAACACCCGGCTAGGGGGCCTAGGAACTCTTTTCCTTGGTACCCGGGACAAAACCTAACCAAATTCTTAATTGGATCCCATCACTACAGCGGTTGGGCGGTTGGCTAACCCACGGGACTGAGGCTGGACTGATGGATCCCTAAATTGAGACTCAATTCTGTTATGGTACGATAGATGAAGTAAATTTGTGACAAAAATTGTTCTATGGAAAAGAATCAACGGTTGTGCCTCTCAATGAGGAAAAAAGCATTGGTCTCTATGATCCAAGTGCAATATTTTCCCTGATCTGACTATGGGACTTACGGGTTCGGTTAGATCAGTTCAGTTAATTAAGGCTTTTGACTACATTAGAGATAAGTTATCCCCATGAGGAATCGCACGTGCTTTCTAGGCAAGGGAAGTCTTTTCCAGGTGAGTTTTGGAAGAACCGATGGATTAGTCTCTTGTTCGGATATCCCTGGGCGAGGCCCCGAGTGTGGGATCCTAGCCCACGTAAGAAGTGCTACTTCCGCTGCTAGCACCCGTGAATTCATTGAGCGGTGGGGACAAGGATCTCACAGGTGGTGTCAGAGCGAAATTTGCTAATGTGGATCAACCGAGAAGCCAAAAATGTCAAAAATTTATGAAGAAGCAGTAAAAGGTTGTAATTGTGATAAAATTGATATAAATAGTTATTCAGACTGAAATTCATAAATTAGTAATTGGGTCTTCAGATGGAAGTACCCGCAATTGTATAGAATCCCTGACTTGCTTGAGACCTAGACATGATGGTATTTACCTTATAGTTTCAGGGACCGTGACTGCCCGTATATACCGAGGGTATAACTGTAGCTCTTTACTAGTATATATACGAGTAAATCTAAGACTTGAAATTATAAGCATAAATGCTATCTAGATGATGAATTCAAACGTGGTCGATATGATTTTTAAATTCTGGTTGAGAACTGATGAGTTGATTTGGATTCTGATTGAAAAATGTTGATTCCTAAATTTTGGTTGAAATGTAATAAGCTGAGCAAAACCTCAATGAGGATGAATGGGACGAGTCCTTGTGTGATGATGTTCATAACTGGAATGACGTTAATGACTTCAGCAAATCACTATGAGATTAGTGGATTGTGCTGATAGATTGCTGCTGTTAACACTTGACCTAGTTGATCAAGTTAGGAATGTCAAATTAAAAATCTGTATAATTGAAAATTCCCATGGAGGACTGTTCAGATAGAAAGTTCGGTCTAATAGACCATTATTGTGATAAGGATTTGAATGTTATGATCTGAGTGAATTGTTATCTAATGATGAGTTCTATATAAGGGATCTTTATCCCAGGATTCTGTTGGGTTCATGAGACTATAAGGAACCCCTGAATCAGTTGGATCTTAAGGAAAAGAGTTATCCTCTAATTTTGCAAGATGAGGACATCTCAAGTTTTTTAAGTGGGGTACGATGTAAGACTCCTCCCTCCAGTTTTTGAGGTGTGCAGGTGTAAGAACCTCCCCTTCTGATCTTATAATTATTCCCCTCTCTAAAATAAAAGAAATATCTAAATTTACTCTGTTTTGGCCTAGAGAGAGAAAATGTCTAGAGAGAGGTAATTCAAAATTAAGATATTTTTTAGTATAAAAATCCTCCTAGTGTCTAAAATGGTTTCCCCTGAAACAGAAATTCAAAAAGAACTTTTCAATGTGCAATTGGAATTTATTGAAAATAATTAAAAAGGACATTAGCCTAACGGTCCAGATTTTCAAAAATTCTTGAATTATGCTCCAATAAAGGTTCCTATGGACCAATAAGATTAATCCAAATGTAGGGAGGAGATAAATTGAATAATAAAAGAAAATCCCCCAAAAATGAGTAAATACTCACATAAGATGAAGAGTTGACTAATTACAAGGTTATTAGTTAAAAAAGAAGAGATATTTAGAGAAAATTATGCGTTTTTGACACCTCAGTGTGGGAAATTTCTCTCATGGAGGAGGCACCTATTTCACATGTGTGGAGGAGTTTTAAACTCATATAATGAGATATTTTTATCTCTCCTCTCTCCTGTTTCAACTAGATCCAAAAAGTAAGCTAAACTGACCTAAAAATGGTCAAAAATTGACCAAACTGATATGAAAAATTCTAGAATCAGTTTGCTTGGTAGAGGCTCATTTTCTCCTATAAATAGAAGCCTCCTCCTTTGTAAAAGCTTAATGGTGTTTATGCACTGTTACTCTGCTTCTGTCCTGAGCCATTTAACATTGAATTTCTTGATAATTCAATTGTTTTTGGCCTAATCCTCTCCAAGTGAATAGCCACTCTTATTGCAAACAAGAGTAGAACCCTCAATCCCTCAAGACAAAGGAAAGCTATCAAAACTCTATGTAAGTTAATAATTTTACTTTTTTTAAATTCTAATCTATGGATTTCTTAAATTTTATGCTTTGTAAATGTTTGAATTAGAATTTGATACTATGCCTTGGTGGAAAGGCCACCCCCTTCTCTTCTTTACGATTTAGCCCTTCTTAATCCTTGAAAGTTTAATTAAAAGATTGATTAAACTCTTTTCATTGTTTACTCTCTTGATTTTTGGAAAATGGAGTAGATTAGAGATATTAGAATTGATTAAACTCTTTTCATTGTTTACTCTCTTGATTTTTGGAAAATGGAGTAGATTAGAGATATTAGAATTGAAATTGGATTAGTTCAAGTCATAAATTGAATGTCAAAATTGAGAAATGGTCAACCATACAAGGGAGGTTATGGCAAAATTTTCTTAAATTTTGTGGAACTAAAGTTTATCATTAGGTTATTCTAAAAGAGTAATTCCCTTCGTTTGTGCATTCTAAAAGATTTATTTTTACTTCAAAAGTGTCATTTTCATTCAAATTGAATTTATGCGTAGAAGGATGCATGAAAGATTTATTTTTATTTCAAAAGTGTCATCCTCATTAAAATTGAATTTATGCATAGAAGGATGCATAAAAGATTTATTTTTATTTCAAAAGTGTCATTCTCATTAAAATTGAATTTATACGTAGAAGGATGCATAAAAGATTTAATTTAATTTCAAAAGTGTCATTCTCATTAAAATTGAATTTATGCGTAGAAGGATGCATAAAGGATTTAATTTTATTTCAAAAGTGTTATTTTTCTTAAATTTGAATTATGCATAAATAGATGCGTAAAGAATCTTTATATCAAAAATTAGAATCCTCTTAAATTCTATGTTTAAATTCTGTGAATAGAAGTGATGAGAATATGAGGCGAATAGATGTGATGAGATAAGATGTGAATCAGATAGATCATTAGATGGATGGGTGTGATGTGAATAGAGGTGATGTGAGGTGAATAGATGTGATGAGATAAGATGTGAATCAGATAGATGATGGAGGGATGTGATGTAAATAGAAGTGATGAGAATATGAGGTGAATACATGTGATGAGATAAGATGTGAATCATATAGATGATGATTGGATGGATTGATGTGATGTGAATTAGATAGATGCGAATGAATGGATGGATGTGATGTGAATAGAGGTGATGAGAATGAGAGGTGAATAGATGTGATGAGATGTGATGTGAATCGGATAGATGGGAATGAATGGATGGATGGATGTGATGTAAATAGAAGTGATGAGAATATGAGGCGAATAGATGTTATGAGATGTGATGCGAATCAGATAGTTGTGAATGGATGGATGTGATGTGATGTGAATAGAAGTGATGAGAATATGAGGTTAATAGATGTGATGAGATGTGATGTGAATCAGAAAGATGTGAATGGATGGATGGATGTGATATGAATAGAAGTGATGAGAATATGAGGTGAATAGATGTGATGAGATGTGATGGTAATTAGATAGATGAGAAGAATGGATGGATGGATGTGATGTGAATAGATGTGATAAGATAAGATGTGAATCAGATAGATGAGATGTGAATCAGATAGATGAGATGTGATGTCATGTGAACCAGAATGTAAATGAATGATATGGGATGTGAGTGAATGTATGTGATGATAATGAATGTGAATGTGTATGTGAGGAATGGATGTGAATGATTATGTGAAAGAATGGATAAGGATGTGTATGAGAAGAATGGATGTGAATGTGTATGTGAGGAATGGATGTGAATGAGTATGTGAAAGAATGGATAAGGATATGTATGAGAAAAATGGATGTGAATGTGTATATGAGGAATGGATGTGAATGAGTATGTGAAAGAATGGATAAGGATTTGTATGAGAAGAATGGATGTGAATGTGTATGTGAAGAATGGATGTGAATGAGTATGTGAAGAATGGATGTGAATGAGTATGTGAAAGAATGGATGTGGATGTATGTGAAGAAAGAACAGATATAGATGTGTATATGAAAGAATGTGATGTGATGTGACATGAATATATGTGGATGTGAAGTGATAGATATGAATGTATGGATAGATATGAGTACTCATACATGTGAATGATTGGATGGATGTGGATGAATGAGATGAGATGTGTATGAATGAGATATGATGTGGATAGAAGTGATGTGATATAATGGTGATGAGAATGAATGTGATGGATGAGAATGAATGTGATGGATGAGAATGAATGTGAATGTGATGGATATGAATGAATGTGATGTGATGGGATGTGAATCGAGATAGATGTGAATGAATGAGAATATGAGGCAAATAGATGTGATGCGAATTAGATAGATGTGAATGGATGAGTTGTGAGTGAATGTGATATGGTCTGAATGGATGAGATGTGAATGAATGTGATGTGAATGTGATATGGTCTGAATGGATGAGATGTGAATGAATGTGATGTGATGACATGTGAATATGGGTAGATGTGTGTTGATGAGATCTGATGAGGATAAATTGAGGAACGATGTAATGAGATGAAAATGATGAGATTGGATGAGAATAGGAATACTTATGAAATGATTGTGGAATTAAATAATGTGGTTTGATGTGGAGCAATATGGAAAGATAAGAGTTTGTTATAGAAAGTGTATTTTTGAACTGTTTTTAAATGACTGTTTTATGTTAAGAATGTTGGGGAAGCATTTTGAGCGTCTTGTGAATGAGGTCGTGGAGACCTAATCTGATAAAGTTGCAACAGCTGACGGAGAGTAAATGGAGGACGTCTTGCGTAGCAAGGTCGACCGAGGTCTTGACCAGCCTTGGTTCGATTAAAATGGTGAGCTTCCAGTATGGTGGATGAGGGACCATGGAAGCGGCCTATGAGTGAAGCGCTAGGTCACCTGCGAAGGATCCTACCATACGGTGCTCGGGCTTTGGGTCGCCACGACGATACTCACACCTGCATCATGGAAGATATTGGAAGAAGGAGTAAGAGTTGTTTTCTAAATTTGGGCATGGATCTGGTTGATTGACCTTGCTGGTCCTTAACGGATGAGTCCATGGCTCTTTTATATGGATCCGTTGATTGATCTTTGCTGATCTTCAACGGTTATTTTTTTTTGATATGTGAATATATTACCGGTTACTATGAGCTAAGAACTATTGAAAAGGCCCCTGAGTGGACAGGTGAGCGCTCTGGTTACCAATGATGCCATAGGTACACTGATGAAAGATTTAACCAGATATTTTGAGGATTATGATTAATGACACAATGGTTTCATTAAATGATTGTTTTTTAAAGATAGTTGATTCTATGAAAAAGGTAATTTCATATTGGGTGTGTAAGTGGTGTGACTAGTTTGAAGTTTGCATGAACACCCGGCTAGGGGGCCTAGGAACTCTTTTCCTTGGTACCCGGGACAAAACCTAACCAAATTCTTAATTGGATCCTATAACTACAGCAGGGCGGTTGGCTAACCCACGGGACATAGGCTGGGCTGATGGATCCCTAAATTGAGACTCAATTCTATTATGGTACGATAGATGAAGTAAATTCATGTCAAAAATTGTTCTATGGAAAAGAATCAACGGTTGTGCCTCTCTCAATGAGGAAAAAAGCATCGGTCTCTATGATCCAAGTGCAATATTTTCCCTGATCTGATTATGGGACTTACGGGTTTGGTTAGATTAGTTCAGTTAGTTAAGGCTTTTGACTACGTTAGAGATAAGTTATCCACGAGGAATCGCACGTGCTTGCGAGGCAAGGGAAGTCTTTTCCAGGTGAGTTTTGAAGGAACCGATGGATTAGTCTCTTGTTCAGATATTCGTGGTGGGCGAGGCCCGAGTGTGGGACCCTGGCCCACGCAAGAAGTGCTACTTCCGCTGCTAGCACCCGTGAATTCGTTGCGCTGTGGGGACAAGGATCTCACAGCTGGTATCAGAGCAAAAATTGCTAATGTGGATGAACCGAGAAGCAGTAAAAGGTTATAATTGTGATAAAAATTCATACAAACAAATTGTTATTCAGACTGAAATTCATAAATTCGTAATTGGGTCTTCAGATGGAAGTACCCGCAATTGCATAGAATCCCTGACTTGCTTGAGACCTAGACATGATGGTATTTACCTTATAGTTCCAAGGACTGTGACTACCCGTATATTACTAGCAGTATATATATGAGTAAATCTAAGACTTGAAATTATAAGCATAAATGCTATCTAGATGATGAATTCAAATGTGGTCGATATGATTTTTAAATTCTGGTTGAGAACTGATGAGTTGATTTGGATTCTAATTGAAAAATGTTGATTCCTAAATTTTGGTTGAAATGTAATAAGCTGAGCAAAACCTCAATGAGGATGAATGGGATGAGTCCCTGTGATGATGTTCATATAACTGGAATGACGTTAATGACTTCAGTAAATCACTATGAGATTAGTGGATTGTGCTGATAGATTGTTGCTGTTAAGAGTTGACCTAGTTGATCAAGTTAGGGATGTCAAATTAAAAATTTGTATAATTGAAAATTCCCATGGAGGACTGTTCAGATAGAAAGTTTGGTCTAATAGACCATTAGTGTGATAAGGATTTGAATGTTATGATCTGAGTGAATTGTTATCTAATGATGAGTTCTATATAAGGGATCTTTATCCCAGGATTCTGTTGGGTTCACCAGACTATAAGGAACCCCTGAATCAGTTGGATCTTAAGGAAAAGAGTTATCCTCTAATTTTGCAAGATGAGGACATCTCAAGTTTTTTAAGTGGGGTACGATGTAAGATTCCTCCCTCCAGCTTTTGAGGTGTGCAGGTGTAAGAACCTCCCCTTCTGATCTTATAATTATTTCCCTCTCTGAAATAAAAGAAATATCTAAATTTACTCTGTTTTCGCCTAGAGAGAGAAAATGTCTAGAGAGAGATAATCCAAAATTGAGACATTTTAAGTATAAAAATCCTCCTAGTGTCTAAAATGGTTTCTCCTGAAACAGAAATTCAAAAAGAACTTTTCAATGTGCAATTGGAATTAATTGAAAATAATTAAAAAGGACATTAGCCTAACGGTCCAGATTTTTAAAAATTCTTGAATTATGCTCCAATAAAGGTTCCTATGGACCAATAAGATTAATCCAAATGTAGGGAGGAGATAAATTGAAGAATAAAAGAAAATCTCCCAAAAATGAGTAAATACTCACATAAGATGAAGAGTTGACAGGACAAGGTTATTAGTTAAAAAAGAAGAGATATTTAAAGGAAATGATGCGTTTTTGACACCTCAGTGTGGAAAATTCCCCTCATGAAGGAGGCGCCTATTTCACATGTGTGGAGGAGTTTTAAACTCGTATAATGAGATATTTTCAGCTCTCCTCTCTCCTGTTTCAACTAGATCCAAAAAGTAAGCTAAATTGACCTAAAAATGGTTAAAAATTGACCAAACTGATCTGAAAAATGCTAGAATCAGTTTGTTTGGTAGAGGCTCATTTTCTCCTATAAATAGAAGCCTCCCCCTTTGTAAAAATGGTTAAAAATTGACCAAACTGATCTAAAAATGCTAGAATCAGTTTGTTTGGTAGAGGCTCATTTTCTCCTATAAATAGAAGCCTCCCCCTTTGTAAAAGCTTAATGGTGTTTATGCACTGTTACTCTGCTTCTGTCTCCTGAGCCATTTAACATTTAATTTCTTGATAATTCAATTGTTTTTGGCCTAATCCTCTCCAAGTGAATGGCCACTCTTGTTGCAAACAAGAGTAGAACCCTCAATCCCTCAAGACAAAGGAAAGCTCACAAAACTCTATGTAAGTTAATAATTCTACTTTTGTTTAATTCTAATCTATGGTTTTCTTAAATTTTATGGTTTATAAATGTTTGAATTAGAATTTGATACTATGCCTTGATGGAAAGACCGTCCCCTTCTCTTCTTTACAATTCAGCCCTTCTTAATCCTAGAGAGTTTAATTAAAAGATTGATTAAACTCTTTTCATTATTTACTCTCTTGATTTTTAGAAAATAGAGTAGATTAGAGATATTAGAATTGAAATTAGATTAGTTCAAGTCATGAATTCAATGTTAAAATTGAGAAATGGTCAACCATACAAAGGTGGTTATGGCAAAATTTTCTTAAATTTTGTGGAACTAAAGTTTATTATTAGGTTATTCTAAAAGAGTAATTCCTTTCGTTTGTGCATTTTAAAAGATTTATTTTTACTTCAAAAGTGTCATTCTCATTCAAATTGAATTTATGCATAGAAGGATGCATGAAAGATTTATTTTTATTTCAAAAGTGTCATCCTCATTAAAATTGAATTTAAGCGTACAAGGATGCATAAAAGATTTATTTTTATTTCAAAAGTGTCATTCTCATTAAAATTGAATTTATGCGTAGAAGGATGCATAAAAGATTTATTTTTATTTCAAAAGTGTCATTCTCATTAAAATTGAATTTATGCGTAGAAGGATGCATAAAGGATTTAATTTTATTTCAAAAGTGTTATTTTCCTTAAATTTGAATTATGCATAAATAGATGCGTAAAGAATCTGTATATCAAAAATTAGAATCCTCTTAAATTCTATGAATAGAAGTGATGAGAATATGAGGTGAATAGATGTGATGACATAAGATGTGAATCAGATAGATGATTGGATGGATGGGTGTGATGTGAATAGAGGTGATGAGATGTGAGGTGAATAGATGTGATGAGATAAGATGTGAATCAGATAGATGATGCAGGGATGTGATGTAAATAGAAGTGATGAGAATATGAGGTGAATAGATGTGATGAGATAAGATGTGAATCATATAGATGATGATTGGATGGATGGGTGTGATGTGAATAGAGGTGATGAGATGTGAGGTGAAAAGCTGTGATGAGATAAGATGTGAATCAGATAGATGATAGAGGGATGTGCTATAAATAGAAGTGATGAGAATATGAGGTGAATAGATGTGATGAGATAACATGTGAATCATATAGATGATGATTGGATGGATGGATGGATGTGATGTGAATTAGATAAATGCGAATGAATGGATGGATGTGATGTGAATAGAGGTGATGAGAATGAGAGGTGAATAGAGGTGATGAGAATGAGAGGTGAATAGATGTGATGAGATCTGATGTGAATCAGATAGATGGGAATGAATGGATGTGATGTGAATAGAAGTGATGAGAATATGAGGCGAATAGATGTTATGAGATGTGATGAGAATCAGATAGTTGTGAAAGGATGGATGTGATGTGATGTAAATAGAAGTGATGAGAATATGAGGTTAATAGATGTGATGAGATGTGATGTGAATTGATCAGAAAGATGTGAATGGATGGATGGATGTGATATGAATAGAAGTGATGAGAATATGAGGTGAATAGATGTGATGAGATGTGATGGGAATTGGATAGATGAGAAGAATGGATGGATGGATGTGATGTGAATAGAGGTGAATAGATGTGATAAGATAAGATGTGAATCAGATAGATGAGATGTGATGTCATGCGAACCAGAATGTAAATGAATGATATGGGATGTGAGTGAATGTATGTGATGATAATGAATGTGAATGTGTATATGAGGAATGGATGTGAATGAGTATGTGAAAGAATGAATAAGGATGTGTATGAGAAGAATGGATGTGAATGTGTATGTGAGGAATGGATGTGAATGAGTATGTGAAAGAATGGATAAGGATATGTATGAGAAGAATGGATGTGAATGTTTATGTGAGGAATGGATGTGAATGAGTATGTGAAAGAATGGATAAGGATTTGTATGAGAAGAATGGATAAGGATGTGTATGTGACGAATGGATGTGAATGAGTATGTCAAGAATGGATGTAATGAGTATGTGAAAAAATGGATGTGGATGTATGTGAAGAAAGAACGGATATAGATGTGTATGTGAAAGAATGTGATGTGATGTGACATGAATATATGTGAATATGAAGTGATAGATATGAATGTATGGATAAATATGAGTAGTCATACATGTGAATGATTGGATGGATGTGGATGAATGAGATGAGATGTGTATGAATGAGATATGATGTGGATAGAAGTGATGTGATATAATGGTGATGAGAATGAATGTGATGGATATGAATGAATGTGAATGTGATGGATATGAATAAATGTGATGTGATGGGATGTGAATCGGGATAGATGTGAGTGAATGAGATTATGAGGCAAATATATGTGATGAGATGTGATGCGAATCAGATAGATGTGAATGGATGGGTTGTGAGTGAATGAGAATATGAGGCAAATAGATGTGATGAGATGTGATGTGAATCAGATAGATGTGAATGGATGAGTTGTGAGTGAATGTGATGTGGTCTGAATGGATGAGATGTGAATGAATGTGATGTGAATGAATGTGATGTGATGAGATGTGAATATGGGTAGATGTGTGTTGATGAGATCTGATGAGGATAAATTGAGGAACGATGTGATGAGATGAAAATGATGAGATTGCATGAGAATAGGAATACTTATCAATTGATTGTGGAATTAAATAATGTGGTTTGATGTGGAGCAATGTGGAAAGATGAGAGTTTGGTATAGAAAGTGTGTTTTTAAATGACTGTTTTATGTTAAGAATGTTGGGGAAGCATTTTGAGCGTCTTGTGAATGAGGTCGTGGGGAGACCTAATCTGATAAAGTTGCAACAGCTGACGATGGAGGACGTCTTGCGTAGCAAGGTCGGCCGAGGTCTTGACCAGCCTCGGTTTGATTAAAATGGTGAGCTTCCGGTACGGTGGATGAGGGACCAAGGAAGCGGCCTATGAGTGAAGCGCTAGGTCACCTGCGAAGCGACGAAGGATCCTACCATACGGTGCTCGGGCTTTGGGTCGTCGTGACAATACCCACACCTGCATCGTGGAAGATATTGGAAGAAGGAGTAAGAGTTGTTTTCTAAATTTGGGCATGGATCTGGTTGATTGACCTTGCTGGTCCTCAACGGATGAGTCCATGGCTCTTTTATATAGATCCGTCTTGCTGATCTTGAACGGTTATTTTTTATTTTTGATATGTGAATATATTGCTAAGAACTATCGAAAAGGCCCCTGAGTGGACAGGTTGTGAGCATTCTGGTTACCAATGATGCCATAGGTACACTGATGAAGGAATGATTGTGGAAATTAAGATTTAACCAGATATTTTGAGGATTATGATTAGTGACACAATGGTTTCATTAAATGATTGTTTTTTAAAGTAAGTTGATTCTATAAAAAAGGTAATTTCATATTGGTTGGGTGTGTAAGTGGTGTGACTAGTTTGAAGTTTGCATGAACACCCGGCTAGGGGGCCTAGGAACTCTTTTCCTTGGTACCCGGGACAAAACCTAACCAAATTCTTAATTGGATCCCATCACTACAGTGGTTGGGCGGTTGGCTAACCCACGGGACTGGATGGAGTTAGGCTGGACTGATGGATCCCTAAATTGAAACTCAATTCTGTTATGGTACGATAGATGAAGTAAATTCGTGACAAAAATTGTTCTATGGAAAAGAATCAACGGCTCTGCCTCTCAATGAGGAAAAAAGCATTGGTCTCTATGATCCAAGTGTAATATTTTCCCTGATCTGACTATGGGACTTACGGGTTCGGTTAGATCAGTTCAGTTAATTAAGGCTTTTGACTACATTAGAGATAAGTTATCCCCATGAGGAATCGCACGTGCTTTCTAGGCAAGGGAAGTCTTTTCCAGGTGAGTTTTGGAAGAACCGATGGATTAGTCTCTTGTTCGGATATCCCTGGGCAAGGCCCCAAGTGTGGGATCCTAGCCCACGCAAGAAGTGCTACTTCCGCTGCTAGCACCCGTGAATTCATTGCGCGGTGGGGACAAGGCTCTCACAGGTGGTGTCAGAGCGAAATTTGCTAATGTGGATCAACCGAGAAGCCAAAAATGTCAAAAATTTATGAAGAAGCAGTAAAAGGTTGTAATTGTGATAAAATTGATATAAATAGTTATTCAGACTGAAATTCATAAATTAGTAATTGGGTCTTCAGATGGAAGTACCCGCAATTGCATAGAATCCCTGACTTGCTTGAGACCTAGACATGATGGTATTTACCTTATAGTTTCAGGGACCGTGACTGCCCGTATATACCGAGGGTATAACTGTAGCTCTTTACTAGTCTATATACGAGTAAATCTAAGACTTAAAATTATAAGCATAAATGCTATCTAGATGATGAATTCAAACGTGGTCGATATGATTTTTAAATTCTGGTTGAGAACTGATGAGTTGATTTGGATTCTGATTGAAAAATGTTGATTCCTAAATTTTGGTTGAAATGTAATAAGCTGAGCAAAACCTCAATGAGGATGAATGGGACGAGTCCTTGTGTGATGATGTTCATAACTGGAATAACGTTAATGACTTCAGCAAATCACTATGAGATTAGTGGATTGTGCTGATAGATTGCTGCTGTTAACACTTGACCTAGTTGATCAAGTTAGGAATGTCAAATTAAAAATCTGTATAGTTGAAAATTCCCATGGAGGACTGTTCAGATAGAAAGTTCGGTCTAATAGACCATTATTGTGATAAGGATTTGAATGTTATGATCTGAGTGAATTGTTATCTAATGATGAGTTCTATATAAGGGATCTTTATCCCAGGATTCTGTTGGGTTCATGAGACTATAAGGAACCCCTGAATCAGTTGGATCTTAAGGAAAAGAGTTATCCTCTAATTTTGCAAGATGAGGACATCTCAAGTTTTTTAAGTGGGGTACGATGTAAGATTCCTCCCTCCAGCTTTTGAGGTGTGCAGGTGTAAGAACCTCCCCTTCTGATCTTATAATTATTCCCCTCTCTAAAATAAAAGAAATATCTAAATTTACTCTGTTTTGGCCTAGAGAGAGAAAATATCTAGAGAGAGGTAATTCAAAATTAAGATATTTTTTAGTATAAAAATCCTCCTAGTGTCTAAAATGGTTTCCCCTGAAACAGAAATTCAAAAAGAACTTTTCAATGTGCAATTGGAATTTATTGAAAATAATTAAAAAGGACATTAGCCTAACGGTCCAGATTTTCAAAAATTCTTAAATTATGCTCCAATAAAGGTTCCTATGGACCAATAAGATTAATCCAAATGTAGGGAGGAGATAAATTGAATAATAAAAGAAAATCCCCCAAAAATGAGTAAATACTCACATAAGATGAAGAGTTGACTAATTACAAGGTTATTAGTTAAAAAAGAAGAGATATTTAGAGGAAATTATGCGTTTTTGACACCTCAGTGTGGGAAATTTCCCTCATGGAGGAGGCACCTATTTCACATGTGTGGAGGAGTTTTAAACTCATATAATAAGATATTTTTATCTCTCCTCTCTCCTGTTTCAACTAGATCCAAAAAGTAAGCTAAACTGACCTAAAAATGGTCAAAAATTGACCAAACTGATCTGAAAAATTCTAGAATCAGTTTGCTTGGTAGAGGCTCATTTTCTCCTATAAATAGAAGCCTCCCCCTTTGTAAAAGCTTAATGGTGTTTATGCACTGTTACTCTGCTTCTGTCCTGAGCCATTTAACATTGAATTTCTTGATAATTCAATTGTTTTTGGCCTAATCCTCTCCAAGTGAATAGCCACTCTTACTGCAAACAAGAGTAGAACCCTCAATCCCTCAAGACAAAGGAAAGCTAACAAAACTCTATGTAAGTTAATAATTTTACTTTTTCTAAATTCTAATCTATGGTTTTCTTAAATTTTATGCTTTGTAAATGTTTGAATTAGAATTTTATGCTTTGTAAATGTTTGAATTAGAATTTGATACTATGCCTTGGTGGAAAGGCCACCCCCTTCTCTTCTTTACGATTCAGCCCTTCTTAATCCTTGAAAGTTTAATTAAAAGATTGATTAAACTCTTTTCATTGTTTACTCTCTTGATTTTTGGAAAATGGAGTAGATTAGAGATATTAGAATTGAAATTGGATTAGTTCAAGTCATAAATTGAATGTCAAAATTGAGAAATGGTCAACCATACAAGGGAGGTTATGGCAAAATTTTCTTAAATTTTATGGAACTAAAGTTTATCATTAGGTTATTCTAAAAGAGTAATTCCCTTCGTTTGTGCATTCTAAAAGATTTATTTTTACTTCAAAAGTGTCATTTTCATTAAAATTGAATTTATGCGTAGAAGGATGCATGAAAGATTTATTTTTATTTCAAAAGTGTCATCCTCATTAAAATTGAATTTATGCGTAGAAGGATGCATAAAAGATTTATTTTTATTTCAAAAGTGTCATTCTCATTAAAATTGAATTTATACGTAGAAGGATGCATAAAAGATTTATTTTAATTTCATTAAAATTGAATTTATGCGTAGAAGGATGCATAAAGGATTTAATTTTATTTCAAAAGTGTTATTTTTCTTAAATTTGAATTATGCATGAATAGATGCGTAAAGAATCTTTATATCAAAAATTAGAATCCTCTTAAATTCTATGTTTAAATTCTGTGAATAGAAGTGATGAGAATATGAGGCGAATAGATGTGATGAGATAAGATGTGAATCAGATAGATCATTGGATGGATGGGTGTGATGTGAATAGAGGTGATAAGATGTGAGGTGAATAGATGTGATGAGATAAGATGTGAATCAGATAGATCATTGGATGGATGGGTGTGATGTGAATAGAGGTGATAAGATGTGAGGTGAATAGGATGTGATGAGATAAGATGTGAATCAGATAGATGATGGAGGGATGTGATGTAAATAGAAGTGATGAGAATATGAGGTGAATACATGTGATGAGATAAGATGTGAATCATATAGATGATGATTGGATGGATGGATGTGATGTGAATTAGATAGATGCGAATGAATGGATGGATGTGATGTGAATAGAGGTGATGAGAATGAGAGGTAAATAGATGTGATGAGATGTGATGTGAATAGAGGTGATGAGAATGAGAGGTAAATAGATGTGATGAGATGTGATGTGAATCGGATAGATGGGAATGAATGGATGGATGGATGGTAAATAGATGTGATGAGATGTGATGTGAATAGAGGTGATGAGAATGAGAGGTAAATAGATGTGATGAGATGTGATGTGAATCGGATAGATGGGAATGAATGGATGGATGGATGTGATGTGAATAGAAGTGATGAGAATATGAGGCGAATAGATGTTATGAGGTGTGATGCGAATCAGATAGTTGTGAATGGATGGATGTGATGTGATGTGAATAGAAGTGATGAGATGTGATGCGAATCAGATAGTTGTGAATGGATGGATGGATGTGATGTGATGTGAATAGAAGTGATGAGAATATGAGGTTAATAGATGTGATGAGATGTGATGTGAATCAGAAAGATGTGAATGGATGGATGGATGTGATATGAATAGAAGTGATGAGAATATGAGGTGAATAGATGTGATGAGATGTGATGGTAATTAGATAGATGAGAAGAATGGATAAATGGATGTGATGTGAATAGAGGTGAATAGATGTGATAAGATAAGATGTGAATTAGATAGATGAGATGTGATGTCATGTGAACCAGAATGTAAATGAATGATATGGGATGTGAGTGAATGTATGTGATGATAATGAATGTGAATGTGTATGTGAGGAATGGATGTGAATGATTATGTGAAAGAATGGATAAGGATGTGTATGAGAAGAATGGATGTGAATGTGTATGTGAGGAATGGATGTGAATGAGTATGTGAAAGAATGGATAAGGATATGTATGAGAAAAATGGATGTGAATGTGTATATGAGGAATGGATATGAAAGAATGTGATGTGATGTGACATGAATATATGTGGATGTGAAGTGATAGATATGAATGTATGGATAGATATGAGTACTCATACATGTGAATGATTGGATGGATGTGGATGAATGAGATGAGATGTGTATGAATGAGATATGATGTGGATAGAAGTGATGTGATATAATGGTGATGAGAATGAATGTGATGGATATGAATGAATGTGAATGTGATGGATATGAATGAATGTGATGTGATGGGATGTGAATCGAGATAGATGTGAATGAATGAGAATATGAGGCGAATAGATGTGATGAGATGTGATGTGAATTAGATAGATGTGAATGGATGAGTTGTGAGTGAATGTGATATGGTCTAAATGGATGAGATGTGAATGAATGTGATGTGATGACATGTGAATATGGGTAGATGTGTGTTGATGAGATCTGATGAGGATAAATTGAGGAACGATGTAATGAGATGAAAATGATGAGATTGGATGAGAATAGGAATACTTATGAAATGATTGTGGCATTAAATAATGTGGTTTGATGTGGAGCAATATGGAAAGATAAGAGTTTGTTATAGAAAGTGTATTTTTGAACTGTTTTTAAATGACTGTTTTATGTTAAGAATGTTGGGGAAGCTTTTTGAGCGTCTTGTGAATGAGGTCGTGGAGACCTAATCTGATAAAGTTGCAATAGCTGACGGAGAGTCAATGGAGGACGTCTTGCGTAGCAAGGTCGACAGAGGTCTTGACCAGCCTTGGTTCGATTAAAATGGTGAGCTTCCGGTATGGTGGATGAGGGACCATGGAAGCGGCCTATGAGTGAAGCGCTAGGTCACCTGTGAAGGATCCTACCATATGGTGCTCGGGCTTTGGGTCGCCACGACGATACTCACACCTGCATCATGGAAGATATTGGAAGAAGGAGTAAGAGTTGTTTTCTAAATTTGGGCATGGATCTGGTTGATTGACCTTGCTGGTCCTCAACGGATGAGTCCATGGCTCTTTTATATGGATCCGTTGATTGATCTTTGCTGATCTTCAACGGTTATTTTTTTTTTGATATGTGAATATATTGCCGGTTACTATGAGCTAAGAACTATTGAAAAGGCCCCTGAGTGGACAGGTGGTGAGCGCTCACCAATGATGCCATAGGTACACTGATGAAAGATTTAACCAGATATTTTGAGGATTATGATTAATGACACAATGGTTTCATTAAATGATTGTTTTTTAAAGATAGTTGATTCTATGAAAAAGGTAATTTCATATTGGGTGTGTAAGTGGTGTGACTAGTTTGAAGTTTGCATGAACACCCGGCTAGGGGGCCTAGGAACTCTTTTCCTTGGTACCCGGGACAAAACGTAACCAAATTCTTAATTGGATCCCATAACTACAGCAGTTGGGCGGTTGGCTAACCCACGGGACTTAGGCTGGGGGCTGATGGATCCCTAAATTGAGACTCAATTCTATTATGGTACGATAGATGAAGTAAATTCATGACAAAAATTGTTCTATGGAAAAGAATCAACGGTTGTGCCTCTCTCAATGAGGAAAAAAGCATCGGTCTCTATGATCCAAGTGCAATATTTTCCCTGATCTGATTATGGGACTTACGGGTTTGGTTAGATTAGTTCAGTTAGTTAAGGCTTTTGACTACGTTAGAGATAAGTTATCCATGAGGAATCGCACGTGCTTTCCAGGCAAGGGAAGTCTTTTCCAGGTGAGTTTTGAAGGAACCGATGGATTAGTCTCTTGTTCAGATATCCGTGGGCGAGGCCCGAGTGTGGGACCCTGGCCCACGCAAGAAGTGCTACTTCCGCTGCTAGCACCCGTGAATTCATTGCGCTGTGGGGACAAGGATCTCACAGCTGGTATCAGAGCAAAATTTGCTAATGTGGATGAACCGAGAAGCAGTAAAAGGTTGTAATTGTGATAAAAATTCATACAAACAAATTGTTATTCAGACTGAAATTCATAAATTCGTAATTGGGTCTTCAGATGGAAGTACCCGCAATTGCATAGAATCCCTGACTTGCTTGAGACCTAGACATAATGGTATTTACCTTATAGTTCCAAGGACTGTGACTACCCGTATATTACTAGCAGTATATATACGAGTAAATCTAAGACTTGAAATTATAAGCATAAATGCTATCTAGATGATGAATTCAAATGTGGTCGATATGATTTTTAAATTCTGGTTGAGAACTGATGAGTTGATTTGGATTCTAATTGAAAAATGTTGATTCCTAAATTTTGGTTGAAATGTAATAAGCTGAGCAAAACCTCAATGAGGATGAATGGGATGAGTCCCTGTGATGATGTTCATATAACTGGAATGACGTTAATGACTTCAGTAAATCACTATGAGATTAGTGGATTGTGCTGATAGATTGTTGCTGTTAAGAGTTGACCTAGTTGATCAAGTTAGGGATGTCAAATTAAAAATCTGTATAATTGAAAATTCCCATGGAGGACTGTTCAGATAGAAAGTTCGCTCTAATAGACCATTAGTGTGATAAGGATTTGAATGTTATGATCTGAGTGAATTGTTATCTAATGTTGAGTTCTATATAAGGGATCTTTATCCCAGGATTCTGTTGGGTTCACCAGACTATAAGGAACCCCTGAATCAGTTGGATCTTAAGGAAAAGAGTTATCCTCTAATTTTGCAAGACGAGGACATCTCAAGTTTTTTAAGTGGGGTACGATGTAAGATTCCTCCCTCCAGCTTTTGAGGTGTGCAGGTGTAAGAACCTCCCCTTCTGATCTTATAATTATTCCCCTCTCTAAAATAAAAGAAATATCCAAATTTACCCTGTTTTGGCCTAGAGAGAGAAAATGTCTAGAGAGAGGTAATCCAAAATTGAGATATTTTTTAGTATAAAAATCCTCCTAATGTCTAAAATGGTTTCCCCTGAAACAGAAATTCAAAAAGAACTTTTCAATGTGCAATTGGAATTAATTGAAAATAGTTAAAAAGGACATTAGCCTAACGGTCTAGATTTTCAAAAAAATTTGAATTATGCTCCAATAAAGGTTCCTAATAAGGACCAATAAGATTAATCCAAATGTAGGGAGGAGATAAATTGAAGAATAAAAGAAAAACCTCCAAAAATAAGTAAATACTCACATAAGATGAAGAGTTGACTAAGGACAAGGTTATTAGTTAAAAAAGAAGAGATATTTAGAGGAAATGATGCGTTTTTGTTGACACCTGAGTGTGGGGAATTCCCCTCATGAAGGAGGTGCCTATTTCACATGTGTGGAGGTGTTTTAAACTCATATAATGAGATATTTTCATCTCTCCTCTCTCCTGTTTCAACTAGATCCAAAAAGTAAGCTAAACTGACCTAAAAATGGTCAAAAATTGACCAAACTGATTTGAAAATTTCTAGAATCAGTTTGCTTGGAAGAGTCTCATTTTCATCTATAAATAGAAGTCTCCCCCTTTGTAAAAGCTTAATGGTGTTTATGCACTGTTACTCTCCTGAGCCATTTAACATTGAATTTCTTGATAATTCAATTGTTTTTGGCCTAATCCTCTCCAAGTGAATGGCCACTCTTGCTGCGAACAAGAGTAGAATCCTCAATCCCTCAAGACAAAGGAAAGCTCACAAAACTCTATGTAAGTTAATAATTCTAATTTTTTTAATTCTAATCTATGGTTTTCTTAAATTTTATGCTTTGTAAATGTTTGAATAAGAATTTAATACTATGCCTTGATGGAAAGGCCACCTCCTTCTCTTCTTTATGATTCAGCCCTTCTTAATCCTAGAAAGTTTAATTAAAAGATTGATTAAACTCTTTTCATTGTTTACTCTCTTGATTTTTGGAAAATGGAGTAGATTAGAGATATTAGAATTGAAATCGGATTAGTTCAAGTCATAAATTGAATGTCAAAATTGAGAAATGGTCAACCATATACAAAGGAGGTTATGGCAAAATTTTCTTAAATTTTGTGGAACTAAAGTTTATCATTAGGTTATTCTAAAAGAGTAATTCCCTTCATTTGTGCATTCTAAAAGATTTATTTTTACTTCAAAAGTGTCATTCTCATTCAAATTGAATTTATGCGTAGAAGGATGCATGAAAGATTTATTTTTATTTCAAAAGTGTCATCCTCATTAAAATTGAATTTATGCGTAGAAGGATGCATAAAAGATTTATTTTTTTTTTCAAAAGTGTCATTCTCATTAAAATTGAATTTATGCGTAGAAGGATGCATAAAAGATTTATTTTTATTTCAAAAGTGTCATTCTCATTAAAATTGAATTTATGCGTAGAAGGATGCATAAAGGATTTAATTTTATTTCAAAAGTGTTATTTTCCTTAAATTTGACATATGAACAAATGGGAAAGAATGAAGAAATATTTGGAAATAAAAGAAAGAGGTCAAATCCATTTTATTAGGAGAAGGGAATTTTTATGCAAAATAAGAGAATGCAGATGGATGAGAAGAGAATGGTAACCAACCTTTCCAATATTTGTCCCCAGAGATGGTAAGAAAGGCACGATGTGAAGGCCTATGTTTTTGTTGTGTCTACAAAGGGTCATAAAACTTTTGAGTGCATAAACAAGCCAGCATCACATGAGGTACATGAGGGATTCACTATAAGAGTTCAGAAATCAAGGCATAGTACGTAAGGAAATGTACATGGATTTTCAAGTAATGACAATGCTCGTGGAGCAAGAGCAAAAGATGTTGCAACTATGGTCGAGAAGATTGAAGTTCTCTAATATGCACATGTCAATGCTGCTGTTCATGCATGTAAGGCCAAAAACAAAGCTTTAATTATTAAGATTCCTATAAAGATTGCGAATAATGTATTTTTAAGTGTTGATACACTTAGTAAGCACTCATACTTTTCTATCACCCCACGTGGTAAAACAATTAAGAATAACTAAAATTTATCAAAAAAATCTTAAGATAGAGTTTACTTTGGGAAAGCAGTAGACATGTAAGGAATATGTCAAGAATATGCCTTTCGTCATAGGTGACCTCCAGTGAAAAAACTGATTTCCATGTGTTTCCTTTGGAAAGATATGATACCATATTAGGGATGGATTGGTTAGTGCCTAGAAAGGCCAGGATATTATGTCATGAGAAGTAGGTTTGTATGATTGGAGATGATGGTAAAGATTGTTTCTTATAGGGTCAAAGATGTGATGTAGAATTTAGAATGATGTCTTTTTTGGAGCTTATTAAAGCAGCAAGAATAGGTTGTCATGTATATGCCGTGAAATTGCTAATAGAAAGTGTTAAAGAATAGAAAAGGGTGATGGTCATCCTTTACTTCAGGATTTTCAAAATTTGTTTCCGTATGATTTGTCTAATTTACAAAGTCAAGTTACTTTGCGTAATGGCTCAAGATATATCTAGTTTCGTATTTGGAGTTAAATTTTATGGAATTAAGACTATTATCTCTTACTCTAGAGTTTAGGAAGACTACTACAACTCTAGCGTATACATTATTGGAATATGTTGGAATTTATGATCAATGTCATGATCTAAGGTTAAAGCACTCAATAAAATGTAAAAGGACCATGTAATGTGAAGAGAATCCAGGTGAATGTAAGGGTCAAACCCCACTTGAAGTAGGCGGCCTTGGATGCTCTTGATAAGATGTAAGCAATGATGTCATTCAAACATGTACTCTTTGGCTATAAAATGGTGGCCCTCCTAATGAGAAAAACACACGAATTTTATATGCTATGTAATGCTCCTTATTGTGCTGTCATTATGCTCTCTTAATCTTGGATTAAGGACTAGTTAATTACACTTTTGTTCATGTGACCACCATGGCTTATCTTGAACCACCATAGCTCTTCCATCACTCCATGAACTCATTAAGCTTTTATTATCACTCATTATGCTTTTCCCAACATGGTATCAGAGCCATGATTATCCCTAGGCATAGTAATTAACCACATTGATTAGTTTTTCATTTTTTCAAGCTTTCCATTAAAGCTTCACTGCACCCCCTGCTGCTGCTGGTCTTTTGCTTCATGTGAGCTCTATACTCCACCAAATCTCAAGCTTTTTGATTCAAAAGAGAGCTAACATCCGGCGCTTTCTACACCTAGCTCCATTTGAGCTCCCATGAAGTACACGCGGTGCATTTCGCTCTGCAGGGCAGCAGCCCCGCCTCTGCGTTCCAAAATTCATGAAATTGGAGCTCTACAAAGCATGGTTTGCAATTTCCTCTTATGAGCATAACATTGATGCTATGAAGCTCCTCCTTGTTGATTTTCATGAGCAATGGTCCACTGTAGCTGCTGTTTGAACTAATTTCTCAGTGAACAGTCTATGCTGTGTTGTAGAGCAGATTTACAGAGATTGAAGCAACATCTTGGCATGTTTGAGTGCTGAGCTTAGAGCCAATACTTTGGTTTCACTTGGTTTAAAGCATTTTATGTTTCTCATTTGGGAAGAGCCTCATTCAATTGCTCAAAGCTTACTCTATTTTTGGGGGCAGTTTTTCCTCTTTAATTAATCATCTCCACTAATCATCATATAATTATCTATTGAGATGACATTCTAATATGCATATTGAGTTGAATATCTCTTTGTAGTCATGCATTCGGATGCTGAATCATCTAATGAAGATTATATCAAAAAATCATTGAAACCCAAAAGCAAAACTAGAAAACCTAGGATCAAGTCTAGGCCCCGTTATTATCACTATGCAAAGGCTTATGGGTTTGGGGAATTCTTGAGTAATTTCATGCATCTATATGGTGAAGGGGAACTCTAGCCTTTTAATCTATTGCATTGTTCAGTTCCAATCATGGAGTCAACTTACATATCATCCTCTTTCATCAAGAAATTCAACGGTCATGACTTCCACACTTGGCAAGTCAAAATGAGATTTTTACTAATGAAAGAAGGAGTTTGGGGCATAGTCAATGGCACTATACCTAAACTTGCCACACGAGAAGGAGAAATCTCTTGGCAAACCAAGGATGAGAAAGCATTAGCTCTCATTGCCCTTGGAGTTGAAGATAGTTATATACATTACATTGGTAATGGAACATCTTCACAAATTGCGTGGAATTCACTGGATAAATCTTTTGGTGCTCAAGGCCTCCACAGAAAAATCAGTCTCAAAGTAGACTTTTACAGTCTAGAGTACAAGATTGATGAGACACTTGCATCTCACATCAACACCATGAAGAGCTTGATGGCCCAGCTCGAAGCCATCAATGAACCAGTCAAGGAGAGTGATGCCATAGCCATCCTCCTAAAGTCAATGCCATCCGAGTATGATACACTCATGCCGACCTTAAAGTATATGCAGGATCCCACTTTGAAGGGAATAGAGAGTGTTCTCTTGGAAGAAGAGAAGAGAAGAAGCTGAAAGGTAGAGTCATTGAAGGGAAGAAGAGAAGAGAAGAAGCTGAAAGGTAGAGTCATTGAAGGTAATAGAGAGTGTTCTCTTGGAAGAAGAGAAGAAGAAGGTAATAGAGAGTGTTCTCTTGGAAGAAGAGAAGAAGCTGAAAGGTAGAGTCATTGATCTTGTCTCAAACCAGGCATACCTTGTTCAAAAGCAAAACTGCAAATCACTCCAATGTACACATTGTGGAAGGACAGGACACCTTGCCAAGAATTGCTACCATAAAGACAAGCCAAAGCGATTATGCACCAAATGTGGAAAGCCAGGTCACCTCGCCGACAAATGTTACACCAACCAGGCAAATATGATAAGCACTTCGAATGATTCCGCAGAAGCAATCCAAGCATGCAACAATGTTACTACCTCCTTTGATGCAGAGGTAGATGCAGAATGGGCTTTCTAAAGCCAACAATGTTTATGCCCTCTCTTACCCAAATGTTTATGTATGGACACCTCTAACCACCGATGATGTAGGTTATGTGTTTTTATGATGCTCACAATATCTCTTAGTAGGCCATGTAGCCCTCAAGGGGGGATTGATGGGGAGTTGGGTCTCCATGACCAACACATGATGACAGATGATGATGATGCCCATGGATATGATGATGATGATGCTATGATGATGATGGGTTATGGGAGAGGAATGTTTTTCATGTATGGGAGAGGAATGTTTTTCATGTCATGTCATTTTCTTTTCGCAATGTAGAAGCTATGCTCCCTATGAGCGATGCTAATTTCTTTTATGTACTGTAGAGCTATACTCCTTATGATCAAGGGAGGGCAATATACCATGCCATGATCAAGGGAGGGTATTGGAATATGTTGGAATTTATGATCAATGTCATGGTCTAAGGTTAAAGCACTCAATAAAATGTAAAAGGACCATGTAATGTGAAGAGAATCCAGGTGAATGTAAGGGTCAAACCCCACTTGAAGTAGGCGGCCTTGGATGCTCTTGATAAGATGTAAGCAATGATGTCATTCAAACATGTACTCTTTGGCTATAAAATGGTGGCCCTCCTAATGAGAAAAACACACGAATTTTATATGCTATGTAATGCTCCTTATTGTGCTGTCATTATGCTCTCTTAATCTTGGATTAAGTACTAGTTAATTACACTTTTGTTCATGTGACCACCATGGCTTATCTTGAACCACCATAGCTCTTCCATCACTCCATGAACTCATTAAGCTTTTATTATCACTCATTATGCTTTTCCCAACATACATGACTAGCTTAACACATAAAATTGTTTATCTAAGATAAGATCTATCAAAGATATGAATGAAAAAGAGAGAAATAGTTGGAGAAAAAAATGCTATAATATTGAGAGTCTAATAGATTCAATGAATACTGAGTATGTGGATTTTATCTAAGAGATAGGTAAGAAATGAAGAATCAAGTTAAGAGCTTATTATATCAAGAAGTTAAGATCTTAGATAAGCAAGTCATCAAGTCATTCATTTCAAGGTTACTTAAATAAATCTCAAGACAGACACATGGATTTTTATAGTTTTCTTGAAAGAAAAGCATATGACTCCTCAAGTTACTATATCAAGTACAATAATTGAATTAGAAAAACTATTTCTCAAGTTCTAATGATTGCGGATCTAACATGTTTTTTATTATCGACGATGATGATTTATTAAAAGGAAGAGAATGTAACATAACTTCGAGTTTAGCCAAGTTTTGATTAAACACAATCTTAAGTTTTGGATGCTACATATTTCAGTTATGAATTCTACTATGTTTTTAGTATTTTTTGAGCAGCAAAAATTCTAGGTGTTAAAAAATTTGGCATTAACAAGAGAACTGGAGATGAGGTAATGTGGATAAATGGGTGGTGGAGCCAAATAACTAGCTAAAAACGATTTCTATTAATGTGAGGAAGGTCCATGTGATCATGGGTTGTCATACCATGGGCCAAGCTTGTGCCCCCACCATGGTCCCTCCATTTAGAAATCTACATGGCAAGAGACGAGAATTAATGTAGGTTCTTGAGATATCAATGTGTATTGATGTGTCTACTACATGTAGAGCCCTTGTGTATATTACAAGTGTTGTGCATGGGCATGGGATTCGGACAAAATATAGGCCCATGTAGAAGCTTCTTCGTACAAAAACTCTAACACATTGCTTACTTTGACACTTATTTGTCTAATTTCTTTGACACTTACACAATGTTTAAGATAGGGAATTCATTGTTGGTGTAGTGAGGCTGGCTGATAAGGTGAGTGTGGATAAAGGTGAGTTGTCAATTTAGGACACCCAGTACAATGGCATGTACATTGATGAAGCCTGTTCGCAATTGAGGTAGTTACGATTGAGGTTGGGTTGTCAATTTAGGACACCTAATATGGCATGTATGTTGGTAAAAACTATGAGGGGTGGGTGACTTTTCGAACATGACTAAATGGATCTAGGCATTTCTTGAGCCACTTTTTGAAAAGTGGGTGCTACTTAACCCACCATTTTCTTGAAGCATGGTGATGGTAGAAAGAAGAAGTGAAGCATGATAGAGATTGCATAGCTTCAAGGTGAAATTTTGGATTATTAGACAATGCTAACTATGGGCAAAAGATGGGCCCATGTAGAAGCTCCTTTTCTGATGAGAACTCTAACACATTGCTTACTTCAACACTTATTTCTCTAGTTTCTGTGACACTTACACGTGGTTTAAGATAGGGAATTAATTGTTGGTGTAGCAAGGCTAGCCGATAAGGCGAGTGTGAATAAAGTTGAGTTGTCAATTTAGGACACCTAGTATGATGGCATGTACATTGATGAAGACTGCAAGGGATCGATAAGGTAGTTGTGATTGAGGCTGGGTTGTCAATTTAGGATGCCTAGTATAGCATGTACGTTGGTTAAAACTACGAGGGATGGGTGACTTAACCCATTTTCTTGAAGCATGGTGATGGCATAAAAAAGAAGTGATGCATTATAGAGTTCATAGCTTCAAGGTGAAACTTGGGATTGTTAGACAATGCCAACTATGGTGGCAGGCGACCTCTAGGGCATCTCTACCTCGCTGACTTTAGCATGGTTGGAGAATTATTTTACGCCTGGAGGGAGATTAGGAGTCTGGTTCTTTCTTGGGCTTTTGTTGGCTCTAGTGTTTCTTTCTTGGGCTTTTGTTGGCTCTAGTGTTTCTACTCGTCTAGGTTCTCTTCTCTCTTCTCTTCTTCGGGGAGGTTTTCATTCTCTCTCTCTCTCTCTCTCTCTCTCTCTCTCTCTCTCTCTCTCTCTCTCTCTCTCGCTTTCTCTTTCTCTCCTCTCCTTCTTTCTTTCTCCTCTAAATTAAGTTAATTAAAAAAGTAAATATTTTTTAAGGAGTGATAAAGTGGCGGTATGCATAAAAGTTGATTATTTTATTGTAAAAGTGTTACTTTTATCATATTGGATTTCATGTATAGAGGTATGCATAAAAGATATTCTTTTTATACTAAAAGTGTGATTTTCATCATAAATGGATTTTATGCATAACTTAGATGCATAAGATAAATTCTTTTATTCTAAAAGTGTAATTCCTACCAAATTGAATTTATGCATAAGAAGATGTATAAAAGATTGATTTTTAAATTCAAAGGGTCATTCTCATCTAAATTGAATTTATGCATAGGAAGATGCATAAAAGAATGGAATTTCAATTCAAAAGGGTTATTCTCATCCAAATTGAATTTATGCATAAGAAGATGCATAAAAGATGGATTTTTAATTCAAAAGTGTCAATTCTCATCTAAATTGAGTTTATGCATAGGAAGATGCATAAGAGATGGAATTTTAATTCAAAAGTGTCATTTTCATTTAAAATGAATTTATGCATAGGAAGATACATACAAGATTGATTTTTGAATGAGATGTGATAATATGTGATAAGTTGCGTATGGGAAGTGATAGGATGTGATAAGAGGTGTATGAGATGTGATAAGATGTGATAAGATGCATATGGAAAGTGATAGGATGTGATAAGAGGTATATGAGATGTGAAAAGATGTGATAAGATGTGTATGAGATGTGATAGGATATATGAGATGTGATAGAATGTGTTAAGATGAGTTAGGATGTGTTAAGATGTGTATGGGACGAGGTAGAGAGTGTATTTGATGGGATAAGATGTATATGGGATGTGTTAGGGCGAGAATGGATGTAGTATGGATGTATGGATGTATGTATGTATGTGGATGTGAATGTATGAATGAGGATGTGAAAATGGATGTATGTATGTAGATGTGGATGTATGGATGTGGATGTGAATGTAGATGTATGGATGTAGATTCGGATGTAGATGTATGTATGTGAATGTGGATGTATGAATGAGGATGTGAAAATAGATGTATGCATGTAGATGCGTATGTATGAATGTGAAATTGGATGTATGTATAATGTGGATGTATGAAATTGGATGTATGTATAATGTGGATGTATGTATAATGTGGATGTATGAATGAGGATGTGAAAATAGATGTATGCATGTAGATGCGTATGAATGAGGATGTGAAAATAGATGTATGCATGTAGATGCGTATGTATGAATGTGAAATTGGATGTATGATGTGGACGTACGAACATGGATATGTATGTAGAATAATGAATGTGAATGTGTATGTGAAATAATGTGTAGTCTATATGAGTGAATGGATGAGAATCACATTGAATGGAATAGGGAATAAGTAATGTGGTCCGAGAGTGGATAATGTGGAAAGACGAGAGTTCGTTATAGAAACTGTATTTTGTGACTGTTTGTAAATGACTGTTTTATGTCAAGAATGCTGGGGAAGCATTTTGACCGTCTTGAGGATTAAGGTCATGAAGATCGAACTGATAAAGTTGCAACTGTTTTGACGGAGAGTCAATGGAGGACGTCTCGCATAGCAAGGTCGGCCGAGGTCTTGACCAGCCTCGGTTCGATTTAAATGGTGAGCTTCCGGTACGGTGGATTAGGGACCAAGGAAGCGGCCTATGAGTGAAGCGCTAGGTCACCTGCGAGAAGGATCCTAGAGGGTGCTCAACATACGGTGCTCGGGTTCTAGGTCGCCGAAGATACCCACACGTGCGTCGAGGAAGATATTGGAACAAGGAGTAAGAGTTGTTTTTTGAAACCGGGCATGGATCTGGTTGATTGACCTTGCTGGTCCTCAATGGATGAGTCCATGGCTCTTTTATATGGATCTGTTGGTTGATCTTGCTGATCTTCCACGGAGATTCCATTCTGTTATATGAATATATTGCCAGTTACTATGAGCTAGGAACTATGGAAAAGGCCCCTGAGTGAACAGGTGGTGAGCGTTCTGGTTGCCAATGATGATATAAGTACACCGATGAATGAATGACGGGAAATAAGGATTCAACCAGAGACTTTGAGGATTATCATCAGTGACATAATGGTTTCATTAAAGGATTGTTTGAAAGTTAGTTGAGGCTGAGAAAAAGGCAATTTCATATTGGGTGTGTAAGTGGTATGACTAGTTTTATGTTTGCATGAACTTCCGGCTATGGAGCCTAGGAACTCTTTTCCCTGGTGCTCGGGACAAAACCTAACCAAATTCCTAATTGGATCCCATCACTACAGTGGTTGGGAGGTTGGCTAACCCATGGGACTGGATGGGGTTAGGCTGGACTCATGGATCCGTAAATCAAGATTTAATTTCTATTATTACGAGGAACTCTTTTCCCTGGTGCTCGGGACAAAACCTAACCAAATTCCTAATTGGATCCCATCACTACAGTGGTTGGGAGGTTGGCTAACCCATGGGACTGGATGGGGTTAGGCTGGACTGATGGATCCGTAAATCAAGATTTAATTTCTATTATTACGATAGATGAAGTAAATCCGGATAGTAATTATTCTATGGATAGGAATCAATGGCTGTGCCTCTTGATGGGGAAAAAAGCGTTGATCCCAATGATCCAAGTGCAAGTTTCTTCCTTGATCTGACCAAGTACCATTAGAGGTGCAGTCAGATCAGTTTGATCAGTAATGATCTTGACTACATTAGAGTAAAGAGAGACAGGGATCTCACAGTTGGTATCAAAGCCAATTGGTTAATAAAGATTAACTGAGAAGCCAAATATGTCAAAATTTTATCAAGAAGCACAAAAAGATTGTAATTGTGTGATATAATTCATACAATACGATATTCAAATTGAAATTCATAATTTGGTAATTGGGTCTTCAGATGGAAGTACCACAATTATATAGAATCCCTGACTTGCTTGAGGCCTAGACATGATGGTATTTACCTTATAGTTCCAAGTATTATGACGACCCGTATATACCGAGGGTATAACTATCTACAGCTCTTTATCGGCAGTATATACGAGTAAATCTAAGACTTGAAATTATAAGCATTAATGCTATCCAGATGATGATTTTGAATGTGGTTGATATGATTTTTAATTCTGTTTGAGAATTGATGAGTTGATTTGGATTCTGATTGAAAAATGATGATCCCTGAAAATTGGTTGAAATGTAATAAGCTGAGCGAAACCACAATGAGGATGAATGGGACGAGTCCATGTAATGATAAGTGATGATAATGATTTCAGCAAATCACTATGAGATTAGTGGATTGTGCTATCAAATTGCTACTGTCAATACTTGACTCAGTAGATCAAGTTAAGGGATGACAAATTGAGAACTTGCTTGACTGAAATTCCCGTGGAGGAATGTTCAGAAAGAAATTTGTTGGTCTAATGGACCATTATCGTGTTAAAGATATGGATGATATGATTTGAATGAATTGTTATTTAATGATGAGTTCTCTTTAAGGGATAATTATCCCCGTATTCTGTTGGGTTGACCAGAATATAAGGAACCCCAGAATAAATTGGATCTTAAGAAAAAGAGTTGTCCTCTACTTTGCGAGCTCGCATTTTTTTTAAAGTGGGGTAGAATGTAAGATTTCTCCCCCAGCCTTCGAGGTATACAAGAGTAAGAATCTTATAATTATTCCCTCTCTAAATAAAAGAAAGATTCTGTTTAAAAAGGGAAGACACTTTACCCAGAATACCTTCTCAGGAGCCCACCTATTTTAAGGATTCAGAACGATGAGTTCAGAAGTGAGAACCAGTGTTTTGGATGCCAAGGTTTTGGTCATCAGTTAAAAGACTGCCCGACTCCTACCATGAAAAGGGCACAGGGAAGTCTAGAACCCAAATTCAGAGACCAATTCCTTCATACCAATCTAATCAGGGTCCGTCTCTCGGACGAGATTGCTTAACTCCATTAACTAAGTTCCGACCCATTGATTAAGGTCGAGATAACCAGTCAAATGCTTGGCGACATAGAGCAACAGATGCAGGCAATTCATAAAGATATAAACGCTGCCCAAGATCGACAGAGACAATATACAGATAAGAAGAGGACAATCAGAGAATTCAAAGAAGCAGTTATAGTCTTCATTTGAATACGGACCAAAAGAATTTCTTTATCTCTAGGGGAGTATTTGTAGTTATCCCCCAGATATTGCAGACCAAAGAAAGTAGGTGACTTAGCCTACGAACTTCTTTTATCTCTTCATCTCAAAGTTCTTAATGCCTTCTATAGAAAAATGTGCCAAAACCAAATCATGGAAAGATGGTAAAACTTCAGTGGCAAGATACTGTTGGCTTCTAAGTTACGCTAGCTCCTTCCTTTATATAAGTCGTAACTTTTACTTGCCGCTCGCAGTAATCTTACTTCCATCGATCTCCTTTCTTCTTAATCTCCTTCATGGCTTGGCAACAAGAATTAGTTTTATCCATGATGATTTCTCACCTTCAAGACGCAAGCGAGTTTGTGAACGAAGAAGGATTTTATAGAACAGTATGAGCGCTCACTTTTTCCTCACTTAGGAACTTCTGTAGCTCAGACTAAATGGTGGACCTATCAAGATATAACTAGGGTAATACCCTGGGGTCAGCAGCACTTTCGTAACAATGTCCGCTTGGCCATGGTTATTGAAGCCTTGGGTTTGGGTCCCTGATACTACTGTGCCATGAGATCAAGACATCTTAGGTTTTCTGAGCGGGTCTTCTTACTCGCATGTTTTCTTCCTCATCAGAAGATATGCCTTTACCCCGTTTTTTGGCTTGCCTCTCAGAGGTCCTTTTGTTCAGAGGTTCTTTTGTTAGATCACCTCATACCACTGAGATAGGTGCGGCAATAACCAACAGAATTATTTCCATAGATGAGTTACCTTATACGTGCGCAGCTTGTGAGTGCTGCTTTTGATGGACGGGCTTATGGAAGTGTAAAGAGTTCTTCTATCTTTACTGTATATGTTCCAAGAATGAATAAAGTTGAAATCTTGTTCTTGTCTTGACCCTTACTCTCTTTGAGACTTTTTATTTGGTGGTTAATCTTAATTAAATCTTTCTCTAAGTCTCATGTTCGTGCATCTCGCGAAATTATCCCAAGTTTGCGAGATGAGGGCATCTCGCGTTTTTCAAGTGGGAGAGAATGTAAGATTCCTCCCTAGCCTCTCAAGATGTCCAGCATCTTCCCATGTAATCAATCCCCTCTTCAAAAATATAAAAGATCTTGTCTCTGCCTATTTTGACATAGACAGAGAAAATATTCTAGAGAGAGAATATTCAAATTTTGAATATTTTTAGATAGAAAAATTTCTCATATTATTAAAATAAGTTCCCCTAAAACAGAAATTCAAAAAGAAATTTCCAATGTGCAATTGGAATTTATTAGAAATGGGTATAAAGGACCTTAGCCTAAGGGTCTAGATTTTCAGAAATTTTTGGATTATGGTCCAATTAAGGTTCCTATGGGCCAATAGCATCAATCCATGTTTAGGGAGGAGATAAATCCAATTTGTAAAAGAAGATACCCAAAAATGAGTAAATGCTCACATAAGATGAAGAGTTGACTATGTACAAGGTTTATTAGTAAGAAACTATGAGTAATATCAAAAATATGAGATATTTTTGATATCCAAAATGCTCACATAAGATGAAGAGTTGACTATGTACAAGGTTTATTAGTAAGAAACTATGAGTAATATCAAAAATATGAGATATTTTTTATATCCAAAAATGAGTAAATGCTCACATAAGATGAAGAGTTGAAAATGTACAAGGTTTATTAGTAAAAAACTATGAGCAATATTAAAAATGAGATATTTTGGGTATAATAATTCTATTTTGACACAACCATTAAATAAGGTGCATATTTCACATGCTTGAATGAGTTTTAAACTAAAAAATAATGTGATATTTTTATCTCTCCTCTCTCTTGAATCAAACCAAATCAAAATGGAACCAAACCGAATCAAAAAGGAACCAAACTAGATCCAAATCTAGTCCAAATTCAACCAAACTGAATCTGGAAAATTCTAGAATTCAGTTAGCTTTGGTTAGAGCTTCCCTCTCGTATAAATAGAACATGAGTCCTTTGAAAAAAAGGAGAAGAATTTTACTATACTAGAGTTATGCTGAAATAATGCTAATTTCTACTATTCTCTAAAATTCTCTCCAAATTGAAGAAATTGGAGCTTCTCTCTTTCTTCAATCCCCATTGGTGGCTCCATCAACATACTTAACCAATTGATTGGTTGGGGGCCTCTACCGTGAACAAACAATCAAGCAAATTGTAAGGTAAATGGTGAATTTTGATCTTTTCTATAATTTCTCAATGCTTCTCTCTTCTCAACCCCTCTCAAGCTTGAGAAGCTTAATTGGAATGGTTTTTGAATGCTATTGAAGTTAATTGATGAATGGTAGTGAAGAATTACATAATTAGATGAGTGCTATTGAAGTTAATTGATTAATGATAGTAAAGATTTACATAAATTTCCATTTATGCTTAATTCTAATGGTTTTTATGTAATTTCTCTCTCTCACTCAAGAAATGGTCATACTCATGACCCATTCTCAATCCAAATGAAGCTTTTCATAAAGCTTTTCCTTAATCCAAGATTAATCTATGCTTGAGGCCGAATTAATGGCTTTTTTCTATGCTTTTAGTTTTATGTATTTCATGAATATTGATGATTCAATCCATTATTGGGTTAATGATCCAATTAGGGATCATTCTAATCATTCCCTTAATGATAAGCTTTATCCTTCAAAATAAATTGAGATTTATCAGTCATAGTAGCGGGGCTATGGCATAATTTTTTTAAAAATTATACATAAAATAATTTCATTCAAAGCATGAAAAGAGAACTTCCTACTATATTCTAGGAATTATCATCTAGATTATTTGAAAGAATTTTATTGTAATCATGGAGAAATTGATTTTTATGTTATGCATAATTGATGATTATTTTATTATAAAAGTGTTACTTTTATCATATTTGGATTTCATGCATAGAGGTATGCATTAAAGTTGATTATTTTATTATAAAAGTATTACTTTTATCATAATTAGATTTCATGCATAGAGGTATGCATAAAAATTGATTATTTTACTATAAAAGTATGACTTTTATCATATGTGGATTTCATGCATAGAGGTATGCATTAAAGTTGATTATTTTATTATAAAAGTATTACTTTTATCATAATTGGATTTCATGCATAGAGGTATGCATAAAAATTGATTATTTTATTATAAAAGTATGACTTTTATCATATGTGGATTTCATGCATAGAGGTATGCATAAAAGTTGATTATTTTATTATAAAAGTGTTACTTTTATCATAATTGGATTTCATGCATAGAGGTATGCATAAAAATTGATTATTTTATTATAAAAGTGTGACTTTTATCATATTTGGATTTCATGCATAGAGGTATGCATAAAAGTTGATTATTTTAGTATGCATAAAGGTTGATTATTTTATTATAAAAGTGTGACTTTTATCATATTTGAATTTCATGCATAGAGGTATGCATAAAAGTTGATTATTTTATTGTAAAAGTGTTACTTTTATCATATTGGATTTCATGTATAGAGGTATGCATAAAAGATATTCTTTTTATACTAAAAGTGTGATTTTCATCATAAATGGATTTTATGCATAACTTAGATGCATAAGATAAATTCTTTTATTCTAAAAGTGTAATTCCTACCAAATTGAATTTATGCATAAGAAGATGTATAAAAGATTGATTTTTAAATTCAAAGGGTCATTCTCATCCAAATTGAATTTATGCATAGGAAGATGCATAAAAGATGAATTTTTAAATCAAAAGGGTTATTCTCATCCAAATTGAATTTATGCATAGGAAGATGCATAAAAGATGAATTTTTAATTCAAAAGTGTCAATTCTCATCTAAATTGAGTTTATGCATAGGAAGATGCATAAGAGATGGAATTTTAATTCAAAAGTGTCATTTTCATTTAAAATGAATTTATGCATAGGAAGATGCATAAAAGATTGATTTTTAAATGAGATGTGATAATATGTGATAAGAAAGTGATAGGATGTGATAAGAGGTGTATGAGATGTGATAAGATGTGATAAGATACGTATGGAAAGTGATAGGATGTGATAAGAGGTGTATGAGATGTAAAAAGAAGTGAAAAGATGTAAAAAGAAGTGATAAGATGTGATAAGAGGTGTATGAGATGTAAAAAGAAGTGAAAAGATGTGTATGAGATGTGATAGGATATGATAAGAGGTGTATGAGATGTGATAGAATGTGTTAAGATGAGTTAAGATGTGTATGGGACGAGGTGGAGAGTGTATCTGATGGGATAAGATGTATATGGGATGTGTTAGGGCGAGAATGGATGTAGTATGTATGGATGTAGATACGGATGTATGTATGTATGTGGATGTGGATGTATGAATGAGGATGTGAAAATGGATGTATGTATGTAGATGTGGATGTATGGATGTGGATGTGAATGAAGATGTGGATGCGGATGTATGGATGTAGATTCGGATGTAGATGTATGTATGTGAATGTGGATGTATGAATGAGGATGTGAAAATAGATGTATGAATGTAGATGCGTATGTATGAATGTGAAATTGGATGTATGTATAATGTGGATGTATGAATGAGGATGTGAAAATAGATGTATGCATGTAGATGCGTATGTATGAATGTGAAATTGGATGTATGATGTGGACGTACGAACATGGATATGTATGTAGAATAATGAATGTGAATGTGTATGTGAAATAATGTGTAGTCTATATGAGTGAATGGATGAGAATGAGTACACATTGAATGGAATAGGGAATAAGTAATGTGGTCCGAGAGTGGATAATGTAGAAAGACGAGAGTTCGTTATAGAAACTGTATTTTGTGACTGTTTGTAAATGACTGTTTTATGTCAAGAATGCTGGGGAAGCATTTTGACCGTCTTGAGGATTAAGGTCATGAAGACCAAACTGATAAAGTTGCAACTGCTGATGACGGAGAGTCAATGGAGGACGTCTCGCGTAGCAAGGTCGGCCGAGGTCTTGACCAGCCTCGGTTCGATTTAAATGGTGAGCTTCCGGTACGATGGATTAGGGACCAAGGAAGCGGCCTATGAGTGAAGCGCTAGGTCACCTGCGAAGGATCCTAGAGGGTGCTCACCATACGGTGCTCGGGCTCTGGGTCGCCGAAGATACCCACACGTGCATCGAGGAAGATATTGGAACAAGGAGTAAGAGTTGTTTTTTGAAACCGGGCATGGATCTAGTTGATTGACCTTGCTGGTCCTCAATGGATGGATCTGTGGGTTGATCTTGCTGATCTTCCACGGAGATTCCATTCTGTTATATGAATATATTGCCAGTTACTATGAGCTAGGAACTATGGAAAAGGCCCCTGAGTGAACAGGTGGTGAGCATTCTGGTTGCCAATGATGCTATAAGTACACCGATGAATGAATGACGGGAAATAACGAGACTTTGAGGATTGTCATCAGTGACATAATGGTTTCATTAAAGGATTGTTTAGTTGAGGCTGAGAAAAAGGCAATTTCATATTGGGTGTGTAAGTGGCATGACTAGTTTTATGTTTGCATGAACTTCCGGCTAGGGAGCCTAGGAACTCTTTTCCCTGGTGCCCGGGACAAAACCTAACCAAATTCCTAATTGGATCCCATCACTACAGTGGTTGGGAGGTTGGCTAACCCATGGGACTGGTTGGGGTTAGGCTGGACTGATGGATCCGTAAATCGAGATTTAATTTCTATTATTACGATAGATGAAGTAAATCCGGATAGTAATTGTTCTATGGATAGGAATCAACGGCTGTGCCTCTTGATGGGGAAAAAAGCATTGATCCCAATGATCCAAGTGCAAGTTTCTTCCTTGATCTGACCAAGTACCATTAGAGGTGCAGTCGGATCAGTTTGATCAGTAATGATCTTGACTACATTAGAGTAAAGAGTTATCCTGGTGGAATCGCCCGTGCTTTCCGGGTAAAGAAAGTTTTTTCGGTTTCGGTTTTGGATAAACCAATGGATTAGTCTCTTGTCCGGATATCCGTGGGCGAGGCCCCGAGTGTGGGACCCCTGCCCCGCGCACGATGTGCTACTTCCGCTGCTAGTACCCCGAATCCGTTGCGCGGTGGAGACAGGGATCTCACACTCGGTGCATTCGAGGTGAGTGAGACACGATCTAGAGATCTTAGATGTTAACCTTCTTTTTGAAGCAATTGTTTTGTTTCAAACTTGGCATGTAAGTGTTTAAGTTCTACATGTCTCTCTTTTTTTTCTCTACATGTCTTAGTTATTATTTGTCTTTAAACAATCTTTATGTGCTATTTGTAGTATCACAAATATGGGGCATTTTGGTCACATGGACGTCATTTTTGAGTAGAATGAATAGACCAAAGAAGAGCAACCTTTGATTGTGGTGTCACAACACAATTTGTTCAAGAAAGTCGAGCAAGTGCAAGTGATGCTAACACAATTAGTGGAATGCTTGATTACTTTGGAACCATTCAAGACATATTAAAGGTTGGCTTTAGAAGTTTTGAGTTGTTTATCTTTGATGTGAAGTGGTTCAAGGTAATCACAAATGGGCCACATGCAACTATACATAGAGACAAGAGTGGCCTCATCCAAGTGGACTCCACAAAGGTATGGACCGATCAGCAAGATACTTTTAAGAGTGGCCTCATCCAAGTGGACTCCACAAAGGTATGGACCGATCAGCAAGATACTTTTGTGCACCCAGAGCATTGTGAGCAGGTTGTCTTTAAAGCGGATCCAAAAGATCCACGCTGGCTACTTGTGGTTCAAGCCCCCCCCCCCCCCCCCCCCGCAGTAAGCAAATTTGTGAAGAATTAGAGCTACAACAAGGTGATGTGGATTCACAGGGTGGTGGGGAGCAACAAGAGCAAGCCGATATCAACAATGAAGAGGAGCAAGCAAATGAAGAGGTGCAAACCAATGAAGCTTGAAAACCTGTTGAGGAAGAAGACATAGATGATGAGGACAGCCTTCATCAAGGGACTTTTAATGATGAGGATGCTGAAATGTACATAGAAATAGATCTCTTTGGGGCTATTGATCTTAATGAGGATGATAGAATAGATAATGATTTTTAAAATGATGTATCTTAATGATTATGCAAATAGTTATGACATATTTGTAATGATTTTATGACATTGAAGGTGCAAAGTGATATGGTTTACCATTGTTGTTTAGGGAAGTTAATGTTTATCATATGGTCCTTTCATTGTTTACCATTGTTAATGTTTACCGTCATAATCACTAATGCAGGTGAAAAGTGATATGGTTTACCATTGTTGTTTATCATTGTTAATGTTTGTCATATGGTTCTTTCATTGTTTACCATGTAATTTTCATTTCGCACAAGTTTGTCATATGGTTTTTTGTCCAATAGGCCATGGGTGATGACTCACCATCGCTCAACTACAGTCCTGATTTCTCATTTAACCCTACACCTCAGGGCATGAGTCCCGAGCAGTTATATGGTTTTTTCTCGTCCATGACTCCAGAGTAGAGAGCCATGGCTCAGACTTATTGGGGTTCTGGAGCAGGGACATCTACCTCACCATCTGGTTTCACGACGGCAATTCCCACACCTGTAGGTACGACAGCAATTCCCACACCTCATACCACACAGCCTTCCACTCCTCTTACAGCTCGATCTACCACCTCTTCACATAGACGTCCCTCACGTAGTAGGTCTTCAGAGTAGTGCCACAGATGCTGTGACACCACCACCACGTGAGCGTCGTCCTTCGCTCTCATCTATTGATAGCACACCCATGGGTTCACCTTCCACTCCTTGGGGTGCACATGACCATGACAACAACAAGATATACACAATTAGGGATGGGGCACCTATAATGAATAGTGCAAGGAAGACAATGAAGACACAAATTCGACAATTGTGCACTATACAGTTTCACAACTCTGTTATGACTTTATGGGATCAGCAAGATAAGGAGAAGAAAAATTACATAAATACAAAGATAAAGCAAGAGTTTCAGCCATTCGACCCTATGAATGTCATCTCTAATGAGTGGATACAATATACAGCTCGTATTTTGATGGGGCATCGTAGGTCAGAGGCGAGGGATGCATTTAGAGAGGGGAAAGAAAAACCTGTTTGGCTAGATGATAGGGAGTGGGAAGCCATAGCTCAGGAGCTCACAGAGACACCAGAGAGGTTTCAACAACAAAGAGAGGCGGCAAGGACGAGATTCCAAACAGTAGGGGCTTCTCATCTTGGGAGTGGTGGTTACGAAACCATGCGCCATGAATTCGTAAGTATTTGTAGCAATTTTGTTTATCTAAATGTATGTATGTGGGCTAAATGTTGATTTCTAAAATTTGTAATTGTTAATCGTTTATGTAGGAGTTGGCCACCATGAATCGCCCACCAAGTAGGCAATGAAACCAAATCTATTGTCTCAAATCACACATGTAGTTTAACCTTGAAGGATGAAATTTTATCCTCATATAAGGGCTTATGAGCAACATGTCATCAATGTATAAAATGATGACAAAAGCACCTAACAGGTGATTCCCCAATCATAGGAAAGTATCTATTAGACCTACACTCAGTTACTCTAGCATATGGGCCTTCTAACCTTAGAACAAGACACTATAAGGTATCACTTAAGGAAATCATACTAAGAATGGATTGTAGATCACATATCTTCTAACAGTGGATTCTAAAAAAGAAAAGGGTTCACAACTTGTATAACATACTTACTAAACCAAGCCATATCCTACGTGTTGACAATTGGGTTTATCCAAGTCCCATTGCTACCAACTACATGCAGGCTACCAACTACATGCAGGCTACCAACTACATGCAGGCTATTTATCCAAGTCCCATTGCTACCAACTACATGCAGGCTACCAACTACATGCAGGCTATTTCTACTAATAATTCTTTCCACATCATTGTCATGAAGCTCAAAGGTTTCTCAAGACAATATCACACGAAGAGACTAACTTTCCAACTTATTAAACTACTCTTAGCCCGATGGCTTGCACACTAAAAGGTACCAACTCATGCTTAAATGTGATAAATGGTTTGTGCTTACTAACAGCCTATCATGGTCTTGCAAGACAACATATCCTTGAAAAGTACTCTTCTACAGGTGATAAAGTGGTTTGAAGCTGCTTCCCCCCATCAGTCATAAATTATCCCTTGATTTGCCTATCCCGACTTGAGAAAGTGCACCTCAATCATGTATCAAACACCTAAGATAGATCCCTCATCAACGATAACCCATGGGCCCTCACTAAGTTTCTTACATAGCATCATACATTTAAATTCTGCATGAGTAGTGCTCTACTATACATGGTCACTTTAAATTGTTGTGACCAATCGACTTTAACAAAATCACTTCAAGAAAACAACATGAAGAGCACCAACACACCTCCCTCACAAATATAGTTAGTGGAACTAACAAAATCTAATGATTTTCCTTGAACATGCAACTATGGTGAAGGGTTAACAAACTGGCTCGTCATGTCACTTTTAAAGCTAGAAACATGATGGGAAGATATCATTTATCTTTTACTCAATATAATCAACTTTTTCAATTTCACACCATTTTCCAAGTCGGGTGTGTTGTGGAGAGACACACATAATAATCTAATTCAAGATGCTTGTGTTGGATAGGTAAGTATAAGAGTTAAATCATAATTTTCCTAGAGAAGGAGGAGAATATCATGTAAAAGTTTTCTCAAAGTTCTACACACTACATACATTCATTGTGACCAATACTTTGAACCTTGATATCAAAAGACCTCCCTATTCAACTACTTCTTGCACCATCACTTGACGTTCTATTTTGTAATGCATATAAGTAGGTAGGTGCTTTCACTCGGTGGGTTCATCTCAAAAAATGTTACTGTACCACGTGAGTTCAGCAAGAGGGGTTTTTTAATTAGATACATTGAGAAAAAATAACAGAATTACATTAACAGGAGGGGTTTTTTAATTCAACTTTAGAAAAAAATCCGTTAGCTCATAAGTAAAGAGGGGTTGTTTTATTGGGGAAAAATTTTTTAGTTAAGGGGTTTTTTAAATACCTCTTGAACGCACGTGATACCAAGGGTTTTCTAGTAGTGCACCCCCCGAGTGCTTTCACCATTCAAGAACATGACGAACTAACCACCCTTACTTCTTTTTTCCCATGTACATGCATTCACACTGAGATCTGTACCCCCAAATTTGATTGTCCCCCACCATCACACACCATTGACTAGCCTTGCCAACAACAAACAATGTTTTGTACCTTTGCTATCAAATAACTCTCCAACACAATTCCTCACAAAGCCTTTCCGAACCAAAAATAGCTCCCTAGGTTCAAGGACGGGACCTAGAATTAGGAGGGAGTAGAACCGGGAGGGGGTATACTCGGTCAAGGTTAACACGCACCGCCAACATACACACACCTACATATTCGACAAAATTGAGTTAGCATACCCCCCAAGAGGGGGTTATGTTAACTCTAGATTAACACATACCACCAACATGCACACACTTGCATCTATGATAAGCTTAATGGAAGCGTGCATAGGGGTCACAAGTGGAGATGAGCCATCTACAATTACCCAAGAGTATGCACAAGTAGTGGAGGGTCACTAAAGGATGTACACACATAATGGGGAGACTGCCTAAAAGATCCTTATCCACCCTCACTTACGTGTTCTCCCTGCTTTAGCAGGAACTGGTAACTTGTTTCAATCATTGTATTTCCTACATAATTGTACTTAATGATGTACTTAAGGGATGACCGAGCCAAGTGAAAGAGCCGACAATCAACCAATGTGTGCTTTGACTAGCCTAGAAAAGGCTATTAAAACTGTATGCTCATGTTAGAGATAAGGTGTGTGTATAGCAAATGCTCTCATGTTAGAGATAAGGTGTGCGTGTAGCAAACCCTAGCACTGTAGCAAACCCTCTGATGTTAGAGATATAAGGTGTGTGTGTAGCAAACCCTCTCATGTTAGAGATAAGGTGTGTTTGTAGAAAACCATAGCGCTAGTTAGGGCTGGCTCACTTGCTAATAAAAGAGTAAACTCTCTCTCAATATTATGTGAGAGGAGAAAGGCATTGTGTAAGTCTTAATTTTATCTAAAGCACTTGATAAGAGTTTTTCTACATAGCTCTCTCTCTCTCCACCTTATCCTTATTCTCTTGCTTCCGTTGCACTCACTCTCATCTTCTCACATGGTATCATCGCGAGTAAGCATGTGTTCCTAAGGAATGTAATTGTGTTTTTGAGTCTTGTTGTGTGGGCGTGAGGCTTGAATGTCCCTCGATACAAGTTCTAAAACAATAGCTCTGTATAATTCATAAGCATTCGTCAGCCCCTTGGTAGTCAACAAGGAGTCCCTTTTCTGCCAAGAGGCCCAGATCTCACATGACACTCTCTACGTGGCGGCCCAAGATTCGACTTCCAATAGCTGCTATAGAGTACTCTCGAGTTGCAAACATTGTTGTAAGTGACTCGAAAGCCCTCTACTCTCGGTGGTAACCTTAGCTCTCTACAGTGTGCCACAACTATACTTCTTTAGTTCTGCGAGTTCCATAATTGGCTATACCCCATCCAGTTGCATTGCAATAACCTTAGTGATGGCTAGCAAGTGGCAACCCTATCAAGTGAAGGATGGGAGCAGCCCGAGAAGGATAGGTGGCGAGTAGTCTCCATCTAGGCGGCGTGTTCTCCAAGTGGCGGCCGCCCGCAAGCTTGTCGACTGTTATGCAGCCATTTTTTTCTTCTTCTTACAATTTCCAAGGTAAATTCATTTTAAATATTAAGACCTATTCACCAGCATTAGCTCTCTCTTGTATTGAGGCATTCATTTCTTATAAGGGATCCACACAATTCTCTCTTCTCGTTTGTAAGGCAAGTAGTAAGACCTTTCCTAACTCTCAAATCATTTTCATGTCAAAGGATACACATGCCATCGACAAGTTTAATGGAGAAGGGTTTCACACGTGACAAGTCCAAGTACGGTATGCTCTCATGGGCAAGGGTTTGTGGCCTTTTGTGGAAAGCGAGAAGGCAGTGAATTTCGATGATCCTGAAGTTGTGGAAGATGATGAAAGAGATCAGTCTATCATTGCTCTAAATATGGACAAAAAGCTCATCCATCATGTGGCCATCGTGAAGACTGTGAAGGAAATGTGGGATGGGATGGAAAAGTTGTATGGAGAAAAGGGTAGTCACTCCCGTATCCCTCTCAAGGTGAAAATGTTTAGCCTTGAAATGAAGAGTGGAGAATCCCTTCGAGGCTTCATAAGAAACATGAAGAGCATAATGGGATAGCTTGTGAGAATTGATGTAAGAACCAAAGAGGAGGACTTCGTAGTGGTTCTTCTCAAGGGAATGCCCAATGATTTCTCCAACCTCATCACCACCCTAAAGCACCTTCCCAACCTTACCTTCGACGTTATCGAGGTAGATCTCCTCAAAGAAGATCAATGACTACGCATGGAGGATCTAGATTGGCTTCTTCTCCTATATAGGGTGAGGCTCTTGTCATCATGAAGAATAAATTTAAATGCTCTTATTGTAACAAGAAAGGGCATGTTGTTGATAAGTGCTTCAAAAGGTATCCCCATATGCTCAAATCTAGTAAGTGTGGAGAGCAAGGGCACACTACTTCAAGGTGTCCACACCATGCTTCTAAAAAAGAGATAGAGAACTTTGTATCCAATACCTCTACTTTGAATGATAGACTCCTATGATAAAGGAGTTTTGTCATAAGCACAGATTGTAACTCACAAGCCAATTATTGTACCAGCTTATGTTATAAAGGCTTTCCAATTTTTGGTATATGAGTATGTCCAATGCCTCCCCATGTTCCCATGTGGCCATGTCCCATGGTTAGCATTGAGAGAGGGTGTTAAAATTGTATGCTCATGTTAGAGATAATGTGTGTGTAGAAAACCCTCTCATGCTAGATTTAAGGTGTGTGTGGGTAGAAAACCCTATCTCTAAAATTGTATGCTCAGGTTCGATAAGGTGTGTGTGTAGCAAATCCTCTCATGTTAGAGGAGGTGTGTGTGTAGCAAACCCTCTCATGCTAGATTTAAGGTGTGTGTGTGTAGAAAACCCTATCTCTAAAATTGTATGCTCACGTTCGATAAGGTGTGTGTGTAGCAAATCCTCTCATGTTAGAGGAGATCAGGTGTGTGTGTGTGTGTAGCAAACCCTCTCATGTTAGAGGAGATCAGGTGTGTGTGTGTGTGTGTAGCAAACCCTAGTGCTAGTTACGGCTCCCTTGCTATAAAAGGGTCAACTCTCTCTCAATATTTTGTGAGAGGAGAAAGGAATTTTGTAAGTCTTAATTTTACCTAAAGCATTTGATAAGCTTTTTGCTACATCTCTCTCTCTCCCTCTCTCTCTCCACCTTATCCTTATGCTCCTGCTTCTATTGCACTCACTCTCAGCATTTGATAAGATTTTTTCTACATTGCTCTCTCTCCACCTTATCCTTATCCTCTTGCTTCCATTGCACCCACTCTCAACGTCTCACAAAGGTTCGACAATAAGTGGGCACAAAATAAGTTGTTGGGTGTGGACACGCCCAAACTTAAAACTCCCTTGTATATAAGTGAATTTCTCTAATGAGAAAGAGGCATTCCCTTGAGTTTTACTTAAGAGTGTGCTCTTGCTCCTTGTTCTCTAGATATCTACCCTATTATCTACCCTTGTTCTCTAGCTCTCTAGCTATCTACCCTATTATCTTGCCCTTTTAGTAGTGCTTATATACTAGTGAGAGTGTGTGAGTGAGTGAGAGAGAGAGAGAGAGAGAGAGAGAGAGAGAGAGAGAGGGCTATTGTCATTTTGTGGTGGAGCATGGTCTTGCAACACTAGTTGGGAGTTCCAAGCTCTATGTGGACAAATCTTGTTTTGATGAATGGAAGGCAATTTTTCTCAAGTGCTAGCTATCATCTTTGTGTGGTTACCTCTCTACAAGATGGCAGGTTCCCAATAACACGTGAAAGGTAATCTCTTTTTACTAGGGAGTGTGGTGGGTTCAGCTTTCCATTCATATGTTGGTGTCCCTAGTAGGCTTCATTTCTCTCAAGATTGATCAACATGATCACTATAACCATTGGTACCTCCAAAGAGGAGTAGTAATAAGATTAGGGCTACCTGAAGATGCCTTTAAGGCTACTAGTCATTCCGGGATTGGTAATTCCTAAATCTCTCTTACTCTAAATCATTTAAAAGGAAATAGAAAAGGAATTGAGGTCTAGTGCTAAAGCACAAGAGTAAATTACTAGACTTGGGAGGAAATGAAAGAGGCAAGACTAAGTGATAGAGCTAAAATGCAAGGATGGAGTAGGTAGGACATAAGAATGCATAAACAAGGAGGCTTTATCATTCATTTCTTCCAAGTTCTCTTTTCTCTCATTTGAAGAGGAGAGGAGGGATACTTTTGTAGATGGAGAATCACTCTCTCTCAACTTCTTATAAATTACAAAAATAGAAATATTAAGCCTCTATAACATAAGGTCAGATGCCACTATGAATTGTCCTTCTTGGCTACTTTTTACATGTGTCTCCTTGATTTTTTAAATTTAAAAAACCTTTACTTGGGGGATAACATCTAGCCCACATTGATCCCCCATAAAGGTCCCTTATGTACAGATGTTAAAACCTTCTTTAGTCCGCATAGTATTTCTAGAAATATTCTATTATAATGCATCATTCCTCACTGCTCTCCACATCCCTTGGATTCAACATTACACGTAGACCTTTCATAATAAAGTGTGCATGCCATCCCCCACCCATTGTTACTAACACTTTAATAGAGCTAAAAAATATAGTTCCAATGAGTATACTAGATCACATGAATGATATAGTGCCAAGTGTGTCCATATGAGTACATTGCATCACATCAACATTAGATAAAGCTCCAAACTAGTGCAACAACAAAATTTATATGGCTAATAAGAGCATCTTTCCCCTTAGTGTGAAGGTTTTTTGCATTCATCTATGTACTCCCACACACCTATGGTATTACCACCATACCAAGCATCACACACCTATCACTTGTTGCTACTTCCTTGGAAAGAGCTATAACATCTTCATCCATCTGGGCCCCATTAAGTACAACAACATCTTCATCCATCTGGGCCCCATTAAGTACAACAACATGGTCTCAACAAATTCTTGTACTAATGACATCACTGACTTATGTGCATCCTCACCCAAAAAACAAAATTTGGTATTAGAAGAAAATAAATTTTTCATACCACACTGACATCAACATGTACTTGCTCACCAAGGTAGCTAGAGCCTTGCCAAGATTTCTCATAATCACACAAAACTATAAAATAATTTAAGACCTCATCCAAGACTATATCATCAAGATCAAACTCAGCCAGAGAGTCTATAGTATCCTTTGACCCAAGAGAAAAACAAACATGCACTGCATTTTGACATTATCCATTATTCAATACACTCTCAATGAATTTCCTTTAACAACCATGAGGCTCTCCATATCTAGGGCTTTCCTGTCTAGAAGTGACTCATAAAGAACCATCTTTGCTAGCCATGCAAGAGACTCCAAAAAGCATGGTCTCATCTCCTATAATGTTATCTTCCTTGTTAAAGAAGCCTAAACTAATTAGGTCCAACATTGGAGGGAAATTCTCATCTGTTTTCTCCTCTTTTGGGTTTTCACCACGTGCATTCTTAACTGTCCACACCAATATTGAAATGTACAAGCTTTCTCATGAGCAGAAAAAACTTTAAAATCATTTAAGACTACATTCAAGACTACATTCAAGACCACATAATCATTTAAGACTACATTCAAGACCACATAATCATTTAAGACTACATTCAAGACCACATAATCAAGAACAAACTCATCCAAAGAGATTACATTGTCCTCTCACCCACCAAGAGAAAAACAAACATGCACTCCTTCAATCATGATCCATTGTCTAGTACACTTAAGGAATTTCCTTCCACAACTTTGAGGTTCTCCATCTCTGAGTTTGTTTTCTTTGCTTCAATGGTGCCACCTCTACCTCTAGCCTTCTGATGTGTTCATCATTTGCATCCAAATGATCCTTCATGCTTGCATTGGTGTTGTCGAGATCCCTCTACAAAGCTTCCAAACTGAATGTTTAGCCTTGCCATGGTACCCTTGACAAAGGCTCATTTGCATCCAAATGAACCTTCATGCTTGCACTGGTGTTGTCGAGATCCCTTTACAAAGTTTTCAAACTGAATCTTCAGCCTTGCCATGGCACCCTTGGCCTTGTTCGGCTCAATGTTGATCTTTTGGTTGTTTTCCTCCATTTTGCTTTAGGTACACATTTGCCTTGTTCAAGTGACTATAGGGTGTCAACTCTGTGTATTTCTTTAGAAAGAGTGTCATAGTCTTGGGTGAGGGAGTTCAAAAGTTGTTCATACTTTACTTCAAGAGAGTTCTTTAAGACTTGAAGCTATTGATTCTCCAATTCTAGCTTATTGATTGTAGTTTGGGCTTCCTAGAGCTATACTTCATATTAGTCAATTTTGGAAGTGTGGCCTTGCAAAACTTGAGAGTGCTAAAGATGAATAAGCCTATGGGAACTTTTCGGCTCTAAAGTGGAGGGTGTTGTTGTGGATTCCTCTGCCTCCTCTCTTAAGACCTTCTTTTCCTCTTTGTCAAGCATCTTAAATTGGCCAGAACATTGAGATGAGATCATCACTCTATCTTCTTCTCTAATTTCTTCTCACTTTTTCTCCTTAGCCTTTTGGGTATTATCGATGGGCTATGGTTTAACTTCCTCTTTCTTTGTGTCCTCCCCCTTCTTATTTGTGTTGGCCTCTTACGTGTGTGTGTCTGTGTTTGTGTCTATATTTAAGCATGATTTTTCCAACATGTGGCCTACTCATTGGTGGCCACCAAATTTTCTCCTCTTTGGTCACTTTGATTCTTGCTAGATATGAATTTCTCTTTTTTAGCTAGGCTTCTCCTCATCTTAGAAGGGGTATTACAGAGGTTTTTTTCCTCCTTTTTTGGAGTGAAATCTATCAGCCTTTATAATTAAGGGGTCAACCTCTTTGTGGCCTTTATGGCATGATAAAGGATTCTCGTTAATAGAGGTGAAATTCCAAGGTATATCTCCTTAGGGTTCTTCAACTTGCATACCCTCACTATCTCATAATGAATGAACCCCTAAAAGTTTTATTTGCCTACTAAGGGTTTTGGCATTTCAAAGACTTGTTAAATCTAGTCATTATGCTTAAACATTCTTGCGTTGTCTTATATGTTTTGTAGAATGTCAAATATACATAATATAGTCTATAGGGAATCAGCAACTATGGCAATATGATCTCGCTACAGTAGGGCTTCTATTGAGTGTTCTTGAAGCACTCACTTTTTTTGTATGCTTAAATATTCTTGCGTTGTCTTATATGTTTTGTAGAATGTCAAATATACATAATATAGTCTATAGGGAATCAGCAACTATGGCAATATGATCTCGCTACAGTAGGGCTTCTTGAAGTATGCTTAAACATTCTTGCGTTGTCTTATATAGTTTGTAGAATGTCAAATATACATAATATAGTCTATAGGGAATCAGCAACTATGGCAATATGATCTCGCTACAGTAGGGCTTCTATTGAGTGTTCTTGAAGCACTCACTCTTTTTGGCCAAGGTGGTGATTTTTTTCTCCAAGACCTTTGTTCAATGTTGGCAGATTATTTTACCAAATCACATCTATTGTTTTCTTGATGATAAGCTGTTTTTCTACTTCATTCTTAAATGAGTTGATGGCCACACACTCTATCTTCTAGTTATAGGTTGCATATGCAACCTTTTTGGAGGTCCATGACCCATGGTCGTAACTCTATGATATGTAGCATTTTTATTTTGTCAAAATCTTGCCTTTTCTACTCAAGTGCTAGTTTCTTGCTCTCTAGTGTGGGAGCATAGCATACACAATTGAGCTGGTTGATCTAGGTGCGGGGATCCCAAAAGTGGAATCTAAGGATTCTTCCCACCCACCGCTTGTAATCTCTCTTTATCTATGTAGGTTTCTTTGGTTTCACTAAGGTCCACGATGGTGCAAGGTTTTTAGATGGGTTCTTGGGCCTTCTTTTTCCCCTTGGGATGTGGGCTAGATCTAAAGGCCATACTCTGGGGATTTACAATCCTTAACCAATACAATGTATGGCTTTTTTCTTCCTTTTTGGAGTGAAAGCTATCAGCCTTTATAATTAAGGGGTCAACCTCTTTGTGGCCTTTATGGCATGAGAAAGGATTCTGGTTAATAGAGGTGAAACTCCAAGGTATGTCTCCTTAGGGTTCTTCAACTTCCATACCCTCACTATCTCATAATGAATGAATTGCCTACTAAGGGTTCTGGCATTTCAATTTTGTGTTGGTTCAAATTGTGAAGATTGTCATGGTGGTGATTTTTGACAAATTTTTTTTAAGGCTTCTTCGTTGAATACTAGTGTTGCATAAGTTGTAGGTATGTTGATGATGTGATGGTTTAGAGATGCTCTTTAATAGGCTTTAAGATGAACAATTATTTTCTTTATATGTATTGTTAATGAACATCTCTTTTCAATGCTTCAATGAATGGCGAACTGCACCCATGAGAGCTTGATAATGGTGGTTTTATTGTTCTTCAAAAATAAGCATTGCATGTTATGGAAAGAGGGATGAATGCATGAAATATTGAGTGGAAAGATCAATCACCTGCTTGATCCCATGCATATCTTCAAGAATGTGGCATCTACCATTTGGGACGGGCACGAGATTCCGTAGGCATAAGGGAGGATCTACGTACCACAGGGAGGATGCGTGAAGCTTGGCCACAAGAGAGACCAAATGGGCGTGTTTTTTTACCTCGTGCACGGTGGAGGTTATCAAAGCTAGAGATGGTCGCCGGTGAAGCATGCTATTACTACAATTTGTACTTCCACTGGATGCATGAGGTGTTTGAAGGGGGCCTTTACAAAGAGCAAGAAAAGAGGTGTAGAGCAATTATATGGCTTGAAATCTCATGATTGGCACAAGATGCTCCAAGTAAGTATTTTATGTGCATAATATATTTTTCCTTTCAAATTTGTGAGTGAATTAGAAGCAAACTAATCAACCATTCTTCGTGTGTTTAGTTCATACTACCTACTAGCATTTCTCGTAGTGCATCGAAGGACGTGAAAGATTGGGTGCTTAATAGTGATGTGATGAAAAGATGGGTGACAAGATACGAGGATGCGAAGGCAAGAAGACAAGAAAGGATCCTCTTTCGTACACACCACGGATCTCATGTGCCACACCCTCAGTATCTAAGAGCACTTCCAAAGGATATTCATGTGGATTGGCTACTTGACGAAATGGAGAAAGCAGAGAAAGACGAGGGGATGCATATCACAATGGAAGAATGGGAGTATGCTAGGGGATGGGAGTATGCTAGGGGGGATGCATGAGCAAGGTCGGTATATAGAATGTTATGCATAAGTTAGGAGTTTTCAATAATTTAGATTGCTTATTTAATTGATTTTGTCTTGGTGGTGTAGTGCACTATGTTCAATGCTATATGGTGTCAGGGCAAGCATTTTCCAACACAACGGATTGATGATAAGAGAAACACACAAGATTGCAGCGTCATTTGCTAGCTTGAGCCATGGATGATTATTGCGGCATAATCCAAGATATTCTTAAGCTTGACTTTCGACGCTTCTTTGTGTATGTTTTGGATGTAAAGTGGTTTAAGGACGTGGTGGAAAGAGGCCCTAATGCAACAATCAAACGCCATGCAAGTGGCTTTGTAACTATCGACTCCACAAAGTTTTGGCAAAGTAAGAAGGACACATTAGTACTACCGCAACAATGTGAACATGTATTGTACACACATATAAAAGTACTGACTTTTAAATATTTGATACCTTTGATGCAAGGAAAATAACATGATTGTATTTGTGTTTGAATTAGGTTGTCTATCAACCAATGGTGGATAATAACAGATGGTGGCATGTCATACCTATTATGCCACGTTCCAAAGTGATGTATAGTACATTTACGAATATGGAGCATATGGAGGATGATCATGGCCATGGAGGTGATGATGATCGTGATACGAGAGAGGAGGATGATCATGAGATAGGAGATACAGATATTGAGGCCATTACCCACCGTGAGGACGAGCCTACCATTGGTGATGCTGATTTGGATGAGCACATGAGTAGCACAAGTAGTAGTGGGTTGAATGTATTTGTAGATCTAAACACTTGTTTGGATTTTGAAGTAGATAGTTTGGCACAAGGGTTGATCTCATTGAGGATGAGATTGAACCATAGCCCAACCATAGCCCATCATTGATATTGGCTAAACTATTTTACATATTGTCTCATTCTCCTCACCTCACTTATATTTTTGTATATGTGGGTTTGCAAAAAAGCATTGATGTTTTTGTTAAAATTATGTGCTTTGGTAATCATGGACAATTTTTGGAAAGCAGTGATGTACATTTACCAGCCTAAACCAAAATCTCACTTTTTGTACTCGTTTAAATATGCATCTAATTCTCAGTGTAGACGCCCTAATACACGCGTAAATAGACGCGCTAATACACGCATAAATAGACGCGCTGTTAGACGCAGTGTTAGATTCTTAGTGTAGATGCCCTAATAGACGCGTCAATACACGCGCGAATATACGCGCTATTAGACACGCTGTTAGACGCGCCCGTAATTTCTCTATTCAAGCAACGCCTATAGATGCGCTCGTTATTTTGCGCGTCTATCAAGCGCGTCTATAGTTGCTTTGTGTTGTTGTGCTACCACTACAACACATCGGGAGCACAACAACATTTTTAGGAGCGTTTTTGGAAGGAAAATATCGAAGGTTTTGAACGATGCAAAGTAGCGATTTGTCGCTCCTCCGTAGCATTTTTGCGCTACTGAATAGCAATTTTTGGAGTGAAATTTCGCTGCTCAGCACTGCATATAGCACTGAAAAAATGTTTCTATACTGTAAAAATATCTCGCTTTTTGCCGCTTCTTTTGCCGCCCCATAGTTTTTATCTTTTGAATACAATAAACTTGTACTATGAGTTTTTCTGTAGGTTTATGTCTTATCTATCACTTCTATCTCTGTTATCCTATTCTTCTCAAGCTCAAGCAAGGTATGTCTACTCTTTTTCTTTATCTCCTATGCAAACAAGCTTTCTTGTGAGTATTTCCTTTCTCTTTTCTCTCTTTTCTCTCTTTTCAGTTTTTCTTTTCTTCTTTTTCCCTTCTTATTGAAGCTTAACCATTACGAGTATTTTTCCTTCTTCTTTTCCCTAATTAAGAGATCTTCGTTAAAGCTTCATATGGTAAGAGATCTTGATTTTCTTAGTAATTTTTTTCTCAACTTGGTATAATTTTGTAGGTTTTCTCAACACATACAAGCCTCACAAGACATCTCTTTCTAGTATGTTTCTTCTTTCATGCTTTTACATGTTTATAGGGTTTGTAAGTTTTAGGGCTTTTAAGATTACGGTTTGTAATTTAATTTAATTTTTCTTAATTTGGTTTGATTTTATAGGTTTTTAACACATACAAGCCTCACAAGGTAAGAGATCTCTTTCTTGTATGTTTCTTCTCTTATGCTTTTACATGTTATAGGGTCTGTAAGTTTAGGTTTTTAAGATTAGGGTTTATTATTTTTTCCATGCTCTATGCATAGCCTTTAGAGAGCTATGCTTCTCTCAAGAGATGACCATATGCCTTAGCCTCATACATGAGACTTATGCATTAGCCATATGCATAAGACTAGATGCATAAGCTTCATGCATGAGCCTTATGCATAAACTTTATGCATGAAACTTGTGAATAAGCAACATGCTGGTAGCTTCCAATGCATCCCGGTAGCTATAACCATGTGCATGTGTTAGCCTTATGCATGTCTGTAGCTATAGCCATATTGAAAGATCCTTCCACGCAATGAATTCTGGGGTGCTAGGAGTAGAAGTAGCACTTCTTGCACAGGGCAGAACCTCTCATTCGGGGCCTTGTCCACGGATATCCGGACAAGAGACTAATCCCTCAGCTCTTCCAAAACCAAACCCAGAAAAACTTCCCTCGCCCACTAGCAGACATAGGCGATTCCTCCAGTATATTTTTATTCTAACGTAGTCAAGGGCCTTAACTAACCAAACTGATCTGACCGAACCCGTAAGTCACATGGTTAGATCAACGAAGAGACTTGCACTTGGAACATAGAGACCAAAACTTTTTTCCTCATCAAGAGACACAATCGTTGATTCTTTTCCATAGAACAAAAACTATCCAGGATTTACTTCATCTATCGTCGTAACATAACAGAATTGAGTCTCATTTTAGGGATCCATCAGTCAAAACCCCATCCAGTCCCATGGGTTACCTAACCGCCCAACCACTGTATTGACAAGATCCATTTAGAAATTTAGTTATGTTTTGCCCCGGGTACCAGGGAAAAGAGTTCCCAGGCCCCCTAGCCGACGCTTCAAGCAAACTTCAAGATAGTCACACCACTTACACACCCAATATGAAATTGCGTGTTTCAAAGATTCAGTTGTCTTTAAAACAATCTTTTAATGAGACCATAGTATCACTGATCATAATCCTCCAAAATATCCAACTTGAATTATAATTTCTAATCATTCCTTCATCGGTGTGCCTATGGCATCATTGGCAACCAGAACGCTCACCACCTGTTCACTGAGTGGCCTTTTTAATAGTTCCTAGCTCATATCACTGATCATAATCCTCCAAAATATCCAACTTGAATTATAATTTCTAATCATTCCTTCATCGGTGTGTCTATGGCATCATTAGCAACCAGAACGCTCACCACCTGTTCACTGAGTGGCCTTTTTAATAGTTCCTAGCTCATAGTACCCGAAAATATAATCACATAAGAAAATCCAGATGGACTCTCCATTGAAGATCAACAAGATCAACCAATAGATCCATATAAAAGAGCCATGGACTCATCCGTTGAGGACCAGCAAGGCCAATCAACCAGATCCATGCCCGTATTCAAAAAACAACTCTAACACCTTGTTCCATTTTTCTCCTCGATACACGCGTGGGTATCTTCGACGACCCAGAGCCCGAGTACCGTATGGTTAGCACCCTCTAGGCTCCTCCTTCGCAGGTCACCTAGCACTTCAATCATAGGCCGCTTCCTTGGTCTCTCATCCACCATATCGGAATCTCACCATTTAAATCAAATCGAGGCTGGTCAAGACCTCGGCCAACCTTGCTACGCGAGATGTCTTCCATTCTCTCCGTCAGCTGTCACTTAGGTATCCACGACCTCATTTACAAGATGGTCAAAATGCTTCCCCAGCATTCTTGACATAAAATAGTCATTTAAAAATGGGCCATAAATACAGTTTCTAAAACAAACTCTCATCTTTCCACATTGTTCCACATCATTTCTCGTTATTCCACATTCTTGTACATCAATTTACATCGCTTATTACACATCCAATCCACATCACATCAATCACATCATATTACATCTCATCACATCTATCATCATCACATCTCATCCATTCACATCATATTACATCTCATCATCTATCATCATCACATCTCATCCATTCACATCTACCCATATCCACATCACATCTCATCCATTCACATCTACCCATATCCACATCACATCACATCTCATTCATTCACATCTACCCATATCCACATCACATCACATCTCATTCATTCACATCTACCCATATCCACATCACATCACATCTCATCACGTGCATCGGAGAAGATATTTGAATCAAGGAGCAAGAGTTGTTTTTTGAATTTAGGCATGGATCAAGGAGCAAGAGTTGTTTTTTGAATTTAGGCATGGATCTAGTTGATTGACCTTGCTGGTCCTCAAAACGGATGAGTCCATGGCTCTGGTGGTTTATCTTGTTGATCTTCAATGCAGATTCCTCAATGGAGATTCTATTTTGATTTTCATAAGTGAATATATTGCCGGGTACTATGAGCTAGGAACTATTGAAAAGGCCCCTGAGTGGATAGGTGGTGAGCGTTCTGGTTGCCAATGATGCCATAGGTACATCGATGAAGGAAAAATTAGAAATTAGAATTCAATCGTATATTTTGGAGGATTATGATCAGTGAGACTATAGTTTTATTATAAGATTGTTTTAAAGATAGCTAAATCTGTGAAAAAGGCAATTTCATATTGGGTGTGTAAGTGGTGTGACTAGTTTTAAGTTTCCATGAATATCCGACTAGGGGGCGTGGAAACTCTTTTCCGTGGTACCCAGGACAAAACCTAACCAAATTCTTAAATGGATCCCATCACTACAGTGGGCAGTTGGCTAACCCACAGGACTGGGCTGGACTAATGGATCCCTAAAATGAGACTCAATTCTGTTATGGTACGATAGATGAAGTAAATCCCGGATAAAAATTGTTCTATGGAAAAGAATCAACGGCTATGCCTCTCAATGAGGAAAAAAGCGTTCGTCTCTATGATCCAAGTGCAAGTCTTTTCCTTGATCTCACTATGGGACTTACAGGTTCGGTCAGATCAGTTCAGTTAGTTAAGGCTCTTGACTACGTTCGAGTAAAAATACCGGAGGAATCGCCCGTGCTTTCCAGGCGAGGGAAGTTTTTTCGGATTCGATTTTGGAAGAACCGAGAGATTAGTCTCTTATCCCGATATACATGGGGGAGGCCCCTGCCCCGTGCAAGAAGTGCTACTTCCGCTGCTAGCACCCTAGAATTCGTTGCATTGAGGGGACAGGGATCTTTCAAAAAGGATGTGATGTGATGTAAATGGATGAGAATGAGATGTGATGTGAATGGATGAGAATGAGATGTGATGTGATAGATGTGCATGTGAATGAATGGATGGATGTGGATAGATGTGCATGTGAATGAATGGATGGATGTGGATAGATGTGAATGTGAATGAATGGATAGATGTGCATGTGAATGAATGGATGGATGTGAATGTGAATGAATGGATGGATGTGGATGAATGTGATGAGATGTGAATGGATGTGATGAGATGTGGATGAATGTGATGAGATGTGAATGGATGTGATGAGATGTGGATAGATGTGGACGTGATGTAATGTGGACGGAATGAATGTGATGTGATATGGATGGAATAAATGTGATGTGATAAGGATAGATGTGGATGGAATATATCTGATGTGATGTGGATGCAATGAATGTGAATGGGTGTGATGAGATATGGATAGATGTGAATGGGTGTGATGGATGTGAATGGGTGTGATGAGATATGGATAGATGTGGATGTGATGTAATGTGGATGGAATGAATGAGATGTGATGTGGATAGATGTGGATGGAATGAATGTGATGTGATGGATGGAATGAATGTGATGTGATAAGGATAGATGTGGATGGAATATATGTGATGTGATGTGGATACAATGAATGTGATGGATGTGAATGGGTGTGATGAGATGTGATGTGATGTGAATATGATATGATGAGATGTAAATGAATGTGAATGTGATGTGATGAGACGTGAATGGATGAGATGTGATGTGGATGGATGTGATGTGAATATGATATGATGAGATGTAAATGAATGTGAATGTGATGTGATGAGACGTGAATGAATGAGATGTGATGTGATGAGACGTGGATGGATGTGATGTGATGAGATGTGGATCTGAGTGAATATAAATGGATGTGATGTAATGTGAATGGATGGATGAGATGTAAGGTGGATGAATGTGATGTGATGTGATGTGGATCGGGGTAGATGTGAATGTGGGTATCTTCGGCGACCCCCAAAGCCCGAGCACCGTATGGTCAGCACCCTCTAGGATCCTTCTCGCAGGTCACCTAGCGCTTCACTCATAGGCCGCTTCCTTGGTCCCTCATCAACCCGAATTGGAAGCTCACCATTTAAATCAAACCGAGGTTGGTCAAGACCTCAGCCGCGACCTTGCTATGCGAGACGTCCTCCATTGATGCTCCGTCAGCTGTTGCAACTTTATTAGTTAGGTCTCCACCACGACCTCATTCACAAGACGGTCAAAATGCTTCCCCAGCATTCTTGACATAAAACAGTCATTTAAAAACAGGTCATAAATACAGTTTCTATAACGAACTCTTGTCTTTCCACATTGTTCCACATCAATCCACATAATTTAATCCACATCCATTTCATATGTATTCCCATTCTCATCCAATCACATCATTTTCATCTCATCACATCGTTCCTCATTTATCCTCACATCAGATCTCATCCACTCGCATCTACCCATATCCACATCTCATCACATCACATTCATTCACATCTTATCCATTCACATCACATCTCATTCATTCACATCTATCTCGTTTCACATCACATCACATCACATTCATTCACATCACATATCATCCATTCATTCACATCACATATCATCCATTCACATCTATCCTAATTTACATCATATCCATTTCACATCACATCTTATTCATGCACATCTATCCCATTTCACATCACATCGACACATTCATTCACATCACATATCATCCATTCACATCTATCCCAATTTACATCACATCCATTTCACATCACATCTCATTCATTCACATCCCGATTCACATGACATGACATCTCATTCATTCACATCACCATCCCATCATATACATTCTATCCACATAACATCACAACACATCTATCCACATCATATCTCATTCATACACATCTCATCTCATTCATCCACATCACATCTCATTCATCCACATCTCATCTCATTCATCCACATCCATCCAATCGTTCACTTGTACGACTACCCACGTATATCCATACATTCATATCTATTTCTTCACATCCGCATATATTCTTGTCACATCAAATCTCTTTACATCACATCACATTCTTTCACATATATCCATACATTCATATCTATCACTTCACATCCGCATATATTCTTGTCACATCAAATCTCTTTACATCACATCACATTCTTTCACATATACATCCACATCACATTCTTTCACATATACATCCACATCCATTCTTTCACATACATCCACATCCATTCTTCACATACACATTCACATCCATTCTTCACATATACATTCACATCCATTCTTCACATACACATCCACATCCATTTTCATCACATAAACATCCACATCCATCTATCCATTCATATCTATCTGATTCACATCACATCTCATCCTATTTATTCACCTCACAACTCATCCTATTTATTCACCTCACAACTCATCACATCTATTCACATCTATTTACATCACATCTATTCACATCACATCCCATCCATCCATTCATTCACATCTATTTGATTCACATCACATCTCATCACATCTCATCACATCTATTCACCTTACATTTCATCACATCTATTCATGAATTTAAACATAGAATTTAAGAGAATTCTAATTTTGATATAAAAATTCTTAATGCATCTATTTATGCATAAAATCAAATTTAATAGGAATAACACTTTTATAATAAACACATCCCATCCATCCATTCATTCACATCTATTTGATTCACATCACATCTCATCACATCTATTCACCTCACATTTCATCACATCTATTCATGAATTTAAACATAGAATTTAAGAGAATTCTAATTTTGATATAAAAGTTCTTTATGCATCTATTTATGCATAAAATCAAATTTAATAGGAATAATAATTTTAAAATACAAAGAATTTCTTTATGCATAAAAATCAAATTTTATAAGAATAACGCTTTTAAAATAAAAAAATTCCTTTATGCATCTTTCTATGCATAAAAATCAAATTTAATAAGAATAACGCTTTTAAAATTAAAAAAAACCTTTATGCATCTTTCTATGCATAAAAATCAAATTTAATAAGAATAACGCTTTTAAAATAAAAAAATTCCTTTATGCATCTTTCTATGCATAAAAATCAAATTTAATAAGAATAACACTTTTATAATAAAAAAATTTTCTTTATGCATCTTGCTATGCATAGAAATTAATTTTAGTAAGAATAACACTTTTATAATAAAAAAATCTCCTTTATGCATCTTTCTATGCATAGAAATCAATTTTAATAACTTTAAAGAATAAAACTTTTGTAATAAAACAAATTCGTTTATGCATCTTTCTATGCATAGAAATCAAATTTAATAAGAGTAACACTTTTATAATTAAAAATAATTCTTTATGCATCTTTCTATGCATAAAAATCAAATTTAATAAGAGTAACACTTTTGTAATATAAAAAAATCCTTTATACATCTTTCAATGCATAGAAATCAAATTTAATAATGAATATCAGTGATATCCATGCATATTCTTAGGTGAATATGTACATGGAGTAATTAAAATATTTCTTTTAGATGCAAAAATGGTAGGAATTACTGTTTTGGAATAACATAAAAACAAACTTTCTTTTTCACAAAATTCTGGAAAATTTTGCCATAACCTCCTTTGTATGCTGACCATTTCTCTTTTTGTCTTTCTTTCTTCACTTAATTTAATCAACCCAATTGAGAATTATAGAACTCTAATCTATACAATTTTCTAAATTCAAGAGTGTAAACAATAAGAAGAGTTTAATTAATCACTTAGTTAATCTTTCTAGGATTGAGAAAGGTTGAAATGTAAAGAAGAGAAGGGGGTGGCCTTTTTATCAAAGGCATAACATTTTAATTTAATTCAAACATTTGCAAAACATAAAAAATAAGAAAACCATAGATTTTTCATTAAAAATTCGTAAACAAAGTAAGAAAGTTAAGAAAACCATAGTAATTAATCACTTAGTTAATATTTCTAGGATTGAGAAAGGTTGGAATGTAAAGAAGAGAAGGGGGTGGCCTTTTTATCAAAGGCATAACATTTGAATTTAATTCAAACATTTGCAAAACATAAAAATTAAGAAAACCATAGATTTTTCATTAAAAAATCGTAAACAAAGTAAGAAAATTAGCTTACGTGGAGGCTGTAAGCTCTCCTTTGGCTTGAGGGATTGAGGGTTCTACTCTTGTTTTGAAGTAAGAGTGGCCACCAATTCACTTTGGAGAAAAAACAATTGAATTATTAAAAAAATCAATATAGATGGCTCAAGACAAGAGTAGAGTAACAGTGAATAAATACCATTAAGCTTTTACAAAGGGAGAGGCTTCTATTTATAGAAAAAAGTGAGCCTCTAACCAAGCAAACTAATTCTAAAATTTTTCAAATCAGTTTGGTCAAATTTTGACCATTTTTGGAGGGTCAGTTCAGTTTACTTTTTGGATCTAGTTTTGAAATAGGAGAGAGGAGAGATGAAAATATCTCATTTTATTGATTAAAAATTGGAGGTAATGATGATAAGAAGGCACCTACTTCATGAGGGGAGATCCCCACACTGAGGTGTTAAAATTCAGTTTTTTAATTCTTTTCTTTGGTCCTTAGTCCACTCTTCATCTTATGTGAGCATTTACTCATTTTTGGAGGGGGGTTCTTTTATTCTTCAATTTATCTCCTCCCTACACTTGGATTGATCCTATTGGCCCATATGAACCTTAATTGGACCATAATCTTTTTTTTTTGAAAATCTGGACCCTTAGGCTAAGGTCCTTTATACCTATTTTTTCAAATAATTCTAATTGCACATTGAAAAGTTCTTTTTGAATTTCAGTTTGAGGGGAAACCATTTTAGACACTAGAAGGATTTTTATATCCAAAAATATCTCAATTTTAAATTACCTCCCTCTAGACATTTTCTCTCTCCAATCCAAAATAGGGTAAAACAGGATCTTTCTTTTATTTGAGAGAGGGGAATAAATATACAATCAGAAGGAAAGGTTCTTACACCTATACACCTCAAAAGCTGGAGAGAGGAATCTTACACTTTCACATATCATCACATCTTATTCACATCCACATCTATTTACATCTCATCCACATCCACTCACATCTTATCACATCGCATTCACATTCATTCACATTTAGTACCGTTTTCTACTTTCGATACTGATGGGACTTTTCTAAGTTTCTGCTAATTGCTTGGCCTAGTTAAAGGTAATTTTTCTTGATGGATATTTTCATATTCTTTCTCAAATTTCTCAAGTGAAATATATTCAATATTCTTCTTTTTGAGTAAAAGATTCATGGGATTTACAAAAATCAATTCTACCCATATTTTCCAATAAAATTAATAATGCTCAAAATTTCACTTTTGATAAATACTCATAATTTGAATTATGCCAAAAATTCCTCTTTTACCATTTAATTTCTTGGATCTCAATTATCATGGGAATTTCTCTTTTTGCATAAAATAAATTTACCAAAATTTACTCTTTTCTCATAATCAATTAATTATGCATAATTACAAAAAAAATTATTTCTCTTGAATATGATGAAAATAATTCTTTTTGCATAGGATGTCCAATCCTAGAATATTGTAGGAAGCCCTCTTTTAGCAATATACATAAAAATAAGATATGTATTGTTATCAAAAATTTTAACCATAGCTTTGCTCTACTATTACTGATAATTCTTAAATTTTTCTAAAGAATAAAAGCTTGTAATGGAAATATGATAGTAGTTCCTCTTTTCTCCTTTCCCAAATTAATAGGATAATCTATTTATGATTTAGAATCAATCAAAGTAGTTTTTAACTACTTATAAATAATCTAAAAGAAATAACCATTATTTTGTTAACACAAAATCATAAAAATACCATTTTCTTAATCTCTATCTTATCAAGCCTAGATTTTAGCTTTGAATTATGAGACTATCATTGAGAAGCATCTTTTTTCAAGAGCTTTAGCCATGAAGATTTCTATTCTTTTAGAGAGAGAGATATACTTAAAGAAAGTATTACAAATAAGCATAAAGATTAACTTTCTCTTAAATAAGCATTAAGACTTTAACGGAAAGCTTGATTTGAATTAAAACAATTATTTAGAAAGGTTGAGAGGGGTTGAGAAGAAGAAAGTCATTGAGATAAATTGAAAAAAACCATAAAAACTAATTTTACCTCCAAGTTTGACTTGATTCTCTATTAGAAGTGAATCCCCCAACCAATCAATTGGTCCACCAAGAGGAGAAGAGCAACTCCAAGAATTGTTGTAGAGAGAGAGAGCTCCAAGCTCCCAAGAGAGAAAAATTTAAGGGATAATAGAAAATATGATTATTTTAATATAATACTGGCATAGTATAAATCCAATATATTTACAAAAGACTAAGGGTCTATTTATAGGTGAGGGAGGCCACTAACCAAGTCCAAATGGGTTCTAGAATTTTCGAGGTTCAGCTTGACTCAATTTGGACAAGATTTGGAGTAGTTTGGCTCCCTTTTTGATTTGGTTTGATCCAGGAGAGAGGAAAGATAAAAAAATCACAATTTTTTTGAATTAAAAACCCTTCCACACATGTAAAAAAGTAACCTACCTCAAGAGTCCCCTCTCCTACCAAGGTGTCAAAAATGCATCATTATTCTAAAATATCTCATTTTTTTAGTAATATCTCATAATTGTTAACTAATAAACCTTGTACTCAGTAAACTATTCATCTTATGTGAGCATTTACTCATTTTTGGGTATTTTATTTTATTCGTCTGGATTTATCTCATCCCAACACTTGGATTAATCCAATTGGCCCCCATTGGAACTTTAATTGGACCATAATCCAAATTTTTTTGACAATGTAGACCCTTAGGCTAAGGTCCCTTATACACATTTTTAAATAATTCCTAATGCACCTTGGAAAGTTCATTTTGAACTTCTGCTTCAAGGGAATCCATTTTAGACACTAGGAGGATTTTTATATCCAAAGATATCTCAATATTGGATTATCTCTCTCTAGGCCAATACAGGGTAAAACAAGATCTTTCTTCTATTTCAGAGAGGGGAATAATTTCAAGAACAGGAGGGGAGGTTCTTACACCTTTACACCTCAAAATTTGGAGGGAGGAATCTTACACATATGCATGTATTAGCTTTCTGCATTAGCCCCAGTAGTAGCTATAGCCATATGCATGTGTTAGCCTTATGCATGCCAGTAGCTATAGCCATATACATGTCGATAGCTATACCCATATGCATGTGTTAGACTTGTGCATGCCGATAGCTATACCCATATGCATGTGTTAGACTTGTGTATGCGGGTAGCTATAGCCTTATACATTAGCCATATGCATAAGCCTCATGCATTGGAGTATGCATAAGAGTTTTAAGTATTTATGTTTCTTCTTGGATAGATGGCAAATAACTTGTGGCGTGATGTAACATGTGAAGGAGGAGTCGATTTTCCAATAATTTTTGTAAGTATATATTAGCTCCAAACGGTATCTTATATTTTAATTAAAGAAGGTTATTTTCCAATGCATGCCGGTAGCTTCCAATGCATGTGCCGATAGCTTCCAATGCACATGCTAGTATCTATAGCCATATGCATGCATTAACCTTATGCATGCTGGTAGTTTCCAATGTTATCCTGACTATACCAAGCTCGTGAGTTGGATTTAATTAAGGCATGATATTGCAGGAAAAAGTTTACCTCATGAAAATATAAGGTTTCATGTCGTGAAAAATAATGTGTTAACACCGTGAAAGTTTGTAAAATGGTTCACGCCGTGAAGAATTCTGAAATAGTTCACATCGTGAACGATTTTATGCACTTTCTTGATTCTTGATTTTGTCAGACCTCGTGGCGCTAGAGGTGTCAGGATAAGGCTACCTATTTTTGGCAAGGTAATCCCGTGAATTGTGGCGTTAATCACCGCACTGATGTCAGGAGCGGTTCACAACGTGAAGTTACAAAAAACGGTTCACGTCGTGAACATTTTCTTTCGGTTTCACATGCAAACTTCCCGCGTCGACTATTATGATTCTGGGTGCAAAATACTTATCCAACAGTTCCCAAAATGAATGTGCCATGTCCAGGGAGTGGAATACAAGCTCAAGGCACAGTCAATGGCTCCTTATTTTTTAGATTTTTGTTAATTTTAAGAAAATAAGAAAAAACAAAACACCAACATGCTTATTCACGTTGATGCTTCCAATGATGCAAATATCAAAATTAACTAGAAAAAAGAGTGAATCTCTATTCTAAGACCACTCCACCACACATATACACAACAAACACAACCAATTTCACACGATTTTTTAACTTCCACACAAATCTTATCCATTCATTTCCTACACAATGCACTACCAGAATGCAAAGGCAATCATGAATCTTATGCAATGGGACCTGAAACTCTAAGAGGAAGGAAGAAACAAAGGTGTTTCCCTGGCAGCGACATCAAAACTATTCTGGACTACCACACCTCCAAGAGGGAACTCAATGCATTCACCTAAAGGATGAGCAATAGAACACAATTGTCATAGGGCACTTACCAATGTTTCAAACTTGATTCCCTTGAGGCCTCCAAGCTTACTTGTTAAGCGCCAAACCTTAGAGCTCCACCTCCACGCTATCACCATAGAGTCGCTCACTTTGTCGCATAAGGCAATCACTCTCTCTCACTCTCCCACACAAGCATGAATCATACAAGCATAGACGAGGCACAAATGCTAGAATGCTCTCTCTCAATATCTCTCAAGACACAAAGAAGAGCTCTCAATAGCACAAAGGGGGATTGTGTCTTTTCATGAGAAAATGCCTTATATACATTTGGCCCTTATTCACACTTAGGTGTCCAAAACTTACTTAACTTACTTAACTAGGCTTAGGGTGGCCAATATCTCATAATGTACAACTTTTATAGTGCCGTTTCATGACACTTATTAATGTCCTCAATTGCAGGAGCATACTTGTTAATCCAAAATGGGATTAAGATAGTGATATGTGGACTTTGGCTAATAATAGCTCAAGGTAAGTTTTCCCACTTTAGGACATATATATATAACTAACCTGTGGATATAGGCTAATAATGGGCTGGGTTAATTTTTTCCTCTTTAGGAGGTTTTTTCTCCCAAGTGTATGTATGCGCTCTTATGAGTGTGTGTGCAAGTGACCTTGTCATGTCACTTCACTTGTTCTTCACTTAATCTCATCAATCTACTTTTGCCTTTTGTGATTCTATGTATATCTCCTTGCTTGTTGCATGTTTGTGTGTGTTGCTACATTAATCTCCATTCTAACAATTGGTATCAGGGGAGGTTCTCTGGATTCTCACCCTCTTGTTATCGTCTCATCGAGTTTCTCTTCTGATTATCTTAGATTGAGTTGTCCTCTTAGGTGGAGAAGGTCTATGTAAACTTCATTTTAGCGCATTTTGGAGCATTTCGAGCACATTTCGGGGCTCGTTTGCATGCTTTAAAGTTTTGGCATGCAAGAGGAATGTCTGTTTGAACTATTTTGTTTTCATAGTAAAAGTAGCATTTCGTGTGTATAGATAGGGTCCTTATCATCTTTGAGCTCATTTTCAATAGCTTTAATAGTATTGTCAAGATTAATATCGATTTTTATATTTCTGCTAAGTATCATTTGCATAGTGTATTTAGATATGGTCGTCATCATCTTTGAGCTCATTTTTAGTAGCTTCAACAGCATTGTCAACATTATTATCAATTTTTACATGTTTGCTAAGTATCATTTCTATACTCTACATTTTTACATGTTTGCTAAAAGTATCATTTCTATACTCTACATTTTATAATTTTCCGTACTCTACATTCTATAATGTTTCATACGTATATACACTTTGCAGGTTTCCATCGTCCACCATCAGTGATCTACTCTTAGCCATATTGATTGCTTTTAGTGGGTGAGTATATCGGTTGTATTCTCTGGGCTTTAACAATACTTGCAAGTAGTTGGGATAATTGCATTTTGTGCGAGAGATTAGTTATTTGTAGGATGAATGGTAGGAAGTGACGTATTTGATATGCTTCCTATACTAAAGGATAAGCTTGATGGAATCAACTATTTGTTATGGTTTTATATTATGCGCCATTTAAAACTTACTGGCATTGAGGAATGCCCTGTCTCCCTAGCACAAGAGCATAGTACATGTTCTATGGATGGTGATACGAGTTCTAATGTAACTATTGCATCTGCCCCTTTACATCTCCCACAATAGAATAAGCTATGTGGGATGGCATGGATGCACATGCACATGCACTAGTGTCACTTTCAGTGAAAAGGAGAATTATTCCATATATTCTCTCATGTAAAACTATGAAGCATGCTTGGGATGCATTTGTTTCTATGCTTACTTGGTGCATAACAAGGCATGAGTGTCTTACTTGCATAGCCAGTTAGAGTTTAAGAATATGAATGAGGTATATTTAATGGATGAGTTACTCAATAAGGATTAAAGATCTCAGGGAGCACCTGGCATGTATTGATGAAGCCTATCTGGACAGTTCTTTGGTGTGTTCTCACAGCTGCACTGAATTCATACTAGGGTTTTTCATCTACACTTTGGCTTGATGAAGGGTAACCCAATTCTCCCACTTTTGATGCTTTGATTGCAGTTCTCTTATAAAAGTGAAATGTCAAAAGAAATGAATCAGTGCATGTGGAAGATCAAGCATTTGTTGCCAATTAAAAAAAGTAAAGGATAAGATTTTTCTTAAGGCGGCTATAAGCCAAAGAAAGAATCAACCTAGTCTTTTGGAAAGCATACCAAGAAGGGGAGTAATGTGCCTAATAAAAAAATAAAAAGGCCACAATGTTATCGAAAGCCGCGCCATTAATGAATGTAGAAAAAAGCTTGAGAAGGAGAAGAAGAAAGAGTCATGCATGCATCTCTGTGGGCTGATGTATTAGCACTTAGGCTTGCTGAAAAGAAGGAGTCAGCAAGCTATTGTCAAAAGCCAGGCCATTACATCAATGAATGTAAAAAAAAGCTTAAGAAAGAAAGAAGAAAGAGTCGTGCATGCCTATGTGGCTAATGTATTAGCACCAAGACTTGTTGAAAAGAAGGAGTCAACAAACTATACATAGGATGATTGGCCATTCATTATGCACTTCATTTATGATCCTTCCATCCATGATGCAAGGAACTTTTTGTTAGTCTCTGCTATTGCTAGGGTAGGCCAAGGGGGCAAATTTTGTTGATGAACAGGTATATAATTCATGACGAAAAAAATGTTTACGAGACAGGTGTATAATTCATGATATCGAAGCGATGTAGATCTCATGTGGTATATCTGATACTTTAAGCCAGGGGTTTTATAGGCTGGATAGGTATGAGATATTGGCACATAATTTGTATTTAATTACTACCACATGTGCTATGAGTAACACAGTGTTATGGGAATATATTTTAAGCCCTCCTAAAAATATTATTCTACCCTCTTAGATAATTCGGGGATGCTTGGATTATCTTTGTGCCGCCAAGCCAAATTATGTTAATATCATGGGTGATGCCATTAAAAATATTAATACATTTGGTGGATATTGACTTGTGTTTGGGGTCTCTAATGTTTGTTTCAAGTGGTTTGTATGGAGGGGTGATTCCTAGGTTACATACGCCTGCTGGCAAACATGTGTGTGGCTATGGTTTGTATACTTATGGAATATTTGTTTCACCAATTTATTATTGGTTATTTTATAGGTGAAGAGGATTCTAAAGAATGAGGAGGAATTGTATAAATTTATTACTTGGCACACCATTTTTGTAAACAAGCTTTGTATATACATGTGCTAGCTTGTGTACATTTTGATTTATTTGGAAAGCCTTAGTTTATCAAGCATAGAATTGATCTTTAATATTTTTGTAAAGCATGATATGCATTAAACCCTAGCTTCAATTTATGGGAACTCTATTTTTGAACATAAGAGAGTGTCGTGTAAATCACCTTTTTATATTTTTGGAGGCTATGGCCTAATTTGGAATAAAGTATCTTGTAAATACTCATGTATGGGGGACATAGGCCATACACACATGAGGGGGGATGATTGCATTCAATCTTGGAGTCGTGCTTTATGAGATAAGTATTTTATTTGTTTTCTCTCAGTTACTAAATATGTTGAGCGTGTGGTATTTGATGAATTATTTGAATTAAATCAAGTCTTGCAAAGTTTCATTTAAATTCTATCTTCCTAGAAAACTAGATCCGTGAAAGTGGTATCTGAACTAGATTTCGGAAGATAGAGACAAGAATTGAAAGCTTAAAAGCTTAATTAAAGGTTTTTGAAGAGTTGCATCTATTATCCAAGGGGTATAGACCAAAGGATAAAGGGGGTGGCAAACCACTCTATTATCCACAAGGGGTATAGACCAAAGGATAAAGGGGGTGGCAAACCACTCTAAGAAAACCATGAAACCACCTTCTTCTTCAAAAGTGATTTTTCCAAATTCATATCCTCACATTCATCCAACCATAGGGATTATGAAGGAGGAATTCGCCCCATAATCCAGTTGCTGAACCAATGCAAGTTAGCAAGAATCTTATAATGGATGGTGCATAATCTCCCATAAATAAATTTTGGAGAGAGAAGGTTTAATCGCTTTCTGTTGGCTTAATTTTCTTTTGGGAATTAAAAAAGAAAAAGCTCCAAAAAAAATTCTTCTCCTTCTTCTTCTCTGCAACACGGGTGGAAGTGCTACTTCCATTCCTCTCTCTCTCTTCTTTCCAGAACATCAAATAGACGACAATTGGGAAGAGCCTTTCTGTGCATAAAGGTTTTCAAAGAGAAGAAGAAGAGCTTGCATAAAGGGGAAATTCAGGATTAATTCAAAAAGTTTTGATTTTATTTGTGAGATTGCAAAAAAATAAAAATAATAAAAGATCCAACTCTTTTTTTTGAAATATTGGAAGCCTCTTGCTATTAAATTTTTGCCATCAAAGAAGTATTATCTTTTTTACAAAAATCTTGGAGGACAGTATCTAAGCCAAGTATTGGATGACAAATTCAAGAGCTAAGTCTCCCATCTTTATTTATTTGCATTATCAAATTGCAATGGCTACTTTACCTACACCGCCCACAATGTAAGAACAAATCTTAGTCCTTCAAGAGCAAATTACCTATGAGCAAGAACTCCGATGCAAATTACCTATGAGCAAGAACTCCGATGCAAATTAGAGCGTCAAGTGAAGCGTTCCAACAAAAACATGATTCTTCCAACTCTTCCGGGGAGGAAAGTGATCATGTTAGACGCATTATTAAACCTACCTTGTGTCCTCAAAATTCTTGGAAAGAATCACGAATCAGTCGAAAGAAAGACTTTCCAAAATTATGATTGAAAAAAGGATGCTCGAGTTCTTATTGCATGGATTAGCCAGCTGGATGACTATTTCTTTGGCAAAAAGTTCTCAGAAAAGGATAAAATTAGATGTGCATGTAATCACTTGATCAAAAGTGTTGCCTTATGGTGGAATGTGATTAAACCAGGTGAACATAGACCTTCAACATGGAAAGAGTTCCAAAAACTCTTAAACATTTTCTACCATCTCAGTATAAAGCTAAAGCACGTCAACGATGGGACACTCTACACCAGATTGAGAAAGAGAATGTCCAAGCTTATATTGACAAATTTTGGGATATTCTTTTACAAGTTCAAGTAATTGAAAAAGTCAAGGAAAAAGATACACGTAGGAAATTCATTGATGGACTTAAGTCTAGGTACCATTAGAGAGCTGACATTAATATGTTTCATCCACATGACCTTAGTTCTGCTATGGACCTCACCTTAAATTCAGAATGTAAAATGCCTTTATTTAGAGATTTCAGGATCCAGGATAATTTTTTTACAAAATCTACTATATATTCTTTCCCTTCTAGTACTTTTGATAAAATCCAGGATGTCGGGGGGTAACTATAAGAAAACCCTCTGTATCACGTGCATTCAAGGCCTATTATAAAAATCCCTTATTTGTGAATTTTTCATAAATAAAACATACCCTTTTTCTATTCAACCTATGAATACCCCCTTTATATGGTACCCTTATGTATGTAAAAAATGTGTCAAAAATAGATTTTAAAAAGCCCTTCTGTTGAAACCACGTGCTACACTTACATATTTATGAGTGACCCCTCGAGTCCACGATTCAAAAGGGTAAAAATGTGACTAAAGGAGATGCTCGGAAGGATAACAACAACAAACCTTCAAATGGTCAACCAAAGAATTGAATCTTCAGATGTTACAAATGTCACAAGGACGCCTAGTGCAAGATTGCCTTGACAAAAAGAAGAATTCCACATCGATGGGTCGACTCAATGTTATTGAAGAAGACAATGAAGATTCTTTCAAGAGCAAGAGGGTAACTTTGATTTTGACTATTTGGATGAAGGTAAGTTTTCAATTCATGCTTTATTGAGAATTCAAGGGAAAATAAAAGGAAATCAATTTCTATATTGCATGATGATGATCGCTCACATGATTTCATTTCTGAAAAAGCATTGAAAGCACTTAACCTAGATACATCGTACTCTAGTAACAAAGTAAAAGCTGCATTTCAAGGTACTAAGTACAACTACACAAAAGAGGTTAAAGATTTAGAATTACAAATGGGTTCACTAAAAGAAAAAAGAGCATTCCTAGTGGTGCCTTTGCAAGGTGTGGATGTCATCTTTAGGTATTCCATGAAGACATGAGCATAATCCCTAGATTGACTATGAAACCCATACCATGTGGTTAATAAAAGGTGACCAAGAAATTTATCTTTAATGTCAGACCAAAGGTGAATTAGGTCCATTCTTGACTCATACTCAAGCAAAAAGAGTTGTACAGAAAAAGATGAAGATATTTTTTATTTTTGTCAACTAGCTTACTGCTTAAGATGACTGCAAATCAAATGTGTCTCATGACCCTTTTATCTCTAAGTTCTCTAATTGCTTTACAGAAGATTTACCACCTAGTTTACCCAAGCCTTATCTAGAAGACCATAGAATTGAGATAATTCCTGGTAGCTCACCGCCATGTAAAGCTCCTTATAGAGTTAACATGCTTGAGCAAAAGGAGATCCAAAGGCAAGTGAAATAACTATTAGAAAAAGAATTGATTATACCTTGTAGTTCTCCATTTGGTGCTCCAATTCTTCTCATTAAAAAGAACAATGGATCATATCGATTGTGTATCTATTATCATGCACTAAACAAGATTACTATTAAGAATCCATATCCCATACCTTGAGTGGATGAATTGCTAGATAATCTTAAGGGAGCCCAAGTCTTCAGCAAGATTGACCTAAAGTCTGCTGGTTATCATCAGATTCGAATGGATAAAGGAGATATCTTCAAGACTACCTTCAGAACCCAAACTGGTCATTATGAGTTTTTAGTCATGCCATTCGATTTGACTAATTCTTTTGCTACTTTCTATAGAATGATGAATAGAATATTATTGAAATATCAAATTTTTTTTGTAGTGTTTTTTGATGATATCTTAGTTTTGAGTAAAAGAATCTTCAAGAAATTAATATCATTTAGAAAAAGTGTTCTCACTTCTTCAAGAGAATGAGCTCTATGTCAATTTTGAAAAAAGCAAATTCTTTCAAGATGAAATCAAATATCTAGGACACATTGTCTCTGCTACTACTGATGGTATTCAAGTAGACCCCAAAAAGATCAAAAGCATTGCTAATTGGCCTAGACCACATGATATTCACAAACTCTGATCTTTTCTTGGATTATGTAGTTACTACAGGAAGTTTGTTAGAAATTTTTCATACATTGGACATCCTTTGACTGAACTTCTTAAGAAAGCTAGACATTTTGATTAGACTAGCAGATAAAAACATTCCTTCGCTGAACTTAAGAAAGTATTGACCCATGCACCAATTCTTACACTACCAGATTTTCAACGCGACCAGTCTTTGTTATAGTTACTAATGCAAGTCGGAAAGGCTTTGGTGATGTTCTTATGCAAGATTGACATCCCATTGCTTATCATGAAAGTTGTAAGCTTAAACCAGTAGAAAGAAATTATAGTATAATATATGACAAAGAATTAGCTGTGGTTATTCATGCTTTATGACTTTGGAAACATTATTTAATGGGATCTGAATTCTTAATCAAGATAAACCAACAAATAATTTGTCATTTATTGACCCAACCATTGATCTCCGATCGACATATCAAATGGGCTTCATTTATCCAAAGTTTTCAACCCATGATTAAATATCAACCACGCAAAGAAAATGTTGTGGCATATGCTTTAAGTAGACATCCTAGAGTTCACAACATTTCTATTATTCAAAGTCAACCATTGAGTTCTATGAGAGATTCCTATGATACAGACCCCAATTTTATTGAAGTTTGGACTAATCTTAGAGACAATAATTGGAACCCTATTGGTGATTATTCATGACATGATGGTTATATTTACTTCTAAAAGAGATTGTGTATTACAAAATCTTTTAGACAATTCATACTGGAGGAAATTCATCAACCACCATATATGGGTCATCGAGGTGTTTTAGCTGCTCTACAGAGAATTCTTTTGGCCTTATCTTAAACAAGATGTAGAAAAATTTATGGCTGAATAATCTGTTTGTTAGAAAATTAAAAGCTACAAAGATAAAACCCAAGGACTCCTTACTCCTGTACCAATTCCTAATGATACATGGGAATAAATATCCATGGACTTCATCACAGGTTTGCCTACTACATCGAGTCATAATGATATGATTTAGATGATAGTTGACCACTTGAGCAAACAAGCATATTTCTTACCTTGTAAGAAAACTTTGACTTCTCAGGAAGCAGCCAATATGTTTATCAAACAAATATTTGTATAGCACAAATTGTCAAAAGTCATTGTTTCCATAGACTCCAGACTTTTTAGTAACTTTTAGATCACATTATTCTCCAACTTAGGCACTAAAGTACATTTTTCCACAACTTTCCATCCAGAAATGAATGAACAAACTGAGGTTACTAATAGTACTATCTTGGATCTACTCAGAGCCTATGTTGCCCAACAACCTAATTAATGGGATAAGTATATTCATCTCCTCCAGTTTTCTTACAATATTACTCCTCATTCGGCTACTCGTTGAGCACCTTTCAAAACTATGTATGGAAAACTTTGCCTATTCCGAAAACTAGTCTTTGCCACAAAATCAAAGCTGCTGATCAATTCACTATCGATTTTAGTAGCATTTTTAATGATATAAAACATTATATTGCTCATGCTCAACAAAAATATGTTAAGAAAGAAAATCGTAAAGGAAATATCTTTTGAACTTGGAGATTATGTACTTTTGATACTTGAAAAGCGTCGACTTAAGAGTGTTGAAAACATCCCAACTGTTAAGCCGCCCCAGTATTTTATGGACCTTTTAAGGTGATTCACAAAATTAATGATGCTGCATATAAACTTGAATTACCTCCTCGTCAAGAAGATGCAAGATGGGTTCCTAAGAAATATTCCCATGCTTTCCGTGAGATCCTATGTTCTTTTCAACAAATCGGCAATTACAAACTCAAGCAAGAGGGAATGGTATGGTAATATATTTGAGGCTCTCTTAAAAATATTATTCTACCCTCTTAGATAATTCAGGGACGCTTGATTTATCTTTACCGCCGTCAAGCCAAATTATGTTAATATCATGGGTGATGCCATTATTAATATTACTGCATTTGGTGGATATTGACATATGTTTGGGGTCTCCAATGTTTGTTTCAGGTTGTTTCTATGGGGAGGGGTGATTCCCGAGTTACTTAGGCCAGCCAAACATGTGTGTGGCTATGGTTTGTATACTTATGGAATGCTTGTTTCACCAATTTATTGTTGGTTATTTTATAAGTGAAGACGATTCTGAAGATTGAAGAGGAATTGCACAAATTTATTACTTGGTCGACCATTTTTGTAAACAAGCTTTGTATATACATGTGCTAGCTTGTGCACATTTTGATTTATTTGGAATGCCTTAGTTTATCAAGCATAGACTTTATCTTTAATATTTATGTAAAGCATCATATGCATTAAACCCTAGCTTCAATTTATGGGAACTCTATTTTTGAACATAAGAGAGTGTCATGCAAGAAAAGAACCTTTTTTGTATTTTTGGATGCTATGGCCTAATTTGGAAGAAAGTGCGGGAAATAGGCCCTACACATGAGGGGGGATGATTGCACCAATAGTAGTCGTACTTTGTGAGCTAAGTATTTTATTTGTTTTCTCTCAATTATTGAATATGTTGATCATGTGGTATTTGATGAATTATTTGAATTAAATCTAGTAGTCGTACTTTGTGAGCTAAGTATTTTTATTTGTTTTCTCTCAATTATTGAATATGTTGATCATGTGGTATTTGATGAATTATTTGAATTAAATCTAGTGTTGCAAAGTTTCTTTTAAGATCTATCTTTCTAGAAAATTAGATCCTTGACACATAGAGCTATCGCATGCTCTCTTTGGTTACTTAAATTTTGGCAATTTATTATGCCTTAAAACATGTCTGTGGGATGCATTTTAGGCAAAATGTAATAGGCATCAATCTTGAAATATGGATCACTTAATTTTAGAGCTTATACATAGTGATGTATAAGGTCCCATGAGGACACCATTGATTGGGGAAGATATCTCTAGATTGTGATTTGTATTGATGACTATGCTAGGCACACTTCGGTGTATCCATTCAAGGAAAAGTCAAAGGTTTTTAAATGCTTTAGACACTTTGTTTCTATGGCTTGAAATGTTTCTACATGTAAAGTTGGCACCCTTCGTACAAATTCAAGAGGAAAGTATAAGTTAAAAGAGTTTCATATATACATGGCTAAAAGAGACATAAATATTAATGCATAATACTTATACACCTCATAAAAATGGTGTGGTTGAAAGGAAGAATAGATCTCTCATGGAGATGGCCCATTGCATGGTTAAAAGCTAGGATTTACCTCATGTTATTTGGTTAGAGAAGGTTTTGTTGA